>NC_140998.1:6244014-6575207 GCF_052327205.1 Somniosus microcephalus | reverse complement strand
CCGCTCCCTCCCCACCTCACTCCCTCCCCACCTCCGCTCCTCCCACCTCCGCCCCTCCCCACCTCCGCACCCTCCCCACCTCCGCACCCTCCCCACCTCCGCACCCTCCCCACCTCCGCACCCTCCCCACCTCCGCCCCCTCCCCACCTCCGCTCCCTCCCCACCTCACTCCCTCCCCACCTCCGCTCCTCCCCACCTCCGCACCCTCCCCACCTCCGCACCCTCCCCACCTCCGCACCCCTCCCCACCTCCGCTCCCTCCCCACCTCCGCTCCCTCCCCACCTCACTCCCTCCCCACCTCCCTCCCTCCCCACCTCCGCTCCCTCCCCACTTCCGCACCCTCCCCACCTCCGCTCCCTCCCCACCTCTGCTCCCTCCCCATCTCCGCTCCCTCCCCACCCAGCCCCCTCCCCACCCCGCCCCCTCCCCACCCCGCCCCCTCCCCACCCCGCCCCCTCCCCACCTCCGCCCCCTCCCCACCTCCGCACCCTCCCCACCTCCGCACCCTCCCCAGCTCCCCACCCTCCCCACCTCCGCACCCTCCGCACCCTCCCCACCTCCGCTCCCTCCCCACCCCGCCCCCTCCCCACCTCCGCTCCCTCCCCACCTCACTCCCTCCCCACCTCCGCTCCCTCCCCACCTCCGCACCCTCCCCACCTCCGCACCCTCCCCACCTCCGCACCCCCTCCCCCCACCGCCGCACCCTCCCCACCTCCGCTCCCTCCCTACCCCGCCCCCTCCCCACCTCCGCTCCCTCCCCACCTCCGCCCCCTCCCCACCTCCGCTCCCTCCCCACCTCACTCCCTCCCCACCTCACTCCCTCCCCACCTCCGCACCCTCCCCACTTCCGCACCCTCCCCACCTCTGCTCCCTCCCCATCTCCGCTCCCTCCCCCCACCTCCGCTCCCTCCCCACCCCGCCCCCTCCCCACCTCCGCTCCCTCCCCACCTCCGCCCCCTCCCCCACCTCCGCTCCCTCCCCACCTCCGCTCCCTCCCCACCTCCGCTCCCTCCCCACCTCCGCACCCTCCCCACCTCCGCACCCTCCCCACCTCCGCACCCTCCCCACCTCCGCACCCTCCCCACCGCCGCACCCTCCCCACCTCCGCTCCCTCCCTACCCCGCCCCCTCCCCACCTCCGCTCCCTCCCCACCTCCGCCCCCTCCCCACCTCCGCTCCCTCCCCACCTCACTCCCTCCCCACCTCACTCCCTCCCCACCTCCGCACCCTCCCCACTTCCGCACCCTCCCCACCTCTGCTCCCTCCCCATCTCCGCTCCCTCCCCACCTCCGCTCCCTCCCCACCCCGCCCCCTCCCCACCTCCGCTCCCTCCCCACCTCCGCCCCCTCCCCACCTCCGCTCCCTCCCCACCTCCGCTCCCTCCCCACCTCCGCTCCCTCCCCACCTCCGCACCCTCCCCACCTCCGCTCCCTCCCCACCTCCGCACCCTCCCCACATCCGCTCCCTCCCCACCTCCGCCCCCTCCCCACCTCCGCACCCTCCCCACCTCCGCACCCTCCCCACCTCCGCCCCCTCCCCACCTCCGCCCCGTTCCCACCTCCGCCCCCTCCCCACCTCCGCCCCCTCCCCCCCTCCCCACCTCCGCCCCCTCCCCACCTCCGCCCCCTCCCCACCTCCGCTCCCTCCCCACCTCCGCTCCCTCCCCACCTCACTCCCTCCCCACCTCACTCCCTCCCCACCTCCGCTCCCTCCCCACCTCCGCACCCTCCCCACCTCCGCACCCTCCCCCACCTCCGCTCCCTCCCCACCTCCGCACCCTCCCCACCTCCGCTCCCTCCCCACCTCCGCCCCCTCCCCACCTCCGCTCCTCCCCACCTCCGCACCCTCCCCACCCTGCTCCCTCCCCACCCTGCTCCCTCCCCACCTCCTCCCCCTCCCCACCTCCGCCCCCTCCCACCTCCGCTCCCTCGCTCCCCCCCCACCCCCCCACTCCTCCCTTGCTTTCCACCTCCGTCCCATGCATGGTGACATCATCAGTCTCTCCCTGTCCTCCAGCACAGTGACGAGACAAAGCTGACATTCAGTGTCTTGAGCAGCGAATGTTGATGGGGAGAGGGTGGGAGGAGGGTAGGGGGTTGGTGAGGCGACCGAAGACTGATTGTCAGGTCCGAATCTGCAAATCTACATTCTCGATGTGAGAAAGTTAACTGCAACCCAGCAGATATCTCCACCCTCCCTCCCTCCCTCCCAGCTACAGTAAAAAGCATCCTTGGTGAGGCGTCAGTGAGCATAAAGAGAAGTGTCTGCAGACCGCGCTGCTGCTGGCTGTGTGTTGACTCCAGCGCTGGGTGCCAAAGCAAACACTGATCCTTCTTTGACGGGGCTTGATGGAATGTGAGCAATGCGGAGCAGTTATTAGATAATGGGTCTGGAGCAGGCCGCTATCATCGACGCCAGTGGAATGCGTGCCGTGTGCCAGTGAGGAAGGCACACCTTTCAAATTAATCATGACCTGGGGCATTCCTGATCCTCGGAATGTGCCGGGAGCTGCAGGTTTGCTACAGATGGTGTTGGTATTCCTGAGCCATCCTGGTCCGGCCACAGGCGCTCCCCCCGAACCCCCCCCCACCCACCGCCTGCAGAACAGCAACTTTCAGGGGTCGATGCTTCTCCTGTTTATCGCAGTCCTGCTCTCTGAAACCTGATAGCTGGCTGATCTCATGCAGAAACCCGACCTGTAAATCAAACGTATACACGGTGGGAGGATTACAGCAGCACACGATCACTGCAGCCCAGCCAGCGCGGCCCGGCTGGAACTCTGAGAGGAGAAAATAATCCCTTGGACACGCTCGCAGAAAATGCTGAACATACACAGTTGGTCTGACGGCACCTGAGAGAGGAGAGGCAGCCCCACCCTTCGAGTGGGGTGAATTGTGCTGTGATGGCAGGGCCCACCTGCCCGTTCTCATTCCACACACCGTCAGGCCTGCCGCGTAGTTCAAGCGGACTTTCCTTTGAACGGCCGGGCTCACGGGATTAAGGCTGCTCAGTGAACAGCACTCTCGCCTCTGAGTCAGAAAGTCATGGGTTCAAGTCCCGCTCCAGAGACTTGTGCACATAAACCAGGCTGACACTCCCAGTGCAGTACTGAGGGAGCGCTGCACTGTCGGAGGGGCAGTACTGAGGGAGTGCCGCACTGTCAGAGGGGCAGTACTGAGGGAATGCCGCACTGTCGGAGGGGCAGTACTGAGGGAGCGCTGCACTGTCAGAGGGGCAGTACTGAGGGAGTGCCGCACTGTCGGAGGGGCAGTACTGAGGGAGTGCGGCACTGTCGGAGGGGCAGTACTGAGGGAGCGCTGCACTGTCAGAGGGGCAGTACTGAGGGAGTGCCGCACTGTCGGAGGGGCAGTACTGAGGGAGCGCTGCACTGTCAGAGGGGCAGTACTGAGGGAGTGCCGCACTGTCAGAGGGGCAGTACTGAGGGAGTGCCGCACTGTCGGAGGGGCAGTACTGAGGAGCGCTGCACTGTCAGAGGGGCAGTACTGAGGGAGTGCCGCACTGTCGGAGGGGCAGTACTGAGGGAGCGCGGCACTGTCGGAGGGGCAGTACTGAGGGAGCGCTGCACTGTCGGAGGGGGCAGTACTGAGGGAGCGCTGCACTGTCAGAGGGGCAGTACTGAGGGAGCGCTGCACTGTCAGAGGGGCAGTACTGAGGGAGCGCTGCACTGTCAGAGGGGCAGTACTGAGGGAGTGCCGCACTGTCGGAGGGGCAGTACTGAGGGAGCGCGGCACTGTCGGAGGGGCAGTACTGAGGGAGCGCTGCACTGTCGGAGGGGGCAGTACTGAGGGAGCGCTGCACTGTCAGAGGGGCAGTACTGAGGGAGCGCTGCACTGTCGGAGGGGCAGTACTGAGGGAGTGCCGCACTGTCGGAGGGGCAGTACTGAGGGAGCGCTGCACTGTCAGAGGGGCAGTACTGAGGGAGCGCTGCACTGTCAGAGGGGCAGTACTGAGGGAGCGCTGCACTGTCGGAGGGGCAGTACTGAGGGAGTGCCGCACTGTCGGAGGGGCAGTACTGAGGGAGCGCTGCACTGTCAGAGGGGCAGTACTGAGGGAGCGCTGCAGTGTCGGAGGGGCAGTACTGAGGGAGCGCCGCACTGTCGGAGGGGCAGTATTGAGGGAGCGCCGCACTGTCGGAGGGGCAGTACTGAGGGAGCGCCGCACTGTCGGAGGGGCAGTACTGAGGGAGCGCTGCACTGTCGGAGGGGCAGTACTGAGGGAGCGCTGCACTGTCGCAGGGGCAGTACTGAGGGAGCACCGCACTGTCGGAGTGGCAGTACCGAGGGAGTGCTGCACTGTCAGAGGGGCAGTACTGAGGGAGCGCTGCACTGTCAGAGGGGCAGTACTGAGGGAGTGCCGCACTGTCGGAGGGGCAGTACTGAGGGAGCGCGGCACTGTCGGAGGGGCAGTACTGAGGGAGCGCTGCACTGTCGGAGGGGGCAGTACTGAGGGAGCGCTGCACTGTCAGAGGGGCAGTACTGAGGGAGCGCTGCACTGTCGGAGGGGCAGTACTGAGGGAGTGCCGCACTGTCGGAGGGGCAGTACTGAGGGAGCGCTGCACTGTCAGAGGGGCAGTACTGAGGGAGCGCTGCACTGTCGGAGGGGCAGTACTGAGGGAGTGCCGCACTGTCGGAGGGGCAGTACTGAGGGAGCGCTGCACTGTCAGAGGGGCAGTACTGAGGGAGCGCTGCAGTGTCGGAGGGGCAGTACTGAGGGAGCGCCGCACTGTCGGAGGGGCAGTATTGAGGGAGCGCCGCACTGTCGGAGGGGCAGTACTGAGGGAGCGCCGCACTGTCGGAGGGGCAGTACTGAGGGAGCGCTGCACTGTCGGAGGGGCAGTACTGAGGGAGCGCTGCACTGTCGCAGGGGCAGTACTGAGGGAGCACCGCACTGTCGGAGTGGCAGTACCGAGGGAGTGCTGCACTGTCGGCGGGGCAGTACCGAGGGAGCGCTGCACTGTCGACGGGGCAGTACTGAGGGAGCGCTGCACTGCCGGAGATGCAATCTTTCTGATGAGATGTTGAACTGAGTCCCTGTCTGCTCTATCTGGTGAATGTAAAAGATCCCACGGCGCTATTCAAAGAAGAGATGGGGAGTTCTCCCTGGTGTCCTGGGGCCAATATTTATCCCTCAACCAACATCACTAAAAACAGATTATCCGGTCATTATCACATTGCTGTTGGTGGGAGCTTGCTGTACGCAAATTGGCTGCCACGTTTCTTACATTACAACAGTGACTGCACTTCAGAAATACTTTATTGGCTGTAAAGCGGTCTTGAGATAGTGAAAGGCGCTATATAAATGCAAGTTTGTTCTTTTATCCTTGCTGCTCGTGTGGAGGACGGACCCCAACAGGGACTGGTTGGGTGAACGGCCTGTTTCTGTGTATTGATTCTGTGTTAACTCCAGGAGTGATCACTGCCAAGTTTCTAAAATGGGATTTTGTAATTTTCTACTGCTATCAGTTTGTAACTAAACAGATCAGAGGCATCCATGGGTAACCTTGAAAACCTGCTGGTTGTCCATGATTAGATTGGAGAGGAAACTGGAAGTTGTATATGGCTAACTGTGCTTCCACCCTGCGCCAACCCCACTGTCTCCCCCAGCTTTCCACCTTGGTCAGTCCTCTGAGTTATTTATTTCACCTGGGAAACATTCTACATCTGGAGTCGTTGTTGCCGTTCCCCCAGCACAGATTACCATCAGCCCCCAGCACAGATTACCATCAGCCCCCAGCACAGAGTGCCATCAGCCCCCAGCACAGAGTGCCATCAGCCCCCAGCACAGATTACCATCAGCCCCCAGCACAGAGTGCCATCAGCCCCAGCACAGATTGCCATCAGCCCCCAGCACAGATTACCATCAGCCCCCAGCACAGAGTGCCATCAGCCCCCAGCACAGAGTGCCATCAGCTCCCAGCACAGATTACCATCAGCCCCCAGCACAGATTGCCATCAGCCCCCAGCACAGATTACCATCAGCCCCCAGCACAGAGTGCCATCAGCCCCCAGCACAGTGTGCCATCAGCCCCCAGCACAGATTGCCATCAGCCCCCAGCACAGATTGCCATCAGCCCCCAGCACAGATTACCATCAGCCCCCAGCACAGATTACCATCAGCCCCCAGCACAGAGTGCCATCAGCCCCCAGCACAGAGTGCCATCAGCCCCCAGCACAGAGTGCCATCAGCCCCCAGCGCAGATTGCCATCAGCCCCCAGCACAGAGTGCCATCAGCCCCCAGCACAGAGTGCCATCAGCCCCCAGCACAGATTGCCATCAGCCCCCAGCACAGAGTGCCATCAGCCCCCAGCACAGATTGCCATCAGCCCCCAGCACAGAGTGCCATCAGCCCCCAGCACAGATTGCCTTTCCCTGGCACGAATTGCCACCCTCCCCTGTTTTCCTGTCCCCACATTGGCTGCTCACAGCTTCTTTCCCCAGCGTGGGGTGAGGCACGAGGCAATGGCCTCACACCCACAGCTTCCTCCGTGACCAGATCGTGTTATAAGAAGCTGAAGTATCTCCTCTGGCAGAAGCCCATGACAGTTCTGCCCTCTCTTTGCCCAGAGATCTCACGTCCACATGTTCTGGACCAATATCAACAATGCACAGTCAGGTTGGTGGGTTCCCCAATCCACCCAGACCATTCAGGGCCAGTTTCCCAGGTCTGTGGCACCACATCCCTTGAGCTCCCCTTCAGCAGCACCTCCTAAACCCGTGACCTCGACCACCTAGAAGGACAAGGGCAGCTGGCACATGGGAACACCACCACCTCCAAGTTCATGTCTTGGAAATATATCGCCGTTCCTTCATCGTCGCTGAGTCAAAATTCTGGAATCCCTCCCTAACAGCACTGTGGGAGTATCTTCACCACACGGACTGCAGCGGTTCAAGAAGGCGGCTCACCACCACCTTCTCAAGGGCAGTTAGGGATGGACAATAAATGCTGGCCTTTCCAGCGACGCCCACATCCCATGTCCCTTTTAAATTGGTCTATATATAGGATCACATGAAAGTGTCATAGGAGTATATAGCACAGCCTCAGTCTTAATTAGTATCCTTGTATGGCTACACTGGATTTGAAATTTGCGCAGTTCCACATTGTGTCTGCTCTACATCGCAGCTTGTGTGGAAATAGTGAGACGCTATGTTTGGCTGCAGGCTTGTCTCAGCTCGGCAGAGAGGCATTTTACAGCATACAAGAACTCCCTGCGGAACAAGAAGAATATTTTGTAGTAGGAAACGTCTCTCAGGTTTCCCCGAGATTTCATGGACCTGCTATGTGTGGTATTTTTGTAGAAACATAAGGACGTGTTATTTTAAATTAAAAAGCAGAGTAATCGCAGAGACTCATCATCAAGGAGCAAAGTCCTCTTGTCGCACAGGGAAAGGCATTATTGGGAGAATGAAATAGAGCAGAATGAGTGTTAGGTCATCACATACACATTTTAGGTGAATTCTGAGTTCTTCACAGTAAAGCAAAACAGCGTCTTTTATTCCGAAACACTCCCAGGGCAGGTACAACATGGGTTAGATACAGAGTAAAGCTCCCTACACACTGTCCCATCAAACACTCCCAGGGCAGGTACAGCACGGGTTAGATACAGAGTAAAGCTCCTTCTACACTGTCCCATCAAACACTCCCGGGGCAGGTACAGCACGGGTTAGATACAGAGTAAAGCTCCCTCTACACTGTCCCCATCAAACACTCCCAGGGCAGGTACAGCACGGGTTAGATACAGAGTAAAGCTCCCTCTACACTGCCCCATCAAACACTCCCAGGGCAGGTACAGCACGGGTTAGATACAGAGTAAAGCTCCCTCTACACTGTCCCATCAAACACTCCCAGGGCAGGTACAGCACCGGTTAGATACAGAGTAAAGCTCCCTCTACACTGTCCCATCAAACACTCCCAGGGCAGGTACAACATGGGTTAGATACAGAGTAAAGCTCCCTACACACTGTCCCATCAAACACTCCCAGGGCAGGTACAGCACGGGTTAGATACAGAGTAAAGCTCCTTCTACACTGTCCCATCAAACACTCCCGGGGCAGGTACAGCACGGGTTAGATACAGAGTAAAGCTCCCTCTACACTGTCCCCATCAAACACTCCCAGGGCAGGTACAGCACGGGTTAGATACAGAGTAAAGCTCCCTCTACACTGTCCCATCAAACACTCCCAGGGCAGGTACAGCACCGGTTAGATACAGAGTAAAGCTCCCTCTACACTGTCCCATCAAACACTCCCAGGGCAGGTACAGCACGGGTTAGGTACAGAGTAAAGCTCCCTCTACACTGTCCCATCAAACACTCCCAGGGCAGGTACAGCACGGGTTAGATACAGAGTAAAGCTCCCTCTACACTGTCCCATCAAACACTCCCAGGGCAGGTACTACATGGGTTAGATACAGAGTAAAGCTCCCTCTACACTGTCCCATCAAACACTCCCAGGGCAGGTACAGCACGGGTTAGATACAGAGTAAAGCTCCTTCTACACTGTCCCATCAAACACTCCCGGGGCAGGTACAGCACGGGTTAGATACAGAGTAAAGCTCCCGCTACACTGTCCCATCAAACACTCCCAGGGCAGGTACAGCACGGGTTAGATACAGAGTAAAGCTCCCTCTACACTTTCCCATCAAACATTCCCAGAGCAGGTACAGCACGGGTTAGATACAGAGTAAAGCTCCCTCTACACTTTCCCATCAAACATTCCCAGAGCAGGTACAGCACGGGTTAGATACAGAGTAAAGCTCCCTCTGCACGGTCCCATCAAACATTCCCAGAGCAGGTACAGCACGGGTTAGATTCAGAGTAAAGCTCCCTCTACACTGTCCCATCAAACTCTCCCAGGGCAGGTACAGCACGGGTTAGATACAGAGTAAAGCTCCCTCTACACTGTCCCATCAAACACTCTCAGGGCAGGTACAGCACACAACAGGTGCATGGTTATGCTCTATCCTTGTCTGCTACTTCACAAGGTAGAAGAAGGTAACCCTGGATGATGATCCTGTTTGCCTGCAAGCTGTCCCTGTGGCCTTTCTCGGGAAGACTGCGAAAGCAGTGGTGTATTGAGCAGCTTTCCTCCTTAAGGTCACTCCTTAAAACATACCTCTTTCAACAAGCTTTTGGTTACCTGTCCTAATTTCTCCTTTTTTGACTCGCTGCCAAATTTTTTGTCTTATAATACTCCTGTGAAGTGCCTTGGGACGTTTTGCTATGTTAAAGATGCTATATAAATCCAAGTTGTTGTTATAAGCTATGGGCACGTGCACACTCGGAACCGTGTTGAGACTGACGGACTAATTTGGGTTGGGGCCTGCTCAGCTGTCTGAAAAATGAGACTTTTATCCCGTTTGCCTGCACTGGTTTCAAGCCAAAGTCACAGAGGTGATAGTTATTGCCCCAATAATCCTGATGCCCAGCCCTTCTGGTTTAGCTGTCGTGTGCTGTCATTTTCCCTGACGTGGCAGAGATTGGACCTTTGCCTTGTGGTTGTCAGTGGGATAAATCACTGCAGATATGTAGAAAGTCATCATTACTCAGGCTGCCATTGCTCAGGCTGCCATTACATGGCCTGTTGTATTAATGTTGCCAGACACAATAGTAAAATAGCCTCATTCCTTCATTTGTGATCGGGTTTTACTTTAACCTACCATCCTGCTATTCCCCCCACCCCCCAAGCTATGTATTTAACATGATTTGTAACGGAATGATCCTGTACAGCCCACTCCTGATCTAGTTCGTAGCTAAATGCTCGCACATGTCTTTTTAGTCATCAGTGTACCCACAACATAGAATCTGTATTTTAGACACTGTGGGGCACGGCAACCCACCAGAGACACAGGAACAGGAGGAGGCCATTCAGCCCCTCAAGCCCATTCCCCCATTCAATTAGAACATTGTTCTTTGTACGAATTGGCTGCCGCGTTTCCTACATTACAACATTGACTACACTTCAAAAAATACTTTATTGGCTGTAAAGCGTTTTGGGATGTCTGGTGGTCGTGAAAGGCGCTATAGAAATGCAATTCCTTCTTTTATGGCTGATCTGTACCTCAGCTCCATTTACTCCGTCGAGCTCTGTGTCCCTTGATACCTTTACCTAACAAAAATCTTTGAATCTGAGTTTTGACATTTTCAATTGACCCCCCAGCCGTGACAGCTTTTTGAGTATGTGAAGAAATGTCTCCTGACGACACCCATGAATGGCTCAGCTCTAATTTTAAGGTTCTGTCCCCTTGTTCTGGATTGCTCCACCAGAGGAAATAGATTCTCTGCCTCTACCTTATCAAATCACTTCTTCATTTTAAACACCTCAATCAGATCACTCCTCGATCTTCTAAACTCAAGGGAATACAAGCCAGGTTTATGCAACCTGGCCTCATAAAAGCGGACTGTAAAAGCTTCTATAAGTATGTAAAAAGAAAAAGATTAGTGAAGACAAATGTAGGTCCCTAACAGTCAGAAATGGGAAATTTATAATGGGGAACAAGGAAATGGCAGTGCAATTATTAAACAAATACTTTGGTTCTGTCTTCACGGAAGAGGACACAAATAACTTCCCAGAAATGCTAGAGAACCAAGGGTCTAGTGAGAAGGAGGAAACTAGTATTAGTAAAAAAAATAGTGCTGGAGAAATTAATGGGACTGAAAGCTGATAAATCCCCAGGGCCTGATAATCTGCATCCCAGAGTACTAAAAGAGGTAGCCATGGAAATAGTGGATGCATTGGTTGTCATCTTCCAAAATCTATAGATTATGGAACAGTTCCTGCAGATTGGAGGGTGGCAAATGTAACCCCACTATTTAAAAAAGGAGGGAGAGAGAAAACAGGGAACACCAGTCGTAGGGAAAATGCTAGAGTCTATTATAAAGGATGTGATAACAGGACACTCGGGAAATATCAATGGGATTAGACAAAGTCAACATGGGTTTATGAAAGGGAAATCGTGTTTGATAAACCTACTGGAGTTTTTTGAGGATGTCACTGGTAGAATAGATAAGGGAGAACCAGTGGATGTGGTGCATTTGGATTTTCAGAAGGCCTTTGCTAAAGTCCCACATAAGAGGATAGTGTGCAAAATTAAAGCACATGGGATTGGGGGTAATATACTGGCATGGATTGAAAATTGGTTAACAGACAGGAAACAGAGAGTAGGAATAAATGGGTCTTTTTTGGGGGGCGATGACTAGTGGGGTACCGCAGGGATCAGCGCTTGGGCCCCAGCTATTCACAATATATATCAATGATTTGGACGGGGGAACCAAATGTAATATTTCCAAGTTTGCTGACGACACGAAACTGGGTGGGATTGTGAGTTGAGGAGGATGCAAAGAGGCTTCAAGGCGATTTAGACAAGTTGAGTGAGTGGGCAAATACATGGCAGATGCAGTATAACGTGGATAAATGTGAAGTTATCCACTTTGGTAGGAAAAACAGAAAGGCAGAGTATTATTTAAATGGTGATAGATTGGGAAATGTTGATGTACAAAGGGTGTCCTTATACACCAGTCATCTGTGGCTAAGTAAAGTAATAAAGGATAGTATCCGACTGAAAACAAGGGCATATAAAGTAGCCAAATCTAGTGGGAGGATAGAAGATTGGGAAGCATTTAAAAGCCAGCAAACAATAACTAAAAGATTAATTAAGAAAGGGAAGATAGATTATGAAAGTAAACTAGCAAAAAATATAAAAACAGATAGCAAGAGTTTCTACAGCTATATAAAAAGAAAAAGGGTGGCTAAAGTGCATGTTGGTCCCTTAGAGGATGGGACCGGGAAACTAGTGGTGGGGAACATGGAGATGGCAAAGACGCTGAACAAATATTTTGTATCAGTCTTTACAGTAGAGGACACCAAAAATATCCCAACACTGGACAAACAGGGGGCAATGGGGGGGGAGGAGCTAAACACGATTAAAATCACTAAGGAGATGGTACTCAGTAAAATAATGGGACTTAAGGCAGCTAAATCCCCCGGACCTGATGGCCTACATCCTAGGGTCTTGAGAGAAGTGGCGGTAGGGATTGTGGATGCATTGGTGATTATTTTCCAAAACTCCCTGGACCCAGGAACGGTCCCGGCAGATTGGAAAACTGCTAATGTAACACCCTTATTTAAGAAAGGAAGTAGACAAAAAGCCGGAAACTATAGACCAGTTAGCCTAACATCTGTGGTTGGTAAAATGTTGGAGTCCATTATTAAGGAAACAGTAACAGAGCATTTGGATAAACATAATTTAATAGGACAGAGTCAGCATGGTTTTATGAAGGGAAGTCATGTTTGACAAATTTGCTCGAATTCTTTGAGGACGTAACATACAGGGTGGATAAAGGGGAACCAGTGAATGTAGTGTATTTGGACTTCCAAAGGCATTTGACAAGGTTCCACACAAAAGATTACTGATCAAGATAAGAAATCACGGGATTGGGGGTAATATACTGGCATGGGTGGAAGATTGGCTATCTAACAGAAAACAAAGAGTTGGGATAAATGGTTCATTCTCGGGCTGGCAATCAGTAACCAGTGGTGTTCCGCAGGGGTCAGTGCTGGGACCCCAACTCTTTACAATCTATATTAACGATTTGGAGGAAGGGACCGAGTGCAACATATCCAAGTTTGCCGACGATACAAAGATGGGAGGGAAAGCAGTGAGTGAGGAGGACATAAAAAACCTGCAAAAGGACATAGACAGGCTAAGTGAGTGGGCAGAGATTTGGCAGATGCAATATAATGTTGGAAAGTGTGAGGTTATGCACTTTGGCAGAAAAAATCAAAGAGCAAGTTATTATCTAAATGGAGAGAAACTGCAAAGTGCTACAGTACAAAGGGATCTGGGGGTCCTGGTGCATGAAACACAAAAAGTTAGTATGCAGATGCAGCAGGTGATCAGGAAGGCCAATGGAATCTTGGCTTTTATTGCAAGGGGGATGGAGTATAAAAACAGGGAAGTCTTGCTGCAGTTATACAGGGTATTGGTGAGGCCACACCTGGAATACTGCGTGCAGTTTTGGTTTCCATATTTAAGAAAAGATATACGTGCTCTCGAGGCGGTTTAGAGAAGGTTCACTCGGTTGATTCCAGAGATGAGGGGGTTGACGTATGAGGAAAGATTGAGTAGGTTGGGACTCTACTCATTGGAGTTCAGAAGAATGAGAGGCGATCTTATCGAAACATATAAGATTGTGAGGGGGCTTGATCGGGTGGATGCGGTGAGGATGTTTCCACTGATGGGTGAGACTAGAACTAGGGGGCATAATCTTAGAATAAGGGGCTGCCCTTTCAAAACTGAGATGAGGAGACACTTCTTCACTCAGAGGGTAGTAAATCTATGGAATTTGCTACCCCAGAGAGCTGTGGAAGCTGCAACATTAAATAAATTTAAAATGGAGATAGACAGTTTCCTAGCTGATAAGGGAATTAGGGGTTACGGGGAGAGGGCAGGGAAGTGGACGTGAGTCTAGATTCGGATCAGCCATGATCCTATTGAATGGCGGAGCAGGCCCGAGGGGCTGTATGGCCTACTCCTGCTCCTACTTCTTATGTTCTTATGTAAAGTAAACATGCAGGTGCAGCAAGCAGTTAGGAAGGCAAATGGTATGTTGGCCTTCATTGCAAGAGGATTTGTGTACAGGAGCAAGGTTGTCTTACTGCAGTTACACAGGGGCTTGGTGAGACCACACCTGGAGTACTGTGTGCAGTTTCGGTCTCCTTACCTAAGAAAGGATATACTTGCCATAGAGGGAGTGCAGCGAAGGTTCACCAGACTGATTCCTGGGATGGCAGGACTGTCGTATGAAACATAGAAACATAGAAGATAGGAGCAGGAGTAGGCTATTCAGCCCCTCGAGCCTGCTCCACCATTCAATGCGATCATGGCTGATCATCCAAACTCAGTACCCTGTCCCTGCTTTCTCCCCATACCCCTTGATCCCTTTAGCCTTAAGAAATATATCCAACTCCTTCTTGAATATATTTAATGAATTGGCCTCTACTGCCTTCTGTGGTAGAGAATTCCACAGGTTCACCACTCTCTGGGTGAAGAAATTCCTCCTCATTTCTGTCCTAAATGGCTTACCCCTTATCCTTAGACTGTAACCCCTGGTTCTGGACTCCCCGACCATCGGGAACATCCTTCCTGCATCTAGTCTGTCCAGTCCTGTCAGAATTTTATAAGTTTCAATGAGATCCCCTCTTATTCTTCTAAACTCCAGCGAGTATAAGCCCAATCGACCCAATCTCTCCTCATACGTCATTCCTGCCATCCCAGGTATCAGCCTGGTGAATCTTCGCTGAACTCCTTCCATGGCAAGAACATCCTTCCTCAGATAAGGCGACAAAAACTGCACACAATACTCAAGGTGTGGTCTCACCAAGGCCCTGTACAACTGCAGCAAGACATGCTTGTTCCTGTACTCAAACCCTCTCATTACGAAGGCCAACATACCATTTGCCTTCTTAACCGCCTGCTGCACCTGCATGCTTACCTTCAGCGACTGGTGCACAAGGACACCCAGGTCTCGTTGCACTTCCCCTTCTCCCAATCTATTGCCATTCAGATAATAATCTGCCTTCCTGTTTTTGCCACCAAAGTGGATAACCTCGCATTCATCCACGTTATATTGCATCTGCCATGCTTCTGCCCAATCACCCAACCTGTGCAAATCATCCTGGAGTTTCTCGGCATCCTCATCACAGCACACATGCCCACCCAGCTTTGTGTCATCTGCAAACTTGGAGATATTATATCTACTTCCCTTGTCTAGATCATTAATATATATTGGCCTAGAAATTGGGTTTTGGCGCCGGAAATTAGTGCTGGCGCTAAGTCCCCTGCGCGCGCCAAAAATTCAGTGGCGCCGCGCCCAAACGGCTGCCGGCGCTACTGAAGGGTCTTAGCGCCTGGAAAAGGGCGCTAACTGCCGTTTCGCGCCGCAATTCCAGCGCTGCGGCACCCGATGCGGTGCGGCAGGCTGGGGAAGTGCAGGCCTCCTCCTTCCGTTAAGGAGGAGCTGCCTGCACCCGGCCGCGGCCCGCGCAAATCTGCTTAAAAATGAGCCCGGCACCTCGGACAAGTGCCGGGCTTGCATCTGTTCCGGGGGGTGGGGGGGGGAGAGAAGTCCGGGGAGGGAGCTGCAGGCAGGCGGCCGGCGGGAAAGCGGCCGGCCGCCGCGGGGCCTTTAATGCGCCGGCGCTAACTGCAGTAAGGCACCTCTGACAAAACGCTGGTTGCGGCTGCCATGGGCGAGGCGGCCGCAACTCAATTTCGGAGTTCGGGCGGGTTACCACGGCAACCGGGACGCTGCGCACACCGATGACGTCATCGGTGCCGGCGCAGTGCTACCGGAGCAACGCCGATTTAGGGCCCCAGGGAATTTCACTACTGGCCATAACTCCGGCGCAAGGCCCTCTAGCGCCTCAAATGAGGCGCTAAGGCTACTGAATTTTCAGCCGTCAGTGAATAGCTGGGATCCAAGGACCGATCCCTGCGGTACCCCACTAGTCACTGCCTGCCACTCTGAAAAAGACCCCGAGTATGAGGAGAGATTGGGTCGACTAGGCCTGTATTCACTAGAGTTTAGAAGAATGAGAGGGGATCTCATTGAAACGTATTAAATTCTGACAGGGCTAGACAGACTGGATGCAGGGAGGATGTTTCCCCTGGCTGGGGGGTCTTGAACCAGGGGTCACAGTCTCAGGATACAGGGTAGGACATTTAGCACTGAGATTAGGAGAAATTTCTTCACTCTGAGGGTGGTGAACCTGTGGAATTCTCTACCACAGAAGGTTGTGGAGGCCAAGTCACTGAATATATTTAAGAAGTAGATAGATTTCTAGACACAAAAGGCATCAAGGGGTATGGGGAGAGAGGGGGAATATGGTATTGAGATAGAGGGTCAGCCATGATCATATTGAATGGCGGAGCAGGCTCGAAGGGCCGAATGGCCGACTCCTGCTCCTATTTTTCTATGTTTCTATAATTTAATCCTTGAAGCCCTGTTTACATTCCTCTAGTCCAAAGAACATCCATTACCACTGCTCTCTGTTTGCTGCTGTTTAACCAGCTTTCAGTGTCAGCAGTGGCTCAGTGGGCAGCACCCTCGCCTCTGAGTCAGAAGGTTGTGGGTTCAATTCACATTCCAGACACTTGAGCACATAATCTGGGCCGACACTCCAGTGCTAGCACTGAGGGAGTGCTGCACTGTCAGAAGTGTCGTCTTTCAGATGAGACATTAAACCGAGGCCCCTGTCTGCTCTCTCAGGTGGATGTAAAAGATCACATGACACTATTTCGAAGAAGAGCAGGGGAGTTATCCTCGGTGTCCTGGCCAATATTTATTCTTCAATCAACATCACTAAAACAGATTATCTGGAATGACGTATGAGGAGAGATTGGGTCGATTGGGCTTGTACTCGCTGGAGTTTAGAAGAATGAGAGGGGATCTCATGGAAACTTATAAAATTCTAACAGGACTAGACAGACTAGATGCAGGAAGGATGTTCCCGATGGTGGGGGGAGCCAGAACCAGGGGTCACAGTCTAAGGATAAGTGGTAAGCCATTTAGGACAGAGATGAGGAGGAATTTCTTCACCCAGAGAATTCTTTACCACAGAAGGCAGTAGAGGCCAATTCATTAAATATATTCAAGAAGGAGTTAGATATATTAGGGCTGATGGGATCAAGGGGTATGGGGAGAAGGCAGGGACCGGGTACTGAACTTGGATGATCAGCCATGATCTCATTGAATGGCGGAGCAGACTCGAGTGGCCGAATGGCCTACTCCTGCTCCTATCTTCTATGTTTCTATGCTGTTTGTGGGAGCTTGCTGTGCGCAAATTGGCTGCTGCGTTTCCCACATTACAACAGTGACTACGCTTCAAAAGTACCTCATTGGCTGTAAAGCACTTTGGGACATCTGGTTGGCGTAAAAGGCGCTGGAGAAATGCAAGTCTTTCTTTCCTACGCGTATTGCCACACTCCTGTCTGCCCTATCTTTCTCAACAAGGCACTTACTGACAGTCCAAGTACACAGCATCCGCTGCGGCGCCATTACTACAACACATCTCCTGCATCGGTGAAGTCGGCGACGAGCACCCTAGACGTTGACACCAACACGCCGGTCTTGCCGTTAATAACGTACTCCTTATTTTGCTGGTTCTCTAACTAGAATACGGTGCAGCGCACATTGCCGCAAATATGAGGGGGCGAAGCCAGTGGAAAGGCCCATTGTGGTGCATGTGACGCTGCTGTGTCTCTCTCTGTGCATCTCTCAGCTGTCACTAGAAGTTCATCAAAATACAGTGAAAATATGTGCTGCTATCTCTAATGCTGAGGGAATAAGTAAAATAACGTAGGTTTATCCCCGCCTTGCAAAAAACAGTTTGTCTTTGCACTCTCATGGGTAATGCCGCTCGCGTGGCCATCCCAGTCTAGTCAGAACTGTCTGTTTTCGACACAAAATGTCTCATACACAAAGAAACTACGGCTACTGAAAACGCTAGCTGGACTAGCAGAGTTATTCTCTGCGCAACCAAAGATCGCAAGCAAGTTGTCAGAAATGTTCCTTTTCTGGCTCCCATGTTAGCTGATATTGTTAACGGTTCTCTCTCCTTCAAATCTCCCGGCATCACTCCTCGCCTCAGAAAACCAACCCTTGACCTCTCCGTCCTTGCAAACTACCGCCCCATCTCCAACCTCCCTTTCCTTTCCAAAGTCCTTGAACGTGTTGTCGCCTCCCAAATCCATGCCCATCTTTCCCGGAACTCCATGTTTGAATCCCTCCAATCCGGTTTCCGCCCCTGCCACAGTACCGAAACGGCTCTCAACTCAGTCGCAAATGACATCCTTTGTGACTGTGACTAAGGTAAACTGTCCCTCCTCGTCCTTCTCGACTTGTCTGCAGCCTTTGACACGGTTGACCACTCCATCCTCCTCCAACGCCTCTCCACCATTGTCCAGCTGGGTGGAACTGCACTCGCCTGGTTCCATTCTTATCTATCTAATCGTAGCCAGAGAATCACCTGCAACGGCTTCTCTTCCCGCTCCCGCATCGTTACCTCTGGTGTCCCCCAAGGATCTATCCTTGGCCCCCTCCTATTTCTCATCTACATGTTGCCCCTCGGTGACATCATCCGAAAACACAGCCTCAGTTTCCAAATGTATGCTGATGGCACCCAGCTCTACCTCACCACCACTTCTCTCAACCCCTCCACGGTCTCTAAATTGTCAGACTGCTTGTCCGACATCCAGTTCTTAATGAGCAGAAATTATCTCCAATTAAATATTGGGAAGACCGAAGCCATTGTTTTCGGTCCCCGCCACAAACTCCGTTCCCGAGTCACCGACTCCATCCCTCTCCCTAACATCTGTCTCAGGCTGAACCACACTGTTCGCAACCTTGGTGTCATATTTGACCCTGAAATGAGCTTCCGACCACATATCCGCAGCATAACAAAGACCACCTACTTCCACCTCCGTAACATCGCCCGTCTCCGCCCTTGCTTCAGCTCATCCGCTGCTGAAACCCTCACCCATGCCTTTGTTACCTCGAGACTCAACTATTCCAACACACTCCTGGCCGGCCTCCCACATTCTACACTACGTAAACTTGAGGTCATTCAAAACTCGGCTGCCCGTGTCCTAACTCGCACCAAGTCCCGTTCACCCATCACCCCTGTGCTCACTGACCTACACTGGCTCCCGGTTAAGCAACACCTCAATTTTAAAATTCTCATCCTTGTGTTCACATCCCTCCATGGCCTCGCCCCCTCCCTATCTTTGTAATCTCCTTCAGCCCCCCCCCAAGATATCTGCGCTCCTCTAATTCTGCCCTCTTGAGCTTCCCTGATTATAATCCCTCAACCATCGGTGGCCGTACCTTCTGTTGCCCAGGCCCTAAGCTCAGGAATTCCCTCCCTAAACCTCTCCGCCTCTCCGCCTCTCTTTCCTCCTTTAAGACGCTCCTTAAAACCTACCTCTTTGACCGAGCTTTTGGTCATCTGTCCTAATCTCTTATGTGGCTCGGTGTCAATTTTTTGTCTTATAATGCTCCTGT
The DNA here is from genome assembly GCF_052327205.1 of Somniosus microcephalus. Taxonomy (NCBI): domain Eukaryota; kingdom Metazoa; phylum Chordata; class Chondrichthyes; order Squaliformes; family Somniosidae; genus Somniosus; species Somniosus microcephalus. Next base: position 6,556,129 of record NC_140998.1, on the reverse strand, counting down.
GAAGCGCCTTGGGACATTTTACTACATTAAAGGCGCTATATAAACACAAGTTGTTGTACCATATGATTTACCCCGCCAGCTGTCTCGGCTCCAGCGTGAGAACCAGTCCATCGCATCTGCAACTTCTGCAGTTATTTTATCCGAGACTCGTTTCTCCCTTTCATCTTTCGCCTGGTAATCTTCCCATTCTTCCCTTGACAAAGGCGGCTCTCTTTCCACTCCTAAGTGGATTAAAGCTCGATCTTTGACCCTCATCAAACTCTGAATGCGCTGTCAGAAAGCGAGACGCTGCTGCTTCTTGCTCAGTTAGAATCCCCTGCTCAATATACTCTTGGACTCGTTTTATTCATTCTCGAGATGTACACGTCACTGGCAAGGCCACCAGTTATTGCCCATTCTTATTTGCCCTTGTGAAGGTGGTGGTGAGCCTTCTCCTTGAGCATTGGGTGTGCACTAAACCTCAGGCCCCCGTGTCTGATAATTCGGACCATCCTTTCTCTGTGGTCCATTACTAGGACCACTTTCTTCCACCTCTGAGAAGGGGGTGGTGTGCCTTCTCCTCGAACCGCTGCAATTTTGTGCGGGGATATTGGCAATTAGTTCCACCAAGTTGGGAGAAAGAAATCCGATCTACGAGCAATATTCACACCACTGCTAGGCCACCATTGCCATAATATTAAGCCTGAGAGCCAGGGGTGTGAAAACTGCCGTTAATCCAGCAAAATCCATTCAGTGGGGTGGGGGGGAGCTATGTTCATTAACTTCTCCCCATTTTCAGCGAGGGTAATGACGGAGAGGCGCAAAATCCCAGGAAAATGTGGAGCGCCATAGTTAATGGCGAAACTCACTTGCCCCATAATTTCCTCTTTTGCGCCATTCAAGGGTCCCTAGACCATAGGTGGGCCATTGAAAGAGCCCAGGAAAATTAGGGCCATTATTTCCTCAAAGATCTCTATTAAATTGGTCAGGCATAGCTGGCCGTTTACAAATCCACACTGGCTGTCCTGAATCAACTAATCAGTGGAAATATTTCTTCCAGCCACCTCCTTTGTTCTTGGGTCAAAGCCCCTTTGTTTCCAATTCGCCAGCCAATGGGGAGAAAAACAATTTTTCACACCTTACTGCAATTACTATAAGCTCTCATTCCCGATATCATTCGAATGGCAAACACTTAAAGAAATAATTCATAATTTGCAACGAATATACATTCCCTTAAGGAATAAAAACTCCATGGGAAAAATGGGCCACCCGTGGCTAAAGAGAAATTAAAGATAGTATTAGATTAAAGGAAGAGGCTTACAGTGTTGCCAAAAAGAGCAGTAAGCCTGAGGATTGGGAGAATTTTAGAATTCAGCAAAGGAGGACCAAGAAATTGATAAAGAAGCAGAAAATAGAATGAGAGTAAACTAGCGAGAGACATAAAAACAGACTGTAAAAGCTTCTATAGGTTTGTAAAAAGGAAAAGATTAGTGAAAGTAAATGTGGGTCCCTTACAGGCTGAGACAGGAGAAATTATAATGGGGAATAAGGAAATGGCAGAGACATTAAACAAATACTTTGTGTCTGTCTTCACGGAAGAAGATGCAAAAAACCTCCCGGAAATAGTGGAGAACCAGGGGTCTAGCGAGAATGAGGAACTGAAAGAAATTAGTATTAGTAAAAAAAAATAGTACTGGAGAAATTCATGGGACTGAAAGCCGATAAATCCCCTGGACCGAAAGCCGATAAATCCCCTGGACCTGATGGCCTACATCAAATACTTGTGCCTATGTCCAAATCATTTATATAACTGAGAACAGATTTCTAGGGCACATCACTACCCACGTCCAGCTAGTACATTTACCCGACTCGGACTGAAGAGGAACCAGGGAGATGGTATCCATTGGAGCTGGTGATTGGGCCTGAAACAGAGACAGGGAGCTGGGCTTTGAGTCAGGAACTCGGCCTGGAAGAGGAATTGGGCAGCTGGCCTGAAGCTTCGGTGGGCAGTAAGCCTGGAGCAGAGTTAGGGAGCGGGTTGTGAAGGGGGAGCCAGGAAGCAGGGCTGGAGCGAAGCTAGGGAACAGGCATCCACAATGTTTCTCTGTCAGTTAGTGAACTCTTTTTAAATAAAAGTAATAAAAAGCAATAGCACTGCCTCCAGCGTCAGATCCACCAGGGATGGATAAGGCGGGAGGAATGGCTGAATTTAGACACAGATTAACGGTGAATAAAACGTGCAAGGTAGAACTCATGATTCGGAGTCATTTGGCGAGTTGGTGCGGAGTTTAGCACAAGAGTGGGTGAATGCAACTGAAAGGCCAACAAAATTTACCAACAATTTAAAGGACATCTATCGTCACAAAAGTCCTTGGAGGTTTTCGAGCGGGACGGAGTTATTTCAAACAGATCATTGCTCAGCAATAACCTCTGACCTCTGACACAGTCGGGATGCTGACAATCGTGTGATTGGATGAAACAGTCACACGGTCAGCAGTGATCAATGGAAAGCTACCCCATGGTCATTTCGTTTTCATGAGCCAATCGGCTTGCTACAGAGTCCCCCCTCAATTTGTTAAAGTACAGGGTACATAAAAACACAGGCTTCATCGAATCTTACAGCACAGAAAGAGGCCATTCGGCCCATCGTGCCACAGTCTCAGGCTAAGGGCTCGGCCATTTAGGACTGAGATGGGGAGAAGTTTCTTCACTCAGAGGGCGGTGAATCTTTGGAATTCTCTACCCCAGAGGGCTGTGGAGGCTCAGTCGTTGAGTAGATTTAAAACTGAGATCGATAGATTTTTTTGAGGCACCAAGGGAATCGGGTTATGGGGATAGGGCGGGAAGAAGTTCAGCCATGATCTTAGTGAATGGCGGAGTAGGCTCAAGGGGATGTATGGCCTACTCTTGTTCCCATTTCTTATGTTCTTATGTTCGCCTTAGAGCAGAGAAGGTTAAGGGGAGATTTGATCGAGGTGTTCAAAGTCATGAAGGGTTTTGATCGAGTAGTTAGAGAGAAACTGTTTACAGTGGCAGAAGGGTCGGTAAACAGAGGACACAGATTTAAGGTAATTGGCAAAAGAACCAGAGGGAGATGAATTCTTTTTCCGCAGCGAGCTATGATGATCTGGAATGTGCTTGATGAAAGGGCGGTGGAAGAAGATTCACTAGTAACTTTCAAAAGGGAGTTGGATAAATACTTGAAGGGGAAAATTTGCAGGGCTGTGGGGAAAGAGTCGGGGACTGGGACTAATTGGAGAGCTCTTTCAAAGAGCCGGCACAGGCACGATGGGCCGAATGGCCTCCTGCGTTGTACGATTCTATGATTCTAACTCACCCTGTCCACTTCACACTCTCCACCTCACATCCATGTCCCACTCATCCAGCCCAGCTCACTCCTCCCCGCTCGTCCTCTTTTAGTTCCAAGCACACTAACTGATCTGGGCATTTCCATCTCCTGCTTGCTGCTCCCAGGTGAATCAAGGGTTCCCGCCACAGGAAGAATTTCCCTTCAGAGTTGTGCGATCGTCGCTGTGTTAGGTGGCAGCGTCACCCACAACTTCTCATTTCTCTCGTCAAATTTTAGATTCTGACTTCATTTGTGCAAAGGCTAATGAAAGACCGGGGTTTCTCCATCCCCACATCAGCTGTGAATTCCCATGCAGAAGCAGTGTTAACGATGAATGCTGCAGGAAGGAAAGGGTTACCAGTGTCCAATATGGGTCAAGAAATCGGCAGTGATCCTTTATGCGAAAGCTGAGAGGTGTCCATGGTAACGGGGGAATGTAATTCCTATCCCACATCCTGATTTTTTTAATTTATTATATATATGGAAAAGGCTCCCTTGGTTCCTGAAATAGAGTTTTTGTGCGCAAGAGGATAGATTCCTGGCAGGGCTGGCTGATCGATTGTGCCACTGCCTGCCAACTCTTCCCCAGCTTAGTGCCAAACAGCAGCAGGAGTTCAGTTATAGTGCAAAAATAACACCCAGATCAAAAGCCTCCTTTAATCTCAGTGACTCCCGTCCTGTCTTTGTGAAACCAGTGGAGAAATTAGTGCGAGACAGATGGGGCGCTCGTAGGGGCTATATAAAAAAAGATTACACCCAAATAGCTCAGAAGCCTCCCTTGGATATTAATAGATATTAAAGGGGGGGGCGCAGCGCAGGTTGCAAGTCTCGGGTCCTCGGGTTATTCGCAACATCTTTCCAGAAAGTTTAAGAAGATATCGGGTCTCCCAGTGCTCAACCCCATCCACTAGATTTAAAACTCTCCAGCTCTCTCTCAACAACTGACCCACCCACCCCCGCCATCCCACTCCGCCAGACCCACCCACCCCCGCCATCCCACTCCGCCAGACCCACCCACCCCCGCCATCCCACTCCGACAGACCCACCCACCCCCACCACCCCACTCCGCCATCCCACTCCGACAGACCCACCCCCACCACCCCACTCCGCCATCCCACTCCGACAGACCCACCCACCCCCGCCACCCCACTCCGCCAGACCCACCCACCCCCACCATCCCACTCCGACAGACCCACCCACCCCCGCCATCCCACTCCGCCAGACCCACCCACCCCCACCACCCCACTCCGACAGACCCACCCACCCCCGCCATCCCACTCCGACAGACCCACCCACCCCCGCCATCCCACTCCGACAGACCCACCCACCCCCGCCATCCCACTCCGACAGACCCACCCACCCCCGCCATCCCACTCCGACAGACCCACCCACCCCCGCCATCCCACTCCGACAGACCCACCCACCCCCCGCCATCCCACTCCGACAGACCCACCCACCCCCGCCACCCCACTCCGACAGACCCACCCACCCCCGCCATCCCACTCCGCCCACAGACCCACCCACCCCCACCATCCCACTCCGCCAGACCCACCCACCCCCGCCACCCCACTCCGACAGACCCACCCACCCCCACCATCCCACTCCACCAGACCCACCCACCCCCACCACCCCACTCCGACAGACCCACCCACCCCCGCCACCCCACTCCGCCAGACCCACCCACCCCCGCCATCCCACTCCGCCAGACCCACCCCCGCCATCCCACTCCGCCAGACCCACCCACCCCCGCCATCCCACTCCACCAGACCCACCCACCCCCGCCATCCCACTCCGCCAGACCCACCCACCCCCGCCATCCCACTCCGCCAGACCCACCCCCGCCATCCCACACCGCCAGACCCACCCACCCCCGCCATCCCACTCCGCCAGACCCACCCCCGCCATCCCACTCCGACAGACCCACCCACCCCCGCCATCCCACTCCGACAGACCCACCCACCCCCGCCATCCCACTCCGACAGACCCACCCACCCCCGCCATCCCACTCCGCCAGACCCACCCACCCCCGCCATCCCACTCCGACAGACCCACCCACCCCCGCCATCCCACTCCGACAGACCCACCCACCCCCGCCATCCCACTCCGCCAGACCCACCCCCGCCATCCCACTCCGCCAGACCCACCCACCCCCGCCATCCCACTCCGCCAGACCCACCCACCCCCGCCATCCCACTCCGCCAGACCCACCCCCGCCATCCCACTCCGCCAGACCCACCCACCCCCGCCATCCCACTCCGACAGACCCACCCACCCCCACCATCCCACTCCGCCAGACCCACCCACCCCCGCCATCCCACTCCGCCAGACCCACCCCCGCCATCCCACTCCGCCAGACCCACCCCCGCCATCCCACTCCGCCAGACCCACCCCCGCCATCCCACTCCGCCAGACCCACCCACCCCCACCATCCCACTCCGCCAGACCCACTCACCCCCACCACCCCACTCCGCCAGACCCACCCACCCCCACCATCCCACTCCGCCAGACCCACCCCCACCATCCCACTCCGCCAGACCCACTCACCCCCGCCATCCCACTCCGCCAGACCCACTCACCCCCGCCATCCCACTCCGACAGACCCACCCACCCCCGCCATCCCACTCCGACAGACCCACCCACCCCCGCCATCCCACTCCGACAGACCCACCCACCCCCGCCATCCCACTCCGCCAGACCCACCCACCCCCGCCACCCCACTCCGCCAGACCCACCCACCCCCGCCACCCCACTCCGCCAGACCCACCCACCCCCGCCATGCCACTCCGCCAGACCCACCCACCCCCACCATCCCACTCCGACAGACCCACCCACCCCCGCCATCCCACTCCGCCAGACCCACCCACCCCCGCCACCCCACTCCGCCAGACCCACCCACCCCCGCCATGCCACTCCGCCAGACCCACCCACCCCCACCATCCCACTCCGACAGACCCACCCACCCCCGCCATCCCACTCCGCCAGACCCACCCACCCCCGCCATCCCACTCCGACAGACCCACCCACCCCCGCCATCCCACTCCGACAGACCCACCCACCCCCACCATCCCACTCCAACAGACCCACCCACCCCCACCATCCCACTCCACCAGACCCACCCACCCCCGCCATCCCACTCCGCCAGACCCACCCACCCGCGCCATCCCACTCCGACAGACCCACCCACCCCCGCCATCCCACTCCGACAGACCCACCCACCCCCACCATCCCACTCCGACAGACCCACCCACCCCCACCCACCCCCACCATCCCACTCCGCCAGACCCACCCACCCCCGCCATCCCACTCCGCCATCCCACTCCGACAGACCCACCCACCCCCGCCATCCCACTCCGCCATCCCACTCCGACAGACCCACTCACCCCCACCACCCCACTCCGACAGACCCACCCACCCCCGCCACCCCACTCCGCCAGACCCACCCACCCCCGCCATCCCACTCCGACAGACCCACCCACCCCCACCCACCCCCACCATCCCACTCCGCCAGACCCACCCACCCCCGCCATCCCACTCCGACAGACCCACCCACCCCCACCACCCCACTCCGACAGACCCACCCACCCCCACCACCCCACTCCGACAGACCCACCCACCCCCACCACCCCACTCCGACAGACCCACCCACCCCCACCCACCCCCACCATCCCACTCCACCAGACCCACCCACCCCCACCATCCCACTCCACCAGACCCACCCACCCCCGCCATCCCACTCCGACAGACCCACCCACCCCCACCCACCCCCACCATCCCACTCCACCAGACCCACTCACCCCCGCCATCCCACTCCACCAGACCCACCCACCCCCGCCATCCCACTCCGCCAGACCCACCCACCCCCGCCATCCCACTCCACCAGACCCACCCACCCCCGCCATCCCACTCCGCCAGACCCACCCACCCCCGCCATCCCACTCCGACAGACCCACCCACCCCCACCATCCCACTCCGACAGACCCACCCACCCCCGCCATCCCACTCCGCCAGACTCACCCCCACCATCCCACCCCGACAGACCCACCCACCCCCACCATCCCACTCCGACAGACCCACCCACCCCCGCCATCCCACTCCGCCAGACCCACCCACCCCCGCCATCCCACTCCACCAGACCCACCCACCCCCGCCATCCCACTCCGCCAGACCCACCCACCCCCGCCATCCCACTCCGACAGACCCACCCACCCCCACCATCCCACTCCGACAGACCCACCCACCCCCACCACCCCACTCTGCCCACAGACCCACCCACCCCCACCATCCCACTCCGCCAGACTCACCCCCACCATCCCACCCCGACAGACCCACCCACCCCCGCCATCCCACTCCGACAGACCCACCCACCCCCGCCATCCCACTCCGACAGACCCACCCACCCCCACCCACCCCCACCATCCCACTCCACCAGACCCACCCACCCCCACCATCCCACTCCGACAGACCCACCCACCCCCGCCATCCCACTCCACCAGACCCACCCACCCCCACCCACCCCCACCATCCCACTCCACCAGACCCACCCACCCCCGCCATCCCACTCCACCAGACCCACCCACCCCCACCCACCCCCACCATCCCACTCCACCAGACCCACCCACCCCCGCCATCCCACTCCACCAGACCCACCCACCCCCACCCACCCCCACCATCCCACTCCGACAGACCCACCCACCCCCGCCATCCCACTCCACCAGACCCACCCACCCCCACCCACCCCCACCATCCCACTCCGACAGACCCAACTACCCCCACCATCCCACTCCGACAGACCCACCCACCCCCGCCATCCCACTCCGCCAGACCCACCCACCCCCACCATCCCACTCCGCCAGACCCACCCACCCCCACCATCCCACTCCGACAGACCCACCCACCCCCACCATCCCACTCCGCCAGACCCAACTACCCCCACCATCCCACTCCGCCAGACCCACCCACCCCCGCCATCCCACCCCGCCAGACCCACCCACCCCCGCCATCCCACTCCGCCAGACCCACCCACCCCCGCCATCCCACTCCGACAGACCCACCCACCCCCACCATCCCACTCCGACAGACCCACCCACCCCCGCCATCCCACTCCGCCAGACTCACCCCCACCATCCCACCCCGACAGACCCACCCACCCCCACCATCCCACTCCGACAGACCCACCCACCCCCGCCATCCCACTCCGACAGACCCACCCACCCCCGCCATCCCACTCCGACAGACCCACCCACCCCCACCCACCCCCACCATCCCACTCCACCAGACCCACCCACCCCCACCATCCCACTCCGACAGACCCACCCACCCCCACCATCCCACTCCACCAGACCCACCCACCCCCGCCATCCCACTCCGCCAGACCCACCCACCCCCGCCATCCCACTCCGACAGACCCACCCACCCCCACCATCCCACTCCGACAGACCCACCCACCCCCGCCATCCCACTCCGCCAGACTCACCCCCACCATCCCACCCCGACAGACCCACCCACCCCCACCATCCCACTCCGACAGACCCACCCACCCCCGCCATCCCACTCCGCCAGACCCACCCACCCCCGCCATCCCACTCCACCAGACCCACCCACCCCCGCCATCCCACTCCGCCAGACCCACCCACCCCCGCCATCCCACTCCGACAGACCCACCCACCCCCACCATCCCACTCCGACAGACCCACCCACCCCCACCACCCCACTCTGCCCACAGACCCACCCACCCCCACCATCCCACTCCGCCAGACTCACCCCCACCATCCCACCCCGACAGACCCACCCACCCCCGCCATCCCACTCCGACAGACCCACCCACCCCCGCCATCCCACTCCGACAGACCCACCCACCCCCACCCACCCCCACCATCCCACTCCACCAGACCCACCCACCCCCACCATCCCACTCCGACAGACCCACCCACCCCCGCCATCCCACTCCACCAGACCCACCCACCCCCACCCACCCCCACCATCCCACTCCACCAGACCCACCCACCCCCGCCATCCCACTCCACCAGACCCACCCACCCCCACCATCCCACTCCGACAGACCCACCCACCCCCACCATCCCACTCCACCAGACCCACCCACCCCCACCATCCCACTCCGACAGACCCACCCACCCCCACCATCCCACTCCACCAGACCCACCCACCCCCGCCATCCCACTCCACCAGACCCACCCACCCCCACCATCCCACTCCACCAGACCCACCCACCCCCACCATCCCACTCCGACAGACCCACCCACCCCCACCATCCCACTCCACCAGACCCACCCACCCCCGCCATCCCACTCCACCAGACCCACCCACCCCCACCCACCCCCACCATCCCACTCCGACAGACCCACCCACCCCCGCCATCCCACTCCACCAGACCCACCCACCCCCACCCACCCCCACCATCCCACTCCGACAGACCCAACTACCCCCACCATCCCACTCCGACAGACCCACCCACCCCCGCCATCCCACTCCGCCAGACCCACCCACCCCCACCATCCCACTCCGCCAGACCCACCCACCCCCACCATCCCACTCCGACAGACCCACCCACCCCCACCATCCCACTCCGCCAGACCCAACTACCCCCACCATCCCACTCCGCCAGACCCACCCACCCCCGCCATCCCACCCCGCCAGACCCACCCACCCCCGCCATCCCACTCCGCCAGACCCACCCACCCCCCGCCATCCCACTCCGACAGACCCACCCACCCCCACCATCCCACTCCGACAGACCCACCCACCCCCGCCATCCCACTCCGCCAGACTCACCCCCACCATCCCACCCCGACAGACCCACCCACCCCCACCATCCCACTCCGACAGACCCACCCACCCCCGCCATCCCACTCCGACAGACCCACCCACCCCCGCCATCCCACTCCGACAGACCCACCCACCCCCACCCACCCCCACCATCCCACTCCACCAGACCCACCCACCCCCACCATCCCACTCCGACAGACCCACCCACCCCCACCATCCCACTCCACCAGACCCACCCACCCCCGCCATCCCACTCCACCAGACCCACCCACCCCCACCCACCCCCACCATCCCACTCCGACAGACCCACCCACCCCCGCCATCCCACTCCACCAGACCCACCCACCCCCACCCACCCCCACCATCCCACTCCGCCAGACCCAACTACCCCCACCATCCCACTCCGACAGACCCACCCACCCCCGCCATCCCACTCCGCCAGACCCACCCACCCCCACCATCCCACTCCGCCAGACCCACCCACCCCCACCATCCCACTCCGACAGACCCACCCACCCCCACCATCCCACTCCGCCAGACCCAACTACCCCCACCATCCCACTCCGCCAGACCCACCCACCCCCGCCATCCCACCCCGCCAGACCCACCCACCCCCACCATCCCACTCCGACAGACCCACCCACCCCCACCATCCCACCCCGCCAGACCCACCCACCCCCGCCATCCCACTCCGCCAGACCCACCCCCGCCATCCCACTCCGCCAGACCCACCCACCCCCACCATCCCACTCCGCCAGACCCACCCACCCCCGCCATCCCACTCCACCAGACCCACCCACCCCCACCATCCCACTCCGCCAGACCCACCCACCCCCACCATCCCACCCCGCCAGACCCACCCCCGCCATCCCACTCCGCCAGACCCACCCACCCCCGCCATCCCACTCCGCCAGACCCACCCACCCCCGCCATCCCACTCCACCAGACCCACCCACCCCCACCATCCCACTCCGCCAGACCCACCCACCCCCACCATCCCACCCCGCCAGACCCACCCCCGCCATCCCACTCCGCCAGACCCACCCACCCCCACCATCCCACTCCGCCAGACCCACCCACCCCCACCATCCCACCCCGCCAGACCCACCCCCGCCATCCCACTCCGCCAGACCCACCCACCCCCGCCATCCCACTCCGCCAGACCCACCCACCCCCGCCATCCCACTCCACCAACAGATTCACCCCGCCACCCCACCCCAGCCTAATTGTGGCCAATCTTGCTGCCGAGCTGAAGCACAGACATGCGACCTTCCTCACCAGTATGGCTCTGTACAGCAGGAGATTCCTTCACCCACAAATCACCCGAGGCGCTTGCCAGTCTGTCGGTCTGAGAGTATTGCGTGAAACCTGGATGTCCGTTCAAGTTAGCGATCTAGAATCACCCCTCTCGGCGCTGTGTGTTCAGACCAGTCGCTTGCTGTGTTCCGCAGACTTGTGGAGCCGATCTGTGTGATGATACTTCCTCCTTCTGTGCACTTGTTCACATTCTAACACCATATACTGACAGCTTCTTTAAGGAATTTTCCTTCCAAACCCAGTTCTTGAAAACCACAAGTTTTAAAACTTGTTGGTTTGCCAGAGCAAAAAAATAAAGATTTTGCCCCTTAACTGCATACGGTCCCTGCACCGAAATAGCGTTTATTCATTTTCCGAGGGGAGAGATTTATTTTGGGTGCTAACTGCTAGTGGAGTGATTTCGAACATGGACTATTGAGTGAGTGCTGGAGGCAGCCAATCGGCTGCACTGGAATCTTACTATGCTGAATATCGCGGGCCAGGGAGTGAAAGATTGAAGCTGCTGTTCGCTTTTGCACAGCTCCCTGTGGCTTTAGCGTAATCTTCAGGCTATGGATTGATGGTTATCTTATTCTCCAGTTATTTTAACCCCACGATTAGATTCCAGCCTGTAACTCACTCCCGGGTATCTGTTATTCTATATATAAACCCCCCGAACCCCTCGATTAGATTCCAGCCTGTAACTCACTCCCGGGTATCTGTTATTCTATATATAAACCCCCGAACCCCTCGATTAGATTCCAGTCTGTAACTCACTCCCGGGTATCTGTTATTCTATATATAAACCCCCCGAACCCCTCGATTAGATTCCAGCCTGTAACTCACTCCCGGGTATCTGTTATTCTATATATAAACCCCCCGAACCCCTGGATTAGATTCCAGCCTGTAACTCACTCCCGGGTATCTGTTATTCTATATATAAACCCCCCGAACCCCTCGATTAGATTCCAGCCTGTAACTCACTCCCGGGTATCTGTTATTCTATATATAAACCACCCGAACCCCTCGATTAGATTCCAGCCTGTAACTCACTCCCGGGTATCTGTTATTCTTTATATAAACCCCCCGAACCCATCGATTAGATTCCAGCCTGTAACTCACTCCCGGGTATCTGTTATTCTATATATAAACCCCCTGAACCCCTCGATTAGATTCCAGCCTGTAACTCACTCCCGGGTATCTGTTATTCTATATATAAACCCCCCAAACCCCACGATTAGATTCCAGCCTGTAACTCACTCCCGGGTATCTGTTATTCTCCATATAAACCCCCCGAACCCCTGGATTAGATTTCAGCCTGTAACTCACTCCCGGGTATCTGTTATTCTATATATAAACCCCCCAAACCCCACGATTAGATTTCAGCCTGTAACTCACTCCCGGGTATCTGTTATTCTCCATATAAACCCCCCAAACCCCTCGATTAGATACCAGCCTGTAACTCACTCCCGGGTATCTGTTATTCTATATATAAACCCCCTGAACCCCTGGATTATATTCCAGCCTGTAACTCACTCCCGGGTATCTGTTATTCTATATATAAACCCCCCGAACCCCTCGATTAGATTCCAGCCTGTAACTCACTCCCGGGTATCTGTTATTCTATATATAAACCCCCCGAACCCCTGGATTAGATTCCAGCCTGTAACACACTCCCGGGTATCTGTTATTCTATATATAAACCCCCTGAACCCCTCGATTAGATTCCAGCCTGTAACTCACTCCCGGGTATCTGTTATTCTATATATAAACCCCCCGAACCCCACGATTAGATTCCAGCCTGTAACTCACTCCCGGGTATCTGTTATTCTATATATAAACCCCCCGAAACCCTGGATTAGATTCCAGCCTGTAACTCACTCCCGGGTATCTGTTATTCTATATATAAACCCCCCGAACCCCACGATTAGATTCCAGCCTGTAACTCACTCCCGGGTATCTGTTATTCTATGTATAAACCCCCCGAAACCCTGGATTAGATTCCAGCCTGTAACTCACTCCCGGGTATCTGTTATTCTATATATAAACCCCCCGAAACCCTGGATTAGATTCCAGCCTGTAACTCACTCCCGGGTATCTGTTATTCTATATATAAACCCCCCGAAACCCTCGATTAGATTCCAGCCTGTAACTCACTCCCGGGTATCTGTTATTCTATATATAAACCCCCCGAACCCCACGATTAGATTCCAGCCTGTAACTCACTCCCGGGTATCTGTTATTCTATATATAAACCCCCCGAACCCCTGGATTAGATTCCAGCCTGTAACTCACTCCCGGGTATCTGTTATTCTATATATAAACCCCCCGAACCCCTGGATTAGATTCCAGCCTGTAGCTCACTCCCGGGTATCTGTTATTCTATATATAAACCCCCTGAACCCCTCGATTAGATTCCAGCCTGTAACACACTCCCGGGTATCTGTTATTCTATATATAAACCCCCCGAACCCCTCGATTAGATTCCAGCCTGTAACTCACTCCCGGGTATCTGTTATTCTATATATAAACCCCCCGATCCCCTCGATTAGATTCCAGCCTGTAACTCACTCCCGGGTATCTGTTATTCTATATATAAACCCCCCCGAACCCCTCGATTAGATTCCAGCCTGTAACTCACTCCCGGGTATCTGTTATTCTATATATAAACCCCCCGAACCCCTGGATTAGATTCCAGCCTGTAGCTCACTCCCGGGTATCTGTTATTCTACATATAAACCCCCCGAACCCCTGGATTAGATTCCAGCCTGTAACTCACTCCCGGGTATCTGTTATTCTATATATAAACCCCCCGAACCCCTCGATTAGATTCCAGCCTGTAACTCACTCCCGGGTATCTGTTATTCTGTATATAAACCCCCCGAACCCCTCGATTAGATTCCAGCCTGTAACTCACTCCCGGGTATCTGTTATTCTATATATAAACCCCCCGAACCCCTGGATTAGATTTCAGCCTGTAACTCACTCACGGGTATCTGTTATTCTATATATAAACCCCCCGAACCCCTCGATTAGATTCCAGCCTGTAACTCACTCCCGGGTATCTGTTATTCTGTATATAAACCCCCCGAACCCCTCGATTAGATTCCAGCCTGTAACTCACTCCCGGGTATCTGTTATTCTATATATAAACCCCCCGAACCCCTCGATTAGATTCCAGCCTGTAACTCACTCCCAGGCATCTGTTATTCTATATATAAACCCCCCCGAACCCCTCGATTAGATTCCAGCCTGTAACTCACTCCCGGGTATCTGTTATTCTATATATAAACCCCCCGAACCCCTCGATTAGATTCCAGCCTGTAACTCACTCCCGGGTATCTGTTATTCTATATATAAACCCCCCGAACCCCTCGATTAGATTCCAGCCTGTAACTCACTCTCGGGTATCTGTTATTCTATATATAAACCCCCCCGAACCCCTCGATTAGATTCCAGCCTGTAACTCACTCCCGGGCATCTGTTATTCTATATATAAACCCCCCGAACCCCTCGATTAGATCCCAACCTGTAACTCACTCCCGGGTATCTGTTATTCTATATATTAAACCCCCCGAACCCCTGGATTAGATTCCAGCCTGTAATTCACTCCCGGGTATCTGTTATTCTATATATAAACCCCCCGAACCCCTGGATTAGATTCCACCCTGTAACTCACTCCCGGTTATCTGTTATTCTATATATAAACCCCCGAACCCCTGGATTAGATTCCAGCCTGTAACTCACTCCCGGGTATCTGTTATTCTATATATCTAAATCTCCCGAACCCCTTGATTAGATTCCAGCCTGTAACTCACTCCCGGTTATCTGTTATTCTATATATAAACCCCCGAACCCCTGGATTAGATTCCAGCCTGTAACTCACTCCCGGGTATCTGTTATTCTATATATCTAAATCTCCCGAACCCCTTGATTAGATTCCAGCCTGTAACTCACTCCCGGGTATCTGTTATTCTATATATAAACCCCCCCCGAACCCCTCGATTAGATTCCAGCCTGTAACTCACTCCCGGGTATCTGTTAGTCTATATATAAACTCCCCGAACCCCTGGATTAGATTCCAGCCTGTAACTCACTCCCGGGTATCTGTTATTCTATATATAAACCCCCCGAACCCCTCGATTAGATTCCAGCCTGTAACTCACTCCCGGGTATCTGTTATTCTATATATAAACCCCCCGAACCCCTCGATTAGATTCCAGCCTGTAACTCACTCCCGGGTATCTGTTATTCTATATATAAACCCCCCCCCGAACCCCTCGATTAGATTCCAGCCTGTAACTCACTCCCGGGTATCTGTTAGTCTATATATCTAAATCTCCCGAACCCCTCGTTTTGATTCTGCTTTGTTGATTGCTGCTTCACAGACGGGAGCAGGTTTGGTCTCAGCTGTGATGGCCCCCATGACAAAATATCCTGCCATCGCTTGCTGCCTAGGTGTACATATGGGGAGATGCACCTGCCTAATGCACTGTCCGTCAGCACTGTGAATCAGCCACGATGAGAGGGCTGTCCTATGAGAAGAGATTGTGTAGAATGGGCCGATACTCTCTAGAGTTTAGAAGAATGAGAGGTGATCTCATTGAAACATACAAGATTCTGAGGGAGATTGACAGGGTCGATGCTGAGAGGTTGTTTCCCCTGGCTGGAGAGTCTGGAACCAGGGGTCACAGTCTCAGGGTAAGGGGTCGGCCATTTAAGACTGAGAAGAGGAGGAATTTCTTCACTCAGAGGGTTGTGAATCTTTGGTATTCTCTGCCCCAGAGGGCTGTGGAGGCTCAGTCGTTGAGTATATTCAAGGCTGAGATCGATCGATTTTTGGACTCTGGGGGAATCAAGGGATATGGAGATCGGGCGGGAAAGTGGAGTTGAGGCCGAAGATCAGCCATGATCTTATTGAATGGCGGAGCAGGCTCGAGGGGCCGTATGGCCGACTCCTGCTCTTAATTCTTATGTTTGCGGTGAGGGATATAATGCAGTCATAACATATTAACCATAAAAGAATGATTGTATGGATTGATGAGCTGTTGCTGATCGGGTAGATGATGTCAGTGTGAACAGTGCTTTGTATTGAGCCTGTTGGACATTCCCTTTCTCACAATAAGCTCAGAGCCGCTCTATAACCAAAGGCTCTTTCCATCTCAGCAAAAATAAAGTTGCATGCATCAAATTATTTTCCTGTGGGTCCTCTAACGCAGATTAACTTTTTTTTATGGATTTCCATTAGACTGAGTGCAGAGCAGCTTTAAGCAGGAATCGGTGACCTTGTGCTGGATTTCAGAGTGTAATCTCCTTAATTTGAGTGGAGAGTTTTGTGGGTTGGAATGTTTATTAGACTGACTCCAGGGCTGGTTCTCCCCCAAGGGTCACCCAGTGCTTCACTGAGCATTCGACTTTCATACAATGATTGCTTTTTTTTGTTTGCAATTGCATGTGCCAGTTAACTGCTAAATCTTTCAGACATTTTCCTCCCCCTCCCTAAACTTTTCTGCTGATCTGCACATCAGGTAACTCAAACCTCCGAACAAATAGTGGAAAGGAAATGTAGAAGGAAAAGGGAATGAAATTGATATCACACCGAGGAGAGTGGGATCGAGGAAAAAAGCCCCGCCTCCTCTTCACTGCTTGCCCCAAAGCCCTGTCTGCTGGCGTTGCTAGTTTGGGAGAACATCAATGATCCCACAACACTTTAGAAGAGGAACAGGGAGTTCTCCCGGGGTCCTGGCCAACATTCCTCCCTCAACCAACATCACCAAAAACAGATTTATTGGGCATTCACTTCACCGCACTGCTGCTTGTGGGATCTTACTCTGCACAAATTGTCGACGTAACAGTGGCTTCAAAGTAATTTATTGTATGTACCACTTGCTTCTGAAAGATGTGCTAATGCACCATATAAATGTGACTGAATATTTTCAGTGTCTAAGGAAGTGAAATCGAGTTCTGTTACACGTTATTCTCCAGTGTTGCTGTTTTTCCTGCTCTAATTCCTTTTTGGGCTCATTCTTGCGTGTTTTAGCAAAGGAGCGTGGAAATCCCACAGCTCCTGTCCTCCCATATAGGGCTGGAATCTGCTGTTGCTAAAGGTTGCCTATCGCAGTTTGGAAGTGGGAGCAAAGTTGATCTGGCGAAGAAGATTGCTAGTTTAATTGCTGTAGTCTCAGTGGAGTGGGTTACAGGCTCTGGACGTGGATCAGCCTTACCTCATAGCAGCATGACTGAGCTGTCCTAAGACCATGTCTCAAATGGTGCCACAGCTCTGTTTGTTACAGTACATTGCTCTCCCTTAAAGCAGCCTGTCAGGGGCATACATTCTGCTGTATGGGTATTAGCAGTGCTTTGTCTTACTTGTAGTGGCGCTTCTTAGTTTCCAAACAGGCAGGCCACTGGGCTGTGGGGCTTTTAACATCGAGTAGACGCGTGTCGAAATAAAACGTTCCCAAACGTAGCTTTGTCTTTTAAATGGTTTACTATAACACTTAACAAACAGAATTACAAAGCAAACACGTATAAACGAACACGGTCAAATACTGTACTGCTCCAAACCTCACAGCTTCTGCCTCTTTCACCACGTGCAGTTTAAACTGTAAGATGGCTGCACCCATGTGTGGCTTAGGGACTGTTCCATTGTGGCAAGAATGAAGGGGGTGTCGGACTATACTACTGGAGCAAGAAAATAGGGGGTTTCTTAATACAATAAGTCGTTCAGGTAAATTAACTGTATTATGCCATTTAGCCACTATTTTAAAGTATTTTCTTAAGCTTTTATGGCTCTTACATTCCGGCCCCTAATTGACTAGGCACATGAAGCATATCAATTACTCAAACATTAAGAGTCATAAACTAATGAGTTCAACATATTTACAATACAAGTGTCCACTTTTTTCTTTCGTTCAGGAGCTTTTCACGCTGCTTCTTGTAGCAGGCAGAGCTTTGTGATCGGTCTCTCCAGGGTACTGGTCTTGGTTTGCAAGCAGACGCGACGAACGACGCCTCTGGAGTCTGGCATGGTCTTAATTATTTTCCCCATCAACCAAGAATTTCTAGGGGCTGAATCATCCACAATTAAGACAATGTCTCCGACGATGAAGTTCCTCTTTATTTTGGACCATTTTTGACGCTCCTGTAGCAGAGGTAAGTATTCTCTTGTCCATCTGGTCCAGAAGAGGTCTGACATATACTGAACTTGCCTCCACTTCCGACGGGCATACAGATCTTCCTTTTTGAAGACTCCCGGGGGCATGGCTGGCTGTGTTTTCAACAACAACAGGTGGTTCGGAGTCAGGGCTTCGAGGTCGTTGGGATCATCTGATGTCTTAGTTATCGGTCGGTCATTAATGATGGCTTCGACCTCGCACAGAACGGTTTGGAGTCCCTCGTCGTCCAGCGCTTGCTGCTTCAGTACAGAACTGAGTAGTTTTCTTACGGTGCGTATCTGTCTTTCCCAGACACCTCCGTGGTGGGATGCAGCCGGAGGATTGAAGATCCACTTAATTCCTGTTTGCATCATGGCTTCCTGTATTTTAAGCTGATTCCAACCTTCAATAGCTTCCCGTAGTTCTCTCTCCGCTCCGACGAAATTAGTGCCATTATCAGAACGCATAATGGACACCTGTCCTCTTCTACAGACAAAGCGCCGCAAGGCGTTAATACAGGAATCAGTGTCAAGCGTGTGTGCCACCTCAATATGAACTGCTCTGATGGTCAAACAAGTGAAAAGCACACCATATCTCTTGACAAGGCTCCGTCCTCGCTTTACCTCGAAAGGCCCGAAATAGTCCACCCCTACGTTTGTAAATGGGGGCTTGTCTGGTAACAAACGGTCTTCAGGCAGGTCTGCCATTTTCTGCTCCCCAGCTCTAGCGTGTAACCGTCTGCAAACAATACATTCAGAGAGTATTTTTCTTATTACGGAATTAGCTCCTGGAATCCAGTATCTTTGTCTTAGCTTCGCAAGCACGTGATTCCTCCCACTGTGTCCAATACTCTGGTGTATATGCTGAAGAATGAGAGTAGCAACCCGGAGGTCCTTAGAAAGGATAGCAGGATGCTTGGCCTCCTCTGGCATAGCAGATTTGTTTAGTCTCCCTCCCACCCTCAGTACTCCATCTTGCAGTGTAGGGTCCAGCTTGTAGATATGACTACCTTTCTTGATTGGAGTATTTTGCTGTAGAGCTTCGGTTTCTTCTGGGTATCTTTGTCTTTGACTGAAGCAAACTATCTCCTTCTCAGCCTTGGCCAAATCCTCCACGGTCAATGAATTCTTGCTCAATGTGGTCTTGTGCTGATGCATATACTGCTGTAGAAGCATTCTCTGCTTATCAGGGTTACTTTCAGACTGACTGATAGTGGCTCGGTACTCTTTTCTCTTACCGCTCAGGTGTAGCAGCAACTCTTTCAACCTTAGAAACCATGCAACTGCTTTCCTCAACTGGTGCCATCCTGAGAAATGGTTAACAAGCTTGTTCGCTGTGTCAAAGTTCTCTTTCGTAGTTATGAAATTTACTGTGACTGATCTCTTGACTTCGATGTCGTCTTCAGTAATCTGACTTGGCATATCTGGTCTTTCTGGCCATGATCTCTCTGTTTCCAGCAGATAACTTGGGCCTTGTATCCAAGTTTCACTCCTCATGAAGTTTTCAGCCTTCAATCCCCGTGAGGCTTGATCTGCTGGGTTTAATGAGGTGTTTACATACCTCCATTGAGATGGTTGTGTAGCTTCTCTAATGGATGAGATTCTGTTTGCTACGAAGGTCTTGAAGCGTATCTTCTCATTCTCTATATACTTCAGCACCGTCGTGCTATCCGTCCAGAAGACAGATTCTTCTAATGGGAGCTGTAACTCTTTACGCATCACCTGGTCAACTTTAACTGCAACAACCGCTGCCGTCAATTCCAGTCTCGGGATGGTGACCTGCTTCAGCGGAGCCACCCTGGATTTTCCCATGAGGAAGGCACAATGTTTCTGGCCCTGTTGATTTGTCAGCAAGAGGTAGGTAGCCGTGCCATAGCCGTCCTCACTGGCGTCCGAGAAATGATGTAGTTGAGCCGTCTTTGTAACTCCAAAACTCGCGGGCTTGATGCATCTACTGACGTTGAAGCTAGAAAGTTGTTGCAAATCTGTCAGCCATCTGTGCCATCTCTGAGCTTGACCTTCTGGGATATCTTCATCCCATCCTCTCTTGTCTCTACACAGCTCTCGTAGCATCAGCTTCACCGGCAGAATGAGTGGTGCCAGGAATCCGAGAGGGTCGTAGATGGAACTGACCACGGAGAGAATCCCTCATCTTGTGGATGGTCTTTCGTTCACCATTATCCTGAAGTTGAACGTGTCTGACTCGATGCACCATTGTACACCAAGAGCTCTCTCGATAGGAAGGACATCGTGGCTCAGGTCCAGATCTTTGACTTCAGTGGCTCTTTCCTTTTCTGGGATAGAAGCTAGAACTGCTCTGCTGTTGCTTATCCACTTAGTCAGATGGAATCCTCCATTCGAACACAGAGTTCTAAGGTCTCTTGACAGTGCGATGGCATCGTCTTCTGTTGACACGGACTTCAGACAGTCATCGACATAAAAGTTTCTGAAGATTGTCTCCACAGCCTCGGATGGTGCTTTGCCCTTGCCATCTTCTGCAGTTTTTCTGAGAGCGTAGCTTGCACAGCTGGGAGATGATGTGGCTCCAAACAGGTGTACGGCCATTCTACATTCCACCATCGCTTCACTAACGTCGCCATCTGGCCACCAAAGGAAACGCAGAAGATCAGCATCTTCGTCAGGGATTCTGACTTGGTAGAACATTGATTCTATGTCTGCCATCATGGCAACGAGCTCTTGTCTAAACCTAGTCAAGACGCCAATGAGGGTATTAGTAAGATCAGGACCTTGAAGCAGCTGGTCATTCAATGAAGTTCCTCTGAATGAGGCGGCGCAGTCAAACACTACACGGATCTTTTTCTTCTTTGGGTGATACACCCCGTGATGAGGAATGTACCAGACCCTTCCATCGTCTCTGTTCAACTGTTCTTCGGGCACTTTTACAGCATAGCCTTTCGCTATGATGTTTCTCATGAAGTCTTTGTAGTCTTCGTGAAAGTCGGGGTTCTTGTTCAGCTTTCTCTTTAGACTGATGGCGCGTTGCTCTGCTATGCAGCGATTGTTCGGCATCTTCGCGGTCTGTCTTCTCAGTGGCAAACCAATGTGATAGTGGCCATCAATGAACTGTGTAGACCTTGTCATCAAACCCATGAACTGATGGTCTTCTTGTGACATCTCTGTCTTTTCCTCACAGCTGCGTTCTGAGAAGTCTGCGTTGAACTGCTGTATCAACAGCTCTTCAATGCTTGCGATAGAGATGCGATTAACTGTGACGTTTTGTCGTTCCTCCTTGTTCGACTTGTGGCCATCATCTCTCCTTACCGGTCCATTGATTACCCATCCAAGGGCTGTCCTGACGGCGTAGGGTCCGTCATCCTTGCTGTTTATCACCTGCCATGGCTCCATAGTTTTGTAGGCATTGGTTCCAATTAATAGGCCAATTTCTGCTTCAATGTATGGGAGACGCACCTTTTCTAGGTAGGGCCATCTATCCACATCCTTCTGCAGGGTTAGGTTCCCTATTCTAACAGGAATCTCCCTCTGTGTGAAAACATTAGGCAGGTCTATGAAGTCCTTCTCTTCAAGTCCACACACTTCTAGGTCTGACAGGATATAGCTTTGCATTGACTTCTCATGACCCATGGTGCGTAATAGGATTTCTGTTCTTCTGCCTCTAACGTTCAGCTGTCGCATGAGTGATTCTGTGCAGAACGTTGCTGAACTACCTGGATCCATGAAGGCGTAAGTCTCCACAACCTTCTCACTCCTCTTAGACTTGATCCTTACTGGTACGATGGCAAGAATACAGTCACTGTCACCGGCCCCAGTGAGTCCACAAGTCTCTGGTTCTAGCGACACCAGAGCACTTGAAACAACCTTCTCGTCGGTATTGTTTTCTTCACTCTTCTTAGAGACTTGTTCTTCTTTATGGATATGCAGCAGACTGGGATGTTTCCGAGTGCACTCTCTGCATGTTGTTCTTTGCTTACAGTTTCTACTCAGGTGCCCCTGAGAGAGACATCCAAAACATAGGCCGTTGTACTTCAGGAATTCGATTCTGTCCTTATGTGGCTGTGCTTTGATGTCGCTGCAGAAATCCAATGTATGATTCTTCTGGCAGAATAAGCATGGCTTCTGAAAGGCATTAGCAGGCGTCACTGTGCTGCTCTTTTTGGGAGATGAGTTCTGGGGCCTTTCTTCCTCGGCCTGAGTGACGATAGTTGCAAAGCTGCTTCCCCTGGAACCACCTTTCCTGAGAGTCTTTGATTCAGCAGGCTTGGCTTTCACTCTTCCATCGGTGGTCGGGCTGACATCCTGGATGTTTCCAAACAATGGGTCCCTAGCAATTTTAGCCTGTTTGTCTATGAAATTCACTAAGTCTGCAAACCTGGCTCTACTTTTCCGTCTCTCCATTATCTCAAAGGCTGTTCTTCTCCATTGTTCTCTCATCCTGTAAGGAAGCTTAGAGATGACGATTCTCATAGTCGTAGGATTGTCCATCTCTTCCATGAATTCAACATCCTCCATGGTGTTGCGACATTCTATGAGATAGAGAACATATGCGTTCAATGCCTCTCCGTCTTCCGATCTGATCTGTGGCCACTTGGTAGCCTTTTCGATATATGCAGTGGCTATCTTCAGCTCGTTACCATAGTGCTCCTGCAGCAACTTCCTGGCTTCTATGTATCCCCGGTCCGGTCTCATGTGTTCGCAGCTTCTGACCAGGTCTTGTGGTTTACCACTGGTGTACTGTCCCGGGTAGTACAACTTATCACTGCTGCTCTCTGTCTTGGAGTCAATGGCTTGTTCAAAGGATCTGATGAAGGGCTTATACTTGAGTGGGTCGCCTTGGAACACTGGTATGTCTCTTTGAGGGAGTCGAAACAGATTCTGTTGTTTTACAAGCATCTCTGTAATTTCGTTCTGACGTTGCATCACTCGGTATAGGCTTCTCCCTGTGTCTTCAGGCCTCTGGTGGTCATCAGCAGGGTCTAGTCTAGACCGTCTGACGTCTGGGGTAGCATCACGTGCTCCTGTTAGTGGAGAGGCCACTCTTCCACGCTGTAATGCCGGGGAATTGCTTTCGGGCTCTGTTGTAACTCTTGAAGGTGCCCTGGATCCAACTCTATGTGGCAACGCTGACTGGCAGTGGCTCCCGCCGTCCCGTGAGCCTTCATAATCTTCGTACGCACTCAACCTGGCATCTGAGGCCTCGATAGCTGTTTTCATCTCCAGCCGTTCTTTCTTTGCCTGCACCTGGGCCCGCTGGGCCTGCAGTTGGGCCTGTTGGGCCTGCAGTTGAGCCTGCAGTTGGGCCTGTTGGGCCTGCAGTTGGGCCTGCAGTTGGGCCTCTTCCCGTTCAAGAGCTTGCTTCTCATCTAAAGATGCTGCGCGCGCCATCAACGCCGCCCGTTCAGCCTCCGCTCTCATGCGTCGCGCCGAGCTTGTGGTAGAAGCGACTGACCTGCGTCCAGAAACAGAGCTACCTTCTTTTCGATTTTTGCTCGGTCTGGCGGAAGTCTCTGAAATGCTATCGTCTGGTCCGACTACATCGTCAACCTTATCTTTCTCTGCTGTATCAGCATCTTGACGAATTTTTAACATCCACTGCTCCGTGGCCTTGATATAGTCCTTAATGCTGGTTGATTTAATATCAAACCAGTCGTGCTGATCAGTGTTTCCCTCTTCTTCAGACAGAAGTGCTAATACATCTTCATTGAGTACATTAAATTCTTCATGCAGCTTGGAGAAATCGTAATACATCATGTCTTCAGCTTTCTTAATATTAGCATTATCTTCCATGAGACGATCAATTATCTTCATTTTTCCAGTTATCTGAACTAATTTAGCCTTCCTTGCACCTATGCTTCTATGTAACTTCTCTTCCCTTGCCTTTGGGGTGAGCTTTATTTCCCTCTTTTGGCCAGCAATCCTTCTGGCTGGGGGAAGCTCCTGGCTCCGTAAGGCCTCGGCCATTTTACCCGCAGCTCTTATTTAGCTTCTCAACAGAATGAACAAAGCAAGTAACAGTCACTGTACCTTCGCTTTCTTAAATTGCCGTCTGGCTCCGTGACCATTCATGTATACGTTCGCCGACGATTCCGTCCCTTCCTTCTTAGGGAGCTAGTTTTTGACTAATGTAGTGGCGCTTCTTAGTTTCCAAACAGGCAGGCCACTGGGCTGTGGGGCTTTTAACATCGAGTAGACGCGTGTCGAAATAAAACGTTCCCAAACGTAGCTTTGTCTTTTAAATGGTTTACTATAACACTTAACAAACAGAATTACAAAGCAAACACGTATAAACGAACACGGTCAAAAACTGTACTGCTTCAAACCTCACAGCTTCTGCCTCTTTCACCACGTGCAGTTTAAACTGTAAGATGGCTGCACCCATGTGTGGCTTAGGGACTGTTCCATTGTGGCAAGAATGAAGGGGGTGTCGGACTATACTACTGGAGCAAGAAAATAGGGGGTTTCTTAATACAATAAGTCGTTCAGGTAAATTAACTGTATTATGCCATTTAGCCACTATTTTAAAGTATTTTCTTAAGCTTTTATGGCTCTTACATTACTAATTGGACCACACTGAAGATACCAGAATGTCTCCGCAGTCATTTGTCTCTCCTGGCATTCGTGTTCTGGGAAACCCTATCGCCAGCAAAGGCTGGCCCAGTGTTGGGGGAGTGTGTGTTCTGACTGCTGTGATTCACAGAAGCTGCAGGTTAAGGTCGAGAGACCTTGGATATGTTTCTCCAGGTGATATCTGTAATACTGCTCCCTACACAAGTCCTCACACATGTACCTGCTACAGTTTGTGTTTGCGTTGTGAAGGTTGTGTATGGGTTGTATGGTCTGCCATTGATGCAGGCGTGGGGTGCAAACTGGAGCGGACCCCCTTCCCTCCTCCAGGAGCAAGTCTGGGTGAGAGCTCTTTGGTACATAAAGGCGACAACAAAAAGAAAAGACAGACCGTTATTTATACAGCAAAAACATGCCCGAGTGTTTCACATACAGTCAGCTACTTTCAAATAATCACTTCCAGACCGAACGTTTTCAACATCACTCTCACTGGACTCCTGAACCCTACCCGACATAGACTCCAACTTACCCAGACCTCCGCCCACATCCTTCCCCCACCCCATTCTAACTCTCAGACACCTATTACCCCAGTCTTTGCCGGCCTGTGTTGGGTCCCCATCCTCGTCTTCCAATCCCGCTGTAGTCTGCATCCTATCGGATTTGCAATGCTCTCCAGCCCTGCATTCTTGCCTGCACCCTCCACTCTTCCAGCGCTGCTTCAGGTGCCCAATGTTAGCATCAAGCACTCCCAAATCAGATAGAGTACAACTAGATGCAGTCAAACTCTCTGAGCTCCTCCTATAACCCCCTTGTGAATCAAACAGATTTATTAATATCTTTATTGCCCCCAGTGTCCTTTCTTGGGCAATGCTTAGTACTCCCAGGAGCCCAGCCTGGGAGATTGAAGTTAGAGCAGAGTGTTCTTCATATCCTCGGGGAGAAGGCTGCTCGTGGCTGTCAGTATACCACTGACCGGTGAGTTGGCCGCTCTGACCAATAATACAGGGCCAGTATGGCTGCAGGAATGGGGGGGGCTAAGGATTGTTTGTCGACACTGTGCACTGGGCTGCCATTGCCTTAACTACAGCATAGAAGTCGTGCTGTGTGATAGTAGCACCTGAGCACATAATGCTTTGGTATAAAATGCATTTGTCAATTTTCCCTGAAGATGTAATTCTATGTAAATGCATTAAAAATATGCTGGCACTAATAATACAGAGCATCATTTCTTTGCTTAGACAATGTTATTTACAACATATTTATTTAAATATCTGTTAATTTGAAAGGAGGTCTCTAGTCAAACTCTTCACTGTAAAGCCCTGAAGACAATTAGCTCAGTGAAGAGGACATTCCTCTGGAGTGTGTCCAGCACCCAGCACTGAGATCATGGACATGCCCTGTGGTATCGCTCTCCTTCCCCTCCCCCCTCCCCTTACAACAACAACTTGCGATATACAGCACCTTTAACGGAGCAAAACGTTTCAAGGTGCTTCACAGGAGCGATTCTCAAACAAAACCTGACACCAAGCCACACAAAGAGCTGACCAAAAGCTTGGTTAAAGAGGTAGGTTTTAAGGAGCATCTTGAAGGAGGGTAGAGAGGGGGAGAGGTTCAGGGAGGGAATTCCAGAGCCCAGGCAGCTAAAAGCATGGCCGGCAATATGGAGCAATTAAAATAGGAGGTGCACAAGAGGCCAGAATTGGAGGAACGCAGAGATCTTGGAGGGTTGTAGGACTTAAGGAGATTACAGGGATAGGAATTACACCACAGGGCAATGTATAGGTGACTCTACAGGTGGATTTCCGTGGAAGTGGAGTGTTTAAGTGTGTACTGCCTGAAGGTCTAATTAACTCGCATTGAAAGGACATAGTCCTACAGTTAATACATTTGTCTAGTAAGACAACAGTGTGCGTAGAAAGTCAGTTTGAAGGCAATTCTTCGGCAGCTGTTGCAGCGAAAACGAGCTGCAGTTCCCCGTTGACTCACCTGCGTCACAACTCCCTCAGTGTCCCTCCCATTGTAACTCCCTCAGCGTCCCTCCCATTGTAACTCCCTCAGTGTCCCTCCCATTGTAACTCCCTCAGTGTCCCTCCCATTGTAACTCCCTCAGCGTCCCTCCCATTGTAACTCCCTCAGCGTCCCTCCCATTGTAACTCCCTCAGTGTCCCTCCCATTGTAACTCCCTCAGTGTCCCTCCCATTGTAACTCCCTCAGCGTCCCTCCCATTGTAACTCCCTCAGTGTCCCTCCCATTGTAACTCCCTCAGTGTCCCTCCCATTGTAACTCCCTCAGCGTCCCTCCCATTGTAACTCCCTCAGTGTCCCTCCCATTGTAACTCCCTCAGTGTCCCTCCCATTGTAACTCCCTCAGCGTCCCTCCCATTGTAACTCCCTCAGCGTCCCTCCCATTGTAACTCTCTCAGTGTCCCTCCCATTGTAACTCCCTCAGTGTCCCTCCCATTGTAACTCCCTCAGTGTCCCTCCCATTATAACTCCCTCAGTGTCCCTCCCATTGTAACTCCCTCAGTGTCCCTCCCATTGTAACTCCCTCAGTGTCCCTCCCATTGTAACTCCCTCAGCGTCCCTCCCATTGTAACACCCTCAGTGTCCCTCCCATTGTAACTCCCTCAGTGTCCCTCCCATTGTAACTCCCTCAGCGTCCCTCCCATTGTAACTCCCTCAGCGTCCCTCCCATTGTAACTCCCTCAGTGTCCCTCCCATTGTAACTCCCTCAGTGTCCCTCCCATTGTAACTCCCTCAGTGTCCCTCCCATTGTAACACCCTCAGTGTCCCTCCCATTGTAACTCCCTCAGTGTCCCTCCCATTGTAACTCCCTCAGCGTCCCTCCCATTGTAACACCCTCAGTGTCCCTCCCATTGTAACTCCCTCAGCGTCCCTCCCATTGTAACTCCCTCAGTGTCTCTGCCATTGTAACTCACTCAGTGTCCCTCCCATTGTAACTCCCTCAGTGTCCCTCCCATTGTAACTCCCTCAGCGTCCCGCCCATTGTAACACCCTCAGCGTCCCTCCCATTGTAACTCCCTCAGTGTCCCTCCCATTGTAACTCCCTCAGTGTCTCTGCCATTGTAACTCACTCAGTGTCCCTCCCATTGTAACTCACTCAGCGTCCCTCCCATTGTAACTCCCTCAGTGTCCCTCCCATTGTAACTCGCTCAGCGTCCCTCCCATTGTAACTCCCTCAGCGTCCCTCCCATTGTAACTCCCTCAGCGTCCCTCCCATTGTAACTCCCTCAGTGTTCCTCCCATTGTAACACCCTCAGCGTCCCTCCCATTGTAACTCCCTCAGTGTCCCTCCCATTGTAACTCCCTCAGTGTCCCTCCCATTAACTCCCTCAGTGTCCCTCCCATTGTAACTCCCTCAGCGTCCCTCCCATTGTAACTCCCTCAGCGTCCCTCCCATTGTAACTCCCTCAGTGTCCCTCCCATTGTAACTCCCTCAGTGTCCCTCCCATTGTAACTCCCTCAGTGTCCCTCCCAGTGTACCTCCCTCAGTGTCCCTCCCATTATACGGCCCTCAGTGTCCCTCCCATTGTAACTCCCTCAGCGTCCCTCCCATTGTAACTCCCTCAGCGTCCCTCCCATTGTAACTCCCTCGGTGTCCCTCCCATTGTAACACCCTCAGCGTCCCTCCCATTGTAACTCCCTCGGTGTCCCTCCCATTGTAACACCCTCAGCGTCCCTCCCATTGTAACTCCCTCAGTGTCCCTCCCATTGTAACTCCCTCAGTGTCCCTCCCATTGTAACACCCTCAGTGTCCCTCCCATTGTAACTCCCTCAGTGTCCCTCCCATTGTAACTCCCTCAGCGTCCCTCCCATTGTAACTCCCTCAGTGTCCCTCCCAGTGTAACTCCCTCAGTGTCCCTCCCATTGTAACTCCCTCAGCGTCCCTCCCATTGTAACTCCCTCAGTGTCCCTCCCATTGTAACTCCATCAGTGTCCCTCCCATTGTAACTCCCTCAGCGTCCCTCCCATTGTAACTCCCTCAGTGTCCCTCCCATTGTAACTCCCTCGGTGACCCTCCCATTGTAACTCCCTCAGCGTCCCTCCCATTGTACCCCCCTCAGTGTCCCTCCCATTGTACCTCCCTCAGTGTCCCTCCCATTGTAACTCCCTCAGTGTCCCTCCCATTATACGGCCCTCAGTGTCCCTCCCATTGTAACTCCCTCAGCGTCCCTCCCATTGTAACTCCCTCAGTGTCCCGCCCATTGTAACTCCCTCAGCGTCCCTCCCATTGTAACTCCCTCAGCGTCCCTCCCATTGTAACTCCCTCGGTGTCCCTCCCATTGTAACACCCTCAGCGTCCCTCCCATTGTAACTCCCTCAGTGTCCCATCCGTTGTAGGGCCCACACTCAAGCTGCATCAATCACAGGGATTTGCAGCGTAGGATAAAAGTGAGCGTTTCTTAAGTAGGTTAACTTCGAGGAATCATAAGAAAAAGATCAGTGTATTCTTTATTCCCATTCTTTGATCCTGGGCAAATCTGCTTTTGTGCCATGATACAGTGATTGAAAACATCTCAGGTCAACCAATCAACTTCTGTCTACAAAGGGGGATGGAGCTAAATCTGGTGATGTGTTCAGGTCTTTAATGTCTTAGTCCTGAGAGGCTTGATAGTACAGTACACAGACACTGCACCCAGTGTGGCCTGAGCGTCCACCCTCCTGATAGTACAGTACACTGACACTTCCCCGACAGTGAGGCCTGAGCGTCCACCCTCCCGATAGTGCAGTACACTGACACTGCACTCAGTGAGGCCTGAGCGTCAACCCTCCCGATAGTACAGTACACTGACACTGCACTCAGTGAGGCCTGAGCGTCCACCCTCCTGATAGTACAGTACACTGACACTTCCCCGACAGTGAGGCCTGAGCGTCAACCCTCCCGATAGTACAGTACACTGACACTGCACTCAGTGAGGCCTGAGCGTCAACCTTCCCGATAGTACAGTACACTGACACTGCACTCAGTGAGGCCTGAGCGTCCACCCTCCCGATAGTACAGTACACTGACACTTCCCCGACAGTGAGGCCTGAGCGTCAACCCTCCCGATAGTACAGTACACTGACACTGCACTCAGTGAGGCCTGAGCGTCAACCTTCCCGATAGTACAGTACACTGACACTGCACTCAGTGAGGCCTGAGCGTCAACCCTCCCGATAGTACAGTACACTGACACTGCACCCAGTGAGGCCTGAGCGTCCACCCTCCCGATAGTACAGTACACTGACACTGCACTGAGTGAGGCCTGAGCTTTAACCCTCCCGATAGTACAGTACACTGACACTGCACCCAGTGAGGCCTGAGCGTCAACCCTCCCGATAGTACAGTACACTGACACTGCACCCAGTGAGGCCTGAGCTTCAGCCCTCCCGATAGTACAGTACACTGACACTGCACCCAGTGAGGCCTGAGTGTCCACCCTCCCGATAGTATAGTACACTGACACTGCACTCAGTGAGGCCTGAGCTTCAACCCTCCCGATAGTACAGTACACTGACACTGCACTCAGTGAGGTCTGAGCGTCCACTCTCCCGATAGTACAGTACACTGACACTGCACTGAGTGAGGCCTGAGCGTCCACCCTCCCGATAGTACAGTACACTGACACTGCACTCAGTGAGGCCTGAGCGTCAACCGTCCCGATAGTACAGTACACTGACACTGCACTCAGTGTCCCTCCCATTGTAACTCCCTCAGCGTCCCTCCCATTGTAACTCCCTCAGCGTCCCTCCCATTGTAACTCCCTCGGTGTCCCTCCCATTGTAACACCCTCAGCGTCCCTCCCATTGTAACTCCCTCGGTGTCCCTCCCATTGTAACACCCTCAGCGTCCCTCC
This sequence comes from Somniosus microcephalus, assembly GCF_052327205.1. Lineage (NCBI taxonomy): Eukaryota > Metazoa > Chordata > Chondrichthyes > Squaliformes > Somniosidae > Somniosus > Somniosus microcephalus. Next base: position 6,525,169 of record NC_140998.1, on the reverse strand, counting down.
CATTGTAACTCCCTCAGTGTCCCTCCCATTGTAACTCCCTCAGTGTCCCTCCCATTGTAACACCCTCAGTGTCCCTCCCATTGTAACTCCCTCAGTGTCCCTCCCATTGTAACTCCCTCAGCGTCCCTCCCATTGTAACTCCCTCAGTGTCCCTCCCAGTGTAACTCCCTCAGTGTCCCTCCCATTGTAACTCCCTCAGCGTCCCTCCCATTGTAACTCCCTCAGTGTCCCTCCCATTGTAACTCCATCAGTGTCCCTCCCATTGTAACTCCCTCAGCGTCCCTCCCATTGTAACTCCCTCAGTGTCCCTCCCATTGTAACTCCCTCGGTGACCCTCCCATTGTAACTCCCTCAGCGTCCCTCCCATTGTACCCCCCTCAGTGTCCCTCCCATTGTACCTCCCTCAGTGTCCCTCCCATTGTAACTCCCTCAGTGTCCCTCCCATTATACGGCCCTCAGTGTCCCTCCCATTGTAACTCCCTCAGCGTCCCTCCCATTGTAACTCCCTCAGTGTCCCGCCCATTGTAACTCCCTCAGCGTCCCTCCCATTGTAACTCCCTCAGCGTCCCTCCCATTGTAACTCCCTCAGCGTCCCTCCCATTGTAACTCCCTCAGTGTCCCTCCCATTGTAACTCCCTCAGTGTCCCTCCCATTGTAACTCCCTCAGTGTCCCTCCCATTGTAACACCCTCAGTGTCCCTCCCATTGTAACTCCCTCAGTGTCCCTCCCATTGTAACTCCCTCAGCGTCCCTCCCATTGTAACACCCTCAGTGTCCCTCCCATTGTAACTCCCTCAGCGCCCCTCCCATTGTAACTCCCTCAGTGTCTCTGCCATTGTAACTCACTCAGTGTCCCTCCCATTGTAACTCCCTCAGTGTCCCTCCCATTGTAACTCCCTCAGCGTCCCGCCCATTGTAACACCCTCAGCGTCCCTCCCATTGTAACTCCCTCAGTGTCCCTCCCATTGTAACTCCCTCAGTGTCTCTGCCATTGTAACTCACTCAGTGTCCCTCCCATTGTAACTCACTCAGCGTCCCTCCCATTGTAACTCCCTCAGTGTCCCTCCCATTGTAACTCCCTCAGTGTCCCTCCCATTAACTCCCTCAGTGTCCCTCCCATTGTAACTCCCTCAGCGTCCCTCCCATTGTAACTCCCTCAGCGTCCCTCCCATTGTAACTCCCTCAGTGTCCCTCCCATTGTAACTCCCTCAGTGTCCCTCCCATTGTAACTCCCTCAGTGTCCCTCCCAGTGTACCTCCCTCAGTGTCTCTCCCATTATACGGCCCTCAGTGTACCTCCCATTGTAACTCCCTCAGCGTCCCTCCCATTGTAACTCCCTCAGCGTCCCTCCCATTGTAACTCCCTCGGTGTCCCTCCCATTGTAACACCCTCAGCGTCCCTCCCATTGTAACTCCCTCGGTGTCCCTCCCATTGTAACACCCTCAGCGTCCCTCCCATTGTAACTCCCTCAGTGTCCCTCCCATTGTAACTCCCTCAGTGTCCCTACCATTGTAACACCCTCAGTGTCCCTCCCATTGTAACTCCCTCAGTGTCCCTCCCATTGTAACTCCCTCAGCGTCCCTCCCATTGTAACTCCCTCAGTGTCCCTCCCAGTGTAACTCCCTCAGTGTCCCTCCCATTGTAACTCCCTCAGCGTCCCTCCCATTGTAACTCCCTCAGTGTCCCTCCCATTGTAACTCCATCAGTGTCCCTCCCATTGTAACTCCCTCAGCGTCCCTCCCATTGTAACTCCCTCAGTGTCCCTCCCATTGTAACTCCCTCGGTGACCCTCCCATTGTAACTCCCTCAGCGTCCCTCCCATTGTACCCCCCTCAGTGTCCCTCCCATTGTACCTCCCTCAGTGTCCCTCCCATTGTAACTCCCTCAGTGTCCCTCCCATTATACGGCCCTCAGTGTCCCTCCCATTGTAACTCCCTCAGCGTCCCTCCCATTGTAACTCCCTCAGTGTCCCGCCCATTGTAACTCCCTCAGCGTCCCTCCCATTGTAACTCCCTCAGCGTCCCTCCCATTGTAACTCCCTCGGTGTCCCTCCCATTGTAACACCCTCAGCGTCCCTCCCATTGTAACTCCCTCAGTGTCCCATCCGTTGTAGGGCCCACACTCAAGCTGCATCAATCACAGGGATTTGCAGCGTAGGATAAAAGTGAGCGTTTCTTAAGTAGGTTAACTTCGAGGAATCATAAGAAAAAGATCAGTGTATTCTTTATTCCCATTCTTTGATCCTGGGCAAATCTGCTTTTGTGCCATGATACAGTGATTGAAAACATCTCAGGTCAACCAATCAACTTCTGTCTACAAAGGGGGATGGAGCTAAATCTGGTGATGTGTTCAGGTCTTTAATGTCTTAGTCCTGAGAGGCTTGATAGTACAGTACACAGACACTGCACCCAGTGTGGCCTGAGCGTCCACCCTCCTGATAGTACAGTACACTGACACTTCCCCGACAGTGAGGCCTGAGCGTCAACCCTCCCGATAGTACAGTACACTGACACTGCACTCAGTGAGGCCTGAGCGTCAACCCTCCCGATAGTACAGTACACTGACACTGCACTCAGTGAGGCCTGAGCGTCCACCCTCCCGATAGTACAGTACACTGACACTGCACTCAGTGAGGCCTGAGCGTCAACCCTCCCGATAGTACAGTACACTGACACTGCACCCAGTGAGGCCTGAGCGTCCACCCTCCCGATAGTACAGTACACTGACACTGCACTGAGTGAGGCCTGAGCTTTAACCCTCCCGATAGTACAGTACACTGACACTGCACTCAGTGAGGTCTGAGCGTCCACTCTCCCGATAGTACAGTACACTGACACTGCACTGAGTGAGGCCTGAGCGTCCACCCTCCCGATAGTACAGTACACAGACACTGCACCCAGTGTGGCCTGAGCGTCCACCCTCCTGATAGTACAGTACACTGACACTTCCCCGACAGTGAGGCCTGAGCGTCAACCCTCCCGATAGTACAGTACACTGACACTGCACTCAGTGAGGCCTGAGCGTCAACCCTCCCGATAGTACAGTACACTGACACTGCACTCAGTGAGGCCTGAGCGTCAACCCTCCCGATAGTACAGTACACTGACACTGCACTCAGTGAGGCCTGAGCGTCAACCCTCCCGATAGTACAGTACACTGACACTGCACCCAGTGAGGCCTGAGCTTCAGCCCTCCCGATAGTACAGTACACTGACACTGCACCCAGTGAGGCCTGAGCGTCCACCCTCCCGATAGTATAGTACACTGACACTGCACTCAGTGAGGCCTGAGCTTCAACCCTCCCGATAGTACAGTACACTGACACTGCACTCAGTGAGGTCTGAGCGTCCACTCTCCCGATAGTACAGTACACTGACACTGCACTGAGTGAGGCCTGAGCGTCCACCCTCCCGATAGTACAGTACACTGACACTGCACTCAGTGAGGCCTGAGCGTCAACCGTCCCGATAGTACAGTACACTGACACTGCACTCAGTGTCCCTCCCATTGTAACTCCCTCAGCGTCCCTCCCATTGTAACTCCCTCAGCGTCCCTCCCATTGTAACTCCCTCGGTGTCCCTCCCATTGTAACACCCTCAGCGTCCCTCCCATTGTAACTCCCTCGGTGTCCCTCCCATTGTAACACCCTCAGCGTCCCTCCCATTGTAACTCCCTCAGTGTCCCTCCCATTGTAACTCCCTCAGTGTCCCTCCCATTGTAACACCCTCAGTGTCCCTCCCATTGTAACTCCCTCAGTGTCCCTCCCATTGTAACTCCCTCAGCGTCCCTCCCATTGTAACTCCCTCAGTGTCCCTCCCAGTGTAACTCCCTCAGTGTCCCTCCCATTGTAACTCCCTCAGCGTCCCTCCCATTGTAACTCCCTCAGTGTCCCTCCCATTGTAACTCCATCAGTGTCCCTCCCATTGTAACTCCCTCAGCGTCCCTCCCATTGTAACTCCCTCAGTGTCCCTCCCATTGTAACTCCCTCGGTGACCCTCCCATTGTAACTCCCTCAGCGTCCCTCCCATTGTACCCCCCTCAGTGTCCCTCCCATTGTACCTCCCTCAGTGTCCCTCCCATTGTAACTCCCTCAGTGTCCCTCCCATTATACGGCCCTCAGTGTCCCTCCCATTGTAACTCCCTCAGCGTCCCTCCCATTGTAACTCCCTCAGTGTCCCGCCCATTGTAACTCCCTCAGCGTCCCTCCCATTGTAACTCCCTCAGCGTCCCTCCCATTGTAACTCCCTCGGTGTCCCTCCCATTGTAACACCCTCAGCGTCCCTCCCATTGTAACTCCCTCAGTGTCCCATCCGTTGTAGGGCCCACACTCAAGCTGCATCAATCACAGGGATTTGCAGCGTAGGATAAAAGTGAGCGTTTCTTAAGCAGGTTAACTTCGAGGAATCATAAGAAAAAGATCAGTGTATTCTTTATTCCCATTCTTTGATCCTGGGCAAATCTGCTTTTGTGCCATGATACAGTGATTGAAAACATCTCAGGTCAACCAATCAACTTCTGTCTACAAAGGGGGATGGAGCTAAATCTGGTGATGTGTTCAGGTCTTTAATGTCTTAGTCCTGAGAGGCTTGATAGTACAGTACACAGACACTGCACCCAGTGTGGCCTGAGCGTCCACCCTCCTGATAGTACAGTACACTGACACTTCCCCGACAGTGAGGCCTGAGCGTCCACCCTCCCGATAGTACAGTACACTGACACTGCACTCAGTGAGGCCTGAGCGTCAACCCTCCCGATAGTACAGTACACTGACACTGCACTCAGTGAGGCCTGAGCGTCAACCCTCCCGATAGTACAGTACACTGACACTGCACTCAGTGAGGCCTGAGCGTCAACCCTCCCGATAGTACAGTACACTGACACTGCACTCAGTGAGGCCTGACCGTCAACCCTCCCGATAGTACAGTACACTGACACTGCACTCAGTGAGGAATGAGCGTCAACCCTCCCGATAGTACAGTACACTGACACTGCACTCAGTGAGGCCTGAGCGTCAACCCTCCCGATAGTACAGTACACTGACACTGCACTCAGTGAGGCCTGAGCGTCAACCCTCCCGATAGTACAGTACACTGACACTGCACTCAGTGAGGCCTGAGCGTCAACCCTCCCGATAGTACAGTACACTGACACTGCACTCAGTGAGGCCTGAGCGTCAACCCTCCCGATAGTACAGTACACTGACACTGCACCCAGTGAGGCCTGAGCTTCAGCCCTCCCGATAGTACAGTACACTGACACTGCACCCAGTGAGGCCTGAGCGTCCACCCTCCCGATAGTACAGTACACTGACACTGCACTGAGTGAGGCCTGAGCTTCAACCCTCCCGATAGTACAGTACACTGACACTGCACTCAGTGAGGTCTGAGCGTCCACTCTCCCGATAGTACAGTACACTGACACTGCACTGAGTGAGGCCTGAGCGTCCACCCTCCCGATAGTACAGTACACAGACACTGCACCCAGTGTGGCCTGAGCGTCCACCCTCCTGATAGTACAGTACACTGACACTTCCCCGACAGTGAGGCCTGAGCGTCAACCCTCCCGATAGTACAGTACACTGACACTGCACTCAGTGAGGCCTGAGCGTCAACCCTCCCGATAGTACAGTACACTGACACTGCACTCAGTGAGGCCTGAGCGTCAACCCTCCCGATAGTACAGTACACTGACACTGCACTCAGTGAGGCCTGAGCGTCAACCCTCCCGATAGTACAGTACACTGACACTGCACCCAGTGAGGCCTGAGCTTCAGCCCTCCCGATAGTACAGTACACTGACACTGCACCCAGTGAGGCCTGAGCGTCCACCCTCCCGATAGTACAGTACACTGACACTGCACTGAGTGAGGCCTGAGCTTCAACCCTCCCGATAGTACAGTACACTGACACTGCACTCAGTGAGGTCTGAGCGTCCACTCTCCCGATAGTACAGTACACTGACACTGCACTGAGTGAGGCCTGAGCGTCCACCCTCCCGATAGTACAGTACACTGACACTGCACTCAGTGAGGCCTGAGCGTCAACCGTCCCGATAGTACAGTACACTGACACTGCACTCAGTGAGGCCTGAGTGTCCACACTCCTGATAGTACAGTACACTGACACTGCACCCAGTGAGGCCTGAGCTTCCACCCTCCCGATAGCACAGTACACTGACACTGCACTCAGTGAGTCCTGAGCGTCCACCCTCCCGACAGTACAGTACACTGACACTGCACTCAGTGAGGCCTGAGCGTCAACCCTCCCGATAGTACAGTACACTGAAACTGCACTCAGTGAGGCCTGAGCATCCACCCTCCCGATAGTACAGTACACTGACACTGCACCCAGTGAGGCCTGAGCTTCCACCCTCCCGATAGTACAGTACACTGACACTGCACTCAGTGAGGCCTGAGCGTCCACCCTCCCGATAGTACAGTACACTGACACTGGACTCAGTGAGGCCTGAGCGTCCACCCTCCCGATAGTACAGTACACTGACACTGCACCCAGTGAGGCCTGAGTGTCCACCCTCCCGATAGTACAGTACACTGACACTGCACCCAGTGAGGCCTGAGCTTCAACCCTCCCGATAGTACAGTACACTGACACTGCACTCAATGAGGCCTGAGCGTCAACCCTCCCGATAGTACAGTACACTGACACTGCACTCAGTGAGGCCTGAGTGTCAACCCTCCCGATAGTACAGTACACTGACACTGGACTCAGTGAGGCCTGAGCGTCCACCCTCCCGATAGTACAGTACACTGACACTGCACTCAGTGAGGCCTGAGCGTCCACCCTCCCGATAGTACAGTACACTGACACTGCACTCAGTGAGGCCTGAGCGTCCACCTTCCCGATAGGACAGTACACTGACACTGCACTCAGTGAGGCCTGAGCGTCCACCCTCCCGATAGTACAGTACACTGACACTGCACTCAGTGAGGCCTGAGCGTCCACCCTCCCGATAGTACAGTACACTGACACTGCACTCAGTGAGGCCTGAGCGTCCACCCTCCCGATAGTACAGTACACTGACACTGCACTCAGTGAGGCCTGAGCGTCCACCTTCCCGATAGTACAGTACACTGACACTGCACTCAGTGAGGCCTGAGCGTCAACCCTCCCGATAGTACAGTACACTGACACTGCACCCAGTGAGGCCTGAGTGTCCACCTTCCCGATAGTACAGTACACTGACACTGCACTCAGTGAGGCCTGAGCGTCCACCCTCCCGATAGTACAGTACACTGACACTGCACTCAGTGAGGCCTGAGCGTCCACCCTCCCGATAGTACAGTACACTGACACTGCACCCAGTGAGGCCTGAGCGTCCACCCTCCCGATAGTACAGTACACTGACACTGCACTCAGTGAGGCCTGAGCGTCCACCCTCCCGATAGTACAGCACACTGACACTGCACCCAGTGAGGCCTGAGCGTCCACCCTCCCGATAGTACAGTACACTGACACTGCACTCAGTGAGGCCTGAGCGTCAACCCTCCCGATAGTACAGTACACTGACACTGCACTCAGTGAGGCCTGAGTGTCAACCCTCCCGATAGTACAGTACACTGACACTGCACTCAGTGAGGCCTGAGCGTCAACCCTCCCGATAGTACAGTACACTGACACTGCACCCAGTGAGGCCTGAGCGTCCACCCTCCCGATAGTACAGTACACTGACACTGCACTCAGTGAGGCCTGAGCGGCCACCCTCCCGATAGTACAGTACACTGACACTGCACTCAGTGAGGAATGAGCGTCCACCCTCCCGATAGTACAGTACACTGACACTGCACTCAGTGAGGCCTGAGCGTCAACCCTCCCGATAGTACAGTACACTGACACTGCACTCAGTGAGGCCTGAGCGTCCACCCTCCCGATAGTACAGCACACTGACACTGCACTCAGTGAGGCCTGAGCTTCCACCCTCCCGATAGTACAGCACACTGACACTGCACTCAGTGAGGAATGAGCGTCCACCCTCCCGATAGTACAGTACACTGACACTGCACCCAGTGAGGCCTGAGCGTCAACCCTCCCGATAGTACAGTACACTGACACTGCACTCAGTGAGGCCTGAGCGTCCATCTTCCCGATAGTACAGTACACTGACACTGCACTCAGTGAGGAATGAGCTTCAACCCTCCCGATAGTACAGTACACTGACACTGCACTCAGTGAGGCCTGAGCGTCCACCCTCCCGATAGTACAGTACACTGACACTGCACTCAGTGAGGCCTGAGCGTCCACCCTCCCGATAGTACAGTACACTGACACTGCACCCAGAGTGAGGCCTGAGCGTCCACCCTCCCGATAGTACAGCACACTGACACTGCACCCAGTGAGGCCTGAGCGTCCACCCTCCCGATAGTACAGTACACTGACACTGCACTCAGTGAGGCCTGAGCGTCAACCCTCCCGATAGTACAGTACACTGACACTGCACTCAGTGAGGCCTGAGTGTCAATCCTCCCGATAGTACAGTACACTGACACTGCACTCAGTGAGGCCTGAGCGTCAACCCTCCCGATAGTACAGTACACTGACACTGCACCCAGTGAGGCCTGAGCGTCCACCCTCCCGATAGTACAGTACACTGACACTGCACTCAGTGAGGCCTGAGCGGCCACCCTCCCGATAGTACAGTACACTGACACTGCACTCAGTGAGGAATGAGCGTCCACCTTCCCGATAGTACAGCACACTGACACTGCACTCAGTGAGGCCTGAGCGTCCACCCTCCCGATAGTACAGTACACTGACACTGCACTCAGTGAGGCCTGAGCTTCCACCCTCCCGATAGTACAGTACACTGACACTGCACTCAGTGAGGAATGAGCGTCCACCCTCCCGATAATACAGTACACTGACACTGCACCCAGTGAGGCCTGAGCGTCAACCCTCCCGATAGTACAGTACACTGACACTGCACTCAGTGAGGAATGAGCTTCAACCCTCCCGATAGTACAGTACACTGACACTGCACTCAGTGAGGCCTGAGCGTCCACCCTCCCGATAGTACAGTACACTGACACTGCACTCAGTGAGGCCTGAGCGTCCACCCTCCCGATAGTACAGTACACTGACACTGCACCCAGAGTGAGGCCTGAGCGTCCACCCTCCCGATAGTACAGTACACTGACACTGCACCCAGTGAGGCCTGAGCGGCCACCCTCCCGATAGTACAGTACACTGACACTGCACTCAGTGAGGAATGAGCGTCAACCCTCCCGATAGTACAGCACACTGACACTGCACCCAGTGAGGAATGAGCGTCAACCCTCCCGATAGTACAGCACACTGACACTGCACTCAGTGAGGCCTGAGTGTCAACCCTCCCGATAGTACAGTACACTGATACTGCACTCAGTGAGGCCTGAGCGTCCACCCTCCCGATAGTACAGTACACTGATACTGCACTCAGTGAGGAATGAGCTTCAACCCTCCCGATAGTACAGTACACTGACACTGCACTCAGTGAGGAATGAGCTTACACCCTCCCGATAGTACAGTACACTGACACTGCACTCAGTGAGGCCTGAGCGTCCACCCTCCCGATAGTACAGTACACTGACACTGCAGCCAGAGTGAGGCCTGAGCGTCCACCCTCCCGATAGTACAGTACACTGACACTGCACCCAGAGTGAGGCCTGAGCGTCCACCCTCCCGATAGTACAGTACACTGACACTGCACTCAGTGAGGCCTGAGCGTCAACCCTCCCGATAGTACAGTACACTGACACTGCACTCAGTGAGGCCTGAGTGTCAACCCTCCCGATAGTACAGTACACTGACACTGGACTCAGTGAGGCCTGAGCGTCCACCCTCCCGATAGTACAGTACACTGACACTGGACTCAGTGAGGCCTGAGCGTCCACCCTCCCGATAGTACAGTACACTGACACTGCACTCAGTGAGGCCTGAGCGTACACCCTCCCGATAGTACAGTATACTGACACTGCACCCAGTGAGGCCTGAGCGTCCACCCTCCCGATAGTACAGTACACTGACACTGCACTCAGTGAGGCCTGAGCGTCAACCCTCCCGATAGTACAGTACACTGACACTGGACTCAGTGAGGCCTGAGTGTCCACCCTCCCGATAGTACGGTACACTGACACTGCACCCAGAGTGAGGCCTGAGCGTCCACCCTCCCGATAGTACAGTACACTGACACTGCACTCAGTGAGGCCTGAGCGTCCACCCTCCCGATAGTACAGTACACTGACACTGCACTCAGTGAGGCCTGAGCGTCCACCCTCCCGATAGTACAGTACACTGACACTGCACCCAGAGTGAGGCCTGAGCGTCCACCCTCCCGATAGTACAGTACACTGACACTGCACCCAGAGTGAGGCCTGAGCGTCCACCCTCCCGATAGTACAGTACACTGACACTGCACTCAGTGAGGCCTGAGCGTCAACCTTCCCGATAGTACAGTATACTGACACTGCACCCAGTGAGGCCTGAGCGTCCACCCTCCCGATAGTACAGTACACTGACACTGCACTCAGTGAGGCCTGAGCGTCAACCTTCCCGATAGTACAGTACACTGACACTGCACTCAGTGAGGCCTGAGCGTCAACCCTCCCGATAGTACAGTACACTGACACTGCACTCAATGAGGCCTGAGCGTCCACCCTCCCGAAAGTACAGTACACTGACACTGCACTCAGTGAGGCCTGAGTGTCCACCCTCCCGATAGTACAGTACACTGACACTGCACTCAGTGAGGCCTGAGCGTCCACCCTCCCGATAGTACAGTACACTGACACTGCACTCAATGAGGCCTGAGCGTCCACCCTCCCGATAGTACAGTACACTGACACTGGACTCAGTGAGGCCTGAGTGTCCACCCTCCCGATAGTACAGTACACTGACACTGCACTCAGTGAGGCCTGAGTGTCAACCCTCCCGATAGTACAGTACACTGACACTGCACTCAGTGAGGCCTGAGCGTCCACCCTCCCGATAGTACAGTACACTGACACTGGACTCAGTGAGGCCTGAGCGTCCACCCTCCCGATAGTACAGTACACTGACACTGCACTCAGTGAGGCCTGAGCGTCCACCCTCCCGATAGTACAGTATACTGACACTGCACCCAGTGAGGCCTGAGCGTCCACCCTCCCGATAGTACAGTACACTGACACTGCACTCAGTGAGGCCTGAGCGTCAACCCTCCCGATAGTACAGTACACTGACACTGGACTCAGTGAGGCCTGAGCGTCCACCCTCCCGATAGTACAGTACACTGACACTGCACTCAGTGAGGCCTGAGCATCCACCCTCCCGATAGTACAGTACACTGACACTGCACTCAGTGAGGCCTGAGCATCCACCCTCCCGATAGTACGGTACACTGACACTGCACCCAGAGTGAGGCCTGAGCGTCCACCCTCCCGATAGTACAGTACACTGACACTGCACTCAGTGAGGCCTGAGTGTCAACCCTCCCGATAGTACAGTACACTGACACTGCACTCAGTGAGGCCTGAGCTTCAACCCTCCCGATAGTACAGTACACTGACACTGCACTCAATGAGGCCTGAGCGTCCACCCTCCCGATAGTACAGTACACTGACACTGGACTCAGTGAGGCCTGAGTGTCCACCCTCCCGATAGTACAGTACACTGACACTGCACTCAGTGAGGCCTGAGTGTCAACCCTCCCGATAGTACAGTACACTGACACTGGACTCAGTGAGGCCTGAGCGTCCACCCTCCCGATAGTACAGTACACTGACACTGGACTCAGTGAGGCCTGAGCGTCCACCCTCCCGATAGTACAGTACACTGACACTGCACTCAGTGAGGCCTGAGCGTCCACCCTCCCGATAATACAGTATACTGACACTGCACCCAGTGAGGCCTGAGCGTCCACCCTCCCGATAGTACAGTACACTGACACTGCACTCAGTGAGGCCTGAGCGTCAACCCTCCCGATAGTACAGTACACTGACACTGGACTCAGTGAGGCCTGAGTGTCCACCCTCCCGATAGTACAGTACACTGACACTGCACTCAGTGAGGCCTGAGCATCCACCCTCCCGATAGTACAGTACACTGACACTGCACTCAGTGACGCCTGAGCGTCAACCCTCCCGATAGTACAGTACACTGACACTGCACTCAGTGAGGCCTGAGCATCCACCCTCCCGATAGTACGGTACACTGACACTGCACCCAGAGTGAGGCCTGAGCGTCCACCCTCCCGATAGTACAGTACACTGACACTGCACTCAGTGAGGCCTGAGTGTCAACCCTCCCGATAGTACAGTACACTGACACTGCACTCAGTGAGGCCTGAGCGTCCACCCTCCCGATAGTACAGTACACTGACACTGCACTCAGTGAGGCCTGAGTGTCAACCCTCCCGATAGTACAGTACACTGACACTGCACTCAGTGAGGCCTGAGCGTCCACCCTCCCGATAGTACAGTACACTGACACTGCACTCAGTGAGGCCTGAGTGTCCACCCTCCCGATAGTACAGTACACTGACACTGCACTCAGTGAGGCCTGAGTGTCAACCCTCCCGATAGTACAGTACACTGACACTGCACTCAGTGAGGCCTGAGCGTCCACCCTCCCGATAGTACAGTACACTGACACTGCACTCAGTGAGGCCTGAGCGTCCACCCTCCCGATAGTACAGTACACTGACACTGCACTCAGTGAGGAATGAGCGGCCACCCTCCCGATAGTACAGTACACTGACACTGCACTCAGTGAGGCCTGAGTTTCAGCCCTGCACACACACAAGGGATCACAATCCCCACTCTGTGCAGCACTGCGTTAGACACTTGCAACACTGGTCTTGCCCCGAGAAGCTGAGCTCACATCAGACTGATGTGGCAAGGCTGACGGCTCCCGTTCTGCTGGGGAGCGGCTGATGCAATGTGGCTGAGTGTTCTTCGATCTGGGTTCATGTCACACTGACATGGGAAGGATGAAGGTGTCTTTTCTCTGGCGGGGGGGGCTCTGGGTAAGGGTCGTTGAAAACTTTCTTTCCTCTATTTTGAACTGGGTTCAAATCCATTAAAAGGTTGTCCCTTTATTGAAAGACGCAGTCTGGAAGAACACCATTTTCTCACCCCTGGAACCTACTTCCTTTCAAATTGCGTTCAGGTGGCTCGGTAAGTGAAATTACGTTAGACAGCCTCCATTCAGCTCTCAGTAGGTCCGCATTCTCTGAATCTGGAGTCTGATTTCTTTGAACATAAGAAACAGTACATATTTACTCACCTCTCGATTCGATTTCTCCAACATCCTCCTAACCGGACTCCCATCCTCCAACCTCCATGAGCATCAAAACTCAGCCATCCTTATCTTAAATTGCACGCAACCCAATCACCGATCATCTCGCCTTCATAGAATCATCGAACCTTCCAGCACAGAAGGAGGCCACTCGGCCCGCCGTGCCTGTGCTGTCTCTGTGAACGAGCAGTGGTGCTCAGTCCCACAGCCCCGCTTTCTGTGGGGAACCCTGTCAGTGCCTCATCCTCCAGGACCGTCCAACTCCCGTTTAAAATTACTGCTGGGATTAGCTTCCACCACCTGTTCAGGTTGAGCGTCCCCGATCCCTACAACTCTGTGAAAACATTTCTCCTCATCGCCCCTCTCGATCTTTTACCAATGATTTTAAATCTGTGACCTCTGGTTATTGACCCACTCACCAGAGGGAATCGTTTCTCTCGATCTACTCGATCAAAACCTTATCATCTGGAAAACCTCTGTTAGTTCACCTTCTCTGTTCCAAGCTGCCTTGTTCACCTGCATTGGCTCCCAAATCTTTATCCTTCATCCAGGTCAGGTAACGAAATCATAGATATCATAGAATGGTTACAGCACGGAAGAAGGCTATTCGGCCCGTCGAGCCCGTGCCGACTCCCTGAAACAGCATCTCAGCCAGTCCCACTCCCCCGCCCTTTCCCCGTAGCCCTGCAAATTTTTTTCCTTCAGATACTGATCCAACTCCCTTTTGAAAGATAAGATTGAATCTGCCTCCACCACCCTCTCAGGCAGAACATTCCAGATCTTAACCACTCGTTGCATAAAAAAGTTTTTTCTTATGTTGCCTTTGGTTCTTCTGCCAAGCACCTTAAATCTGAGTCCTCTGGTTCTCGACCCTTCCGCCAATGGGAACAGTTTCTCTCTATCTAAACCCCTCATGATTTTGAACACCTCTATCAAATCTCCTCTTAATCTTCTCTGCTCTAAGGAGAACAACCCCAGCTTCTCCAGTCTATCCACGTAACTGAAGTCCCTCATTCCTGGAATCATTCTCGCAGATCTTTTCTGCTCCTTCTCTAAGGCCTTCACATCCTTCCTAAAGTGCGGTGCCCAGAATTGGACACACTACTCCAGTTGGGGCTGAACCAGTGTTTTATAAAGGTTCATCATAATTTCCAGGATCCCGTAAGCTTTTTTAACCGCTTTCTCAACCTGCCCTGCCACCTTCAATGATTTGTGCACACATACCCCCAGGTCTCTCTGTTCATGCACCCCCTTTAGGATTGTACCCTTTAGTTTATATTGCCTCTCCTCATTCTTCCTACCAAAATGTATCACTTCGCACTTTTCTGCGTTAAATTTCATCAGCCACGTGTCCGCCCATTTCACCAGCCTGTCTATGTTCTCTTGAAGTCTATCACTATCCTCCTCACTGTTCACTAAACTTCCAAGTTTTGTGTCATCTGCACATTTTGAAATTGTGTCCTGTACACCCAAGTCCAAGTCATTAATATATTTCCGCCCTCAATTCCCTCAGCATCCTAGGATGCATCCCATCCGCTCCTGGTGATTTATCTACTTTAAGTACAACCAGCCTTTCTAATACCTCTATCAATTTTTATCCTATCAAGTGTCTTCACTACCTCCTCCTTCACTATGTCTATGGCAGCATCCTCTTCCTTGGTGAAGACAGATGCAAAGTACTCGTTTAGTTCCTCAGCCATACCCTCTGCCTCCAAGCATAGGTCTCCTTTTTGGCCTCTAATCGCCCCCCCCCCCCCTTACTACCCTTTTACTATTTATATGACTATAGAAGACTTTTCAATTGCCTTTTATGTTGGCTGCCATTCTATTCTCATACCCTTTCTTCCTCTCTTTGCCCCTCTTCTTTTTCACTTCTCCTCTGACCTTTCTATATTCAGCCTGATTCTCAGATGTTTTTGCAACCTGACATCTGTCATACACGCTCCTTTTCTGCTTCATCGTATTCTCTATCTCTTTCATCATCCAGGGAGCCCTGACTTTAGTTGCCCTGCCTTCCCCCTAGTGGGAATGTACCTCAACTGTACCTGAACTATTTCCTCTTTAAAGGCAGCCCATTGTTCCATTACAGTTTTGCCTACCAATCATTGATTCCAGTTTACCTGGGCCAGATCCGTTCTCATCCCACTGAAATTGGCCTTCCCTGCTCCCTGTCCTTTTCCATAGTTAATCTAAACCTTATGATACTATGATCACTGTTCCCTAAATGTTCCCCTACTGACACTTGCTCCACCTGACCCACCTCATTCCCCAGAACCAGATCCAGCAATGCCTCCTCCCTCATCGGGCCGTAAATCAAGAAAGTTCTCCTGAACACACTTTAGAAATTCTTCCCCTTCTCTGCTCTATTACTCTCCCAGTCTATATTAGGATAGTTGAAGTCCCCCATTATCACTACTCTATAGTTTTTACACCTCTCTTTAATTACTCTGCAAATTTGCTCCTCCACATCTTTCCCACTAATTGGTGGTCTATAGAATACACCTAGTAGTGTAATGGCACCTCTGTTATTTCTTAACTCTGGCCATATAGATTCTGTCCTTGACCCCGCCAGGACATCCTCCCTCTCCAGCACTGTAACATTCTCCTTGACCAATACTGCCACCCCACCTCCTATCTTTCCTTCCCTATCTTTCCTGAACACTTTATAACCAGGAATATTTAATACCCAATCCTGTCCTTTTTTGAGCCAGGTCTCAGTTGTTGCCACAACATCATATTCCCATGCATTCATATACATACACTGTAAACCCATCTTAGACCATCCTGTGTTCTCTCTTAGTTTGACCCCACCCAATACCTTACCATTTCTTACTTTAGTGCTCTCTGCCTCTCCCAATCCTTTGAACACTTTATTTCCCATTTCTAATGTTGCATCCTGTTGTATCTATGTTTTAATGCGTTCAATCAAGCATGTAGATACGTCGAATTAAATCAGAGTCAGGCAGACAGGCTTCTAACTGTGATCTTTACTTTATTGGTAAAATGGCTGACTGCAGCGTTACCGGGTAATTCCCATAATGCAATGCACATTACATTACCGTATTTACTGGTGTTAAACTCGCACATTACATTACCGTATTGACTGGTGTCAAACTCGCAATCAATACACGACATCCCCCTTTTCCTTGGAAACAAACTTGCAGTTTACAAACAGTTGCTTACAATAACACTGCATAACTTATTTGGTTTATAAACTTTTTACAAACTTGTGTCTTACCATACAACTAAATAATTCCCAGGTTTAAACATTTAACATCACCCATACAGTTCTCGCACAGTTTATGTTGTGACATAATCAGACAGTCTTTGGGGTTTTCTTTTAACCCTTTGAGGTCTGGCTGTATTGGGTATGTCTGACATGTTGGTGTCAGTGGGTATTGCCTGTGTCACAGTGGTATGTGTGTCAGGGTCTACTATATTGTCCTCAGTCCCTTGTGTTTCCTCCTGCTCATGGAGTGTCTCCTTTGGTCCATTGGTTCTGTATTTCTTCACAAACGTAGTGTTTCTCGAGTAGCGTGCTCCTTCTGGAGATTCCACTACTACTTGACTCCCTGTTTTACTCAAAACTTTGTGCGGTGTGGCAGTATAAGGAGTGATGAACTTGTCCACTTTGTCCTGCCGTACCAGCACCATGTCGCCAACTTCCACCTCTGAGTATTGTGTTCTCCGCTGTTCATCTGCGTACAGTTTGGACTTGCCTTTTTGTTCTGCGTCCCGATCATGTACTTCCATGTCTGTGCGCGACTCTGTGATGTCTGGCAGCTTTCCTCTCATTTTCCGTTTAAAGAGCAGCTCTGCCGGGCTCTTTCCTGTCGTGGCATGGTCAATGCTCCTGTACACAGTCACATATTTTCTAAGTTCACATTTCCAATCTAGTCCTTCTGACTGAGCAATTCTGATTCTCTTCATCAGCGATGCATTCTGGCGCTCAACTTCTCCGTTAGCTTGAGCCCATTTTGCTGTCGTTTTCAGGTGTTTGATCCCGTTGTTTTCACAGTATTCTTTGAATAATTCAGATCTGAATTGGGGACCATTATTAGATTTGCAGGTGATTGGCAAACCATGACGGCTGAAGATTGACTCTAAACTATCAATAACCTTCTCTGTTGTTGTGGAGGTCATGATGTCGTATTCATAGTAGCGACTATAATAGTCAACTACCACAAGAATGGAGTGGTTGGATGGCAAGGGTCCCAGTAAGTCTATAGCTACACCCTGCCAGGGGCCCTCCGGTAATGGTGTTGGTCTCAACGGTTCAGGTGGGTCGGGTCTGGCTACTATCTGAAAGCCGTGGCACGCTTTACAGTGTTTTTCAGCTGCCTTGTCCATGCCAGGCCACCAAACCTTGGTTCTGAGATGTTGCTTTGTTCCAACTATTCCCAAGTGTCCTTCATGTGCTAACACCAGGGCTCGTGCGTGTAACACTGTGGGTAGCACGATGCGTGTTCCCCGAAGAACTAGGTACCCCACTACGCACAGCTCGTTTGCAATTGCTGCATAAGCTTTACAGTTCTCAAAATGTCCGTTTGTGATTGCCTTCCGTACCTCAATCAGCTCTGGGTCGGTAGCAGAGGCTTCCTCCACCTCTCTAGTAGTGAGTGCTTTTGGTGTCGCACTCACAGCTACAAATCTCACATATTCATCTGAGCCATGAGAATGTCTCTCCTGTTTTGCTGTCTCCCCCAGCAATCGTGACAGTGGGTCTGCAATGTTTTGCTTGCCTGGAATGTGTATCACCTTAAAATCGTACGGCTGTAATCTAAGTACCCATCTCTCTATATGGGCACAGGGTTTAGAGTGTGGGCCGTATATCACTTGTAATGGCTTATGGTCAGTTACCAAGTTAAATTTTCGGCCATACACATATGGATGCAGCCTCTCACAAGCCCATACAAGAGCTAAGGCCTCTCTCTCTGTTTGAGAGTATTTCCTCTCGCAGTCTGTTAAACTACGACTTACATAGCATATTGGCACCTCTTGTCCCTGTTGGTCCTGAACTAGTACTGTGCCTAAACCTACAGGACTGGCATCTGCTATCACCTTGGTTGGTGCATCCTTATCAAAATATGCTAAAGTGCCGGCTCTGGCCAACTCTTCCTTGAGTGCACTGAATGACTGTCTCTGTTGTGATCCAAATTTAAATGGTGTGTCTTTTCTCATCAGGCGTCGCAGTGGCTCCGATAGCGTTGCAAACTGCGGGATGAATCTGCTACTGTACCCAAGTCCCAAGAAACTCCTCACCTCTGTAGCATTCTCTGGTTCCCGAGCTTCTGCCACCGCTCGCACTCTCTCTGCTGTTGGTCCGATGCCCTTTTCAGACAACAGGATTCCCATGAAAATCAATCGGTCCATGTTGAATTGGCACTTCTCTGAGTTTAGTGTCAGTCCACTTTCCATTAGTCTGGTCATGACAGCGTGCAGGCGTCTGTCGTGCGTTTCCTGGTCGTGTGCATGCACGATAATGTCGTCTGAGATGTTTTCAACACCCTCTATTCCAGCTAAGGCATTAGCTATCTCGTGCTGATATTGCTCACTAGCTGAAGATACACCGAATATCAGCCTCTTGTACCTGTATACTCCGTTATGTACTGCAAACGTTGTGATTTCTCGTGACTCGGGTCAGTTCTAGCTGGTGATAACCCCATTTCAGGTCTAGCTTACTAAACACCGTCGAGCCGTTCATACCTTGGAGTATCTCATCAACGGTGGGGATTGGATATCGTTCCCTCACTATTGCCTGGTTTGCTCGTCTCATGTCTAGGCATAACCTTACATCCTTATCCGCTTTTGGTACAATAACCACAGGATTTACCCATGGGGTGGGACCAGTTACAGGTTCGATAATGTCCATGTCCCTCAATTGTTTTATTTTGGCCTCTACTGCCCCCCTTAAGTTGAATGGTATACGCCTGAGTGACTGGGCCACAGGCTTCACTTGTGGGTCGATATACAAACTGATCTGTTTTGTGTTCAGTCTTCCTACTCCCTGGAACACCTTTGGATACCGCTGTTCTAGTAGCTGTCTTACATCTACCACAGCTGAGACATCTGCGCCTATTTTTAAAACTCCCAGTTTCATGGCTGTCTCCCTTCCTAGCAACGGCTCTCCATGGCCTTTAACCACAATGAACTCCGCCTGCTCAGTTCTCTTACCTATTGTAATCCCACATGTGAATACACCTTTAACTGACAGTGGTCGGCTAGAAGCATAAGAGAATAACTTTCTCTCTTAGGGACATGTGACTGACACTTAATGTGTTCTGACTTTAATCCTTCCCATGTATTCTCATCTATCACATTATTAGTTGCACCCGAATCAATTAACATTCTCAGGTTTACTCCCCCCACACAAAAGGTAAGTCTCTCTGTCACGTTATTTCCGGTAACAGCCAATGCAAAGTTATTTTGTTCCTGTACATTGTTCACACTGTGTTTCTTTGTACCCTTCGTGCGGCATACTTTGGAGAAATGATCCTTTCCCTTGCACTTATGACACGTTTGTCCGCGTGCTGGGCATTTCGGATCTCTGCCCATGTGGTCTGTGTGTCCACATCTGTAACATTTCCTTTTGTTCCTATCGCCATTTCCCTTTGGTTTCTCTGTTGAGCTTTTCACATAATACCCTCTTTTCCGTGTAACACAACGAACAGTATCTGTCTCCGCCTTCTCTGTACATGACATGGCTGACATCTGCTCCTCGACGTTTTCACATAGTGAGGCCAATTGTAACGTGCGGGCGAGCGTTAGACCTTGCCCTTCCTCTAGCAATTTCCTCCGTACATAGGCTGACGTGCACCTACTCAGGATAGCGTCTCTTATTTGATTATCCGCATCCCCCCCAAAAGCAGTCTTTAGCAGCCTGCCGCGAGCGAGTAGCAAATTGTTGCACAGTCTCACCTGCCTTCTGGGACAACTTATGAAAAGTCTGTCTAGCAAATGCTGCGTTGACCTGGGGCACGAAGTAGTGATTCAAAGCACTAACCACCGCCGTGTAGTCTGCTGGCTCTCCTGTGTCCGGTAAAGTCGAAAAGATATCCTGGACATCTGGTCCTGCTAGGTGTAGAAGTAGAGCTCTTTTCCTCTGCTTCATGGCACCTGTAGAGGTATCGTCGATAATGAGTCCTTTGCCGTCGGCATAAAGCTCAAAAGACGTTAACCACCTCGTCCATCTTGGACCCAACGTGGCTGGCTCGGCGAAGCATGCAAAATTTTGAATGCCGGTCTTCTCCATCCTAGCTAACTAAACTTGGGCAACTACCTATTTAAAATAACAACAGAAAATGCTGGAAACACTCAGCAGGCCAGGCAGCATCCGTGGAGAGAGAAACAGAGTTAACGTTTCAGGTCTGGGACCCTTCATCAGAACTGGAAAAAGCTGGAGATGTAACAGATATTAAGCAGGCACAGAGACAGGCCGGGGGGGGGGGGTGGTTTAGGAGGGGAGGAAGGAATTGAAAGAACATCCTGTACTTTTGTAAGAGGCAGGAAAGATAAAATGTTGCAAATGGGAATGGCAAAAATCATACTGCATGAAAAATGTGGGCAGGGATAATTATCTGAAATTGTTGAACTCAATGTTGAGTCCGGCAGGCTGCAAAGTGCCCAATCGAAAGATGAGGTGCTGTTCCTCGAGCTTACGTTGAGCTTCATTGGAACAATGCAATAGCCCGAGGACAGAGAGATCAGAGTGGGAGTGAAGCGGAGAATTAAAGTGACAGGCGACCGGAAGCTCAGGGTCAGCCTCACGGACTGAATGGAGGTGTTCCGCAAAGCGGTCGCCCAATCTGCGTTTGGTCTCCCCAATGTAGAGGAGACCGCATCGTGAGCAGCGAATACAGTATACTAGATTGCAAGAAGTACAAGTAAATCGCTGTTTCACCTGGAAGGCAACACCTGCCCTTTTACCTCCTCCCTTCCCACTGTCCAGGGCCCCAAACACCCCTTCCAGGTGAAGCAGCGATTTACTTGTACTTCTTGCGATTTAGTATACTGTATTCGCTGCTCACGATGCGGTCTCCTCTACATTGGGGAGACCAAACGCAGATTGGGCGACCGCTTTGCGGAACACCTCCATTCAGTCCGTAAGGGTGACCCCGAGCTTCCGGTCGCCTGTCATTTTAATTCACCGCTTCACTCCCACTCTGATCTCTCTGTCCTCGGCCTATTACATTGTTCCAATGAAGCTCAACGTAAGCTCGAGGAACAGCACCTCATCTTTCGATTGGGCACTTTGCAGCCTGCCGCACTCAACATCGAGTTCAACAATTTCAGATAATTATCCCTGCCCCCATTTTTCATGCAGTATGATTTTTGCCATTCCCATTTGCAACATTTTATCTTTCCTGCCTCTTACAAAAGTACAAGATGTTCTTTCAATTCCTTCCTCCCCTCCTAAACCTGCCCCCCCCGCCGTCTCTGCACCTGCTTAATATCTGTTACATCTCTAACTTTTTCCTGTTCTGATGAAGGGTCCCAGACCTGAAACGTTAACTCTGTTTCTCTCTCCACGGATGCTGCCTGGCCTGCTGAGTGTTTCCAGCATTTTCTGTTGTTATTTCAGATTTCCAGCATCCGCAGTATTTTGCAATTATAAACACCTATTTAAAATGATTCCTTTCATTATCCTCATCGCCAATGTTGTATCTATGCTTTAATGCGTTCAATCAAGCATGTAGATACGTCAAATTAAATCAGAGTCAGGCAGACAGGCTTCTAACTGTGATCTTTACTTTATTGGTAAAATGGCTGACTGCAGCTTTCCTGGGTAATTCCCATAATGCAGTGCACATTATATTACCATATTGACTGGTGTTAAACTCGCAATCAATACACGACACATCCTGGTGCCCATCCCCCTGCCAAATTAGTTTAAACCCGCCCCAACAGCATAGAGCTATACTGCACAGAAAGAGGCCCTTCGGCCCATCGTGTCCGCGCCGGCCATCAAGCCCTGTCTAATCTAATCCCATTTTCCAGCACTTGGTCCGTAGCCTTGTATGCTATGGCATTTCAAATGCTCATCTAAATGCTTCTTGAAAGTTGTGAGGGTTCCTGCCTCTACCACCCTTTCAGGCAGTGAGTTCCAGATTCCAACCACCCTCTGGGTGAAAAAGTTTTCCTCAAATCCCCTCTAAACCTCCTGCCCCTTACCTTGAATCTATACCCCCTGGTTATTGACCCCTCTACTAAGGGGAAAAGTTCCTTCCTATCTACCCTACCTATGCCCCTCATAATTTTGTACACCTCAATCAGGTCCCCCCTCAGCCTTCTCTGCTCTAAGGAAAACAACCCCAGCCTATCCAGTCTCTCTTCATAGCTGAAGCACTCCAGCCCAGGTAACATCCTGGTAAATCTCCTCTGCACCCTCTCCAATGCAATCACATCCCTCCTATAGTGTGGCGACCAGAACTGCACACAGTATTCCAGCGTTTTGTACAGCTCCATCATAACCTCTCTGCTCTTATATTCTGTGCCTCAGCTAATGAAGGCAAGTATCCCATATGCCTTTTTAACCACCTTATCTACCTGTCCTGCTGCCTTCAGGGATCTATGTACATGCACACCAAGGTCACTGCCCGCTGGAAGGAGCACTTCGAAGATCTCCTTAACCACGACTCTGTCTTCGACACGAGTGTCCTCAACTCCATCCCACAGCATGCTACCCGCCACCATCTCAGCACAACCCCAGCCTGGCATGAGGTTAAAAAGGCCATCCGACAACTGAAGAACAACAAGGCCTCAGGAGCAGATGGAATCCCCGCCGAGGTACTAAAGCATGGCGGAGAAACACTACTGGCGCGAATTCATGAACTCATTTCTCTTATCTGGAAGGAGGAGAACATGCCAGGGGATCTCAGAGATGCCGTAATTGTGACCATCTTCAAGAAAGGTGACAAGTCCGATTGCGGTAATTACAGAGGAGTTTCCCTGCTGTCTGCCACAGGGAAAGTCATCGCAAGAATCCTCCTGAATCGCCTTCTCCCAGTGGCCAAAGAGCTCCTCCCAGAGTCGCAATGCGGATTCCGCCCATTAAGGGTCACAACGGACATGGTCTTCACCGCACGTCAATTACAAGAGAAATGCAGGGAACAGCACCAACCACTGTACATGGCCTTCTTTGATCTCACAAAGGCCTTCGACACTGTCAACCGTGAGAGATTATGGAGTGTCCTCAAATTCGGCTGCCCTCAAAAGTTTGTCACTATACTCCGCCTGCTTCACGATGACATGCAAGCCGTGATTCTGACCAACGGTTCCACCACAGACCCAATTCACGTACGAACCGAGGTCAAGCAAGGCTGTGTCATCGCACCAACGCTCTTGTCGATCTTCCTTGCTGCAATGCTCCATCTCACCCTCAGTAAGCTCCCCACTGGAGTAGAGCTAATTTACAGAACAAACGGGAAACTGTTCAACCTCCGTCGCCTCCAGTCCAGATCCAAGGTCGTCCCATCCTCTGTTGTCGAATTACAGTATGCAGACGACGCTTGCGTCTGCGCTCACTCGGAGGTCGAACTCCAAACCATCGTCAACACCTTCACCGAAGCATACGAGAGCATGGGCCTTACACTAAACATCCGTAAGACAAAGGTCCTCTACCAACCTGCCCCCGCCACACAGTACTGCCCCCCCGATTATCAAAATCCACGACAAGGCCTTGGACAACATGGACCACTTTCCATACCTTGGGAGCCTACTGTCAACAAGGGCAGACGTCGACGACGAAGTCCAACACCGCCTTCAGTGTGCCAGTGCAGCCTTCGGTCGCCTGAGGAAGAGAGTGTTTGAAGACCAGGACCGCAAACCCGGCACCAAGCTCATGGTCTACAGAGCAGCAGTGATACCTGCCCTGCTGTATGCCCCAGAGACATGGACCATGTACAACAGACACCTCAAAGCACTGGAGAGGTACCACCAACGCTGCCTCCGCAAGATCTTGCAAATCCATTGGCAGGATAGGCGCACCAACGTCAGTGTTCTCGCTCAGGCCAACATCCCCAGCATCGAAGCTTTGACCACGCTCGATCAGCTCCGATGGACGGGTCACATCATCCGCATGCCCGATACAAGACTCCCAAAACAAGCGCTCTACTCGGAGCTCCGGAACGGCAAGAGAGCCCCAGGTGGGCAGAGGAAACGCTTCAAGGACACCCTCAAAGCCTCCTTGAAAAAGTGTAACATCCCCACCGACACCTGGGAATCCCTGGCCCAAGACCGCACAAAGTGGAGGAGAAGCATCCGGGAAGGCGCAGAACACCTCGATGCTCTTCGCCGGGAGCAAGCGGAAGCCAAGAGCAGGCAGCGCAAGGAACGCACGTCAACCCAAGCACCCGCCCCTTCAACCACCGTCTGCCCCACCTGTGACAGAGACTGTCGGTCCCGCATTGGACTCATCAGTCACCTGAGAACTCATTTTTAATGTGGAAGCAAGTCATCCTCGGTTCCGAGGGACTGTCTAAGAAGAAGATGTACATGCACACCAAGGTCCCTCTGATCCTGTGTCCTTCCTAGGATCCTACCATTCATTGTGTATTCCCTTGCCCTGTTAGTCCTCCCAAAATGCATCACCTCACACTTTTCAGGGTTAA
The DNA here is from genome assembly GCF_052327205.1 of Somniosus microcephalus. NCBI lineage: Eukaryota > Metazoa > Chordata > Chondrichthyes > Squaliformes > Somniosidae > Somniosus > Somniosus microcephalus. Next base: position 6,500,293 of record NC_140998.1, on the reverse strand, counting down.
ATTCCATTTGCCACTGTTCTGCCCATCTTACCATCACGTCTATATCATCCTGTAGCCTGAGGCTTCCCTCCTCGCTATTTACCACTCCACCAATTTGCGCTCTTTACCCTGCGCTGTCCTCGGGTCCCATGCTCTTTACCCTGTGCTGTCCCTGGGCCCGGCGCTCTTTACCCTGCACTGTCCCTGGGCCCGGCGCTCTTTACCCTGCGCTGTCCTCGGGCCCCGCGCTCTTTACCCTGCGCTGTCCTCAGGCCCCGCACTCTTTACCCTGCTCTGTCCTCGGGCCCCGCGCTCTTTACCCTGCGCTGTCCTCGGGCCCCGCGCTCTTTACCCTGCGCTGTCCTCGGGCCCCGCACTCTTTACCCTGCTCTGTCCTCGGGCCCCGCGCTCTTTACCCTGCGCTGTCCTCGGGCCCCGCGCTCTTTACCCTGCGCTGTCCTCGGGCCCCGCGCTCTTTACCCTGCTCTGTCCTCGGGCCCCGCGCTCTTTACCCTGCGCTGTCCTCGGGCCCCGCGCTCTTTACCCTGCGCTGTCCTCGGGCCCCGCGCTCTTTACCCTGCTCTGTCCTCGGGCCCCGCGCTCTTTACCCTGCGCTGTCCTCGGGCCCCGCGCTCTTTACCCTGCGCTGTCCTCGGGCCCCGCGCTCTTTACCCTGCGCTGTCCTCGGGCCCCGCGCTCTTTACCCTGCGCTGTCCTCGGGCCCCGCGCTCTTTACCCTGCGCTGTCCTCGGGCCCCGCGCTCTTTACCCTGCGCTGTCCTCGGGCCCCGCGCTCTTTACCCTGCGCTGTCCTCGGGCCCCGCGCTCTTTACCCTGCGCTGTCCTCGGGCCCCGCGCTCTTTACCCTGCGCTGTCCCCGGGCCCCGCGCTCTTTACCCTGCGCTGTCCTCGGGCCCCGCGCTCTTTACCCTGCGCTGTCCCCGGGCCCCGCGCTCTTTACCCTGCGCTGTCCCCGGGCCCCGCGCTCTTTACCCTGCGCTGTCCTCGGGCCCCGCGCTCTTTACCCTGCGCTGTCCTCGGGCCCCGCGCTCTTTACCCTGCGCTGTCCTCGGGCCCCGCGCTCTTTACCCCGCGCTGTCCTCGGGCCCCGCGCTCTTTACCCTGCGCTGTCCTCGGGCCCCGCGCTCTTTACCCCGCGCTGTCCTCGGGCCCCGCGCTCTTTACCCTGCGCTGTCCCCGGGCCCCGCGCTCTTTACCCTGCGCTGTCCTCGGGCCCCGCGCTCTTTACCCTGCGCTGTTCCCGGGCCCCGCGCTCTTTACCCTGCGCTGTCCCCGGGCCCCGCGCTCTTTACCCTGCGCTGTCCTCGGGCCCCGCGCTCTTTACCCTGCGCTGTCCTCGGGCCCCGCGCTCTTTACCCTGCGCTGTCCTCGGGCCCCGCGCTCTTTACCCTGCGCTGTCCTCGGGCCCCGCGCTCTTTACCCTGCGCTGTCCTCGGGCCCCGCGCTCTTTACCCCGCGCTGTCCTCGGGCCCCGCGCTCTTTACCCCGCGCTGTCCTCGGGCCCCGCGCTCTTTACCCTGCGCTGTCCTCGGGCCCCGCGCTCTTTACCCTGCGCTGTCCTCGGGCCCCGTGCTCTTTACCCTGCGCTGTCCTCGGGCCCCGCGCTCTTTACCCTGCGCTGTCCTCGGGCCCCGCGCTCTTTACCCTGCGCTGTCCTCGGGCCCCGCGCTCTTTACCCTGCGCTGTCCTCGGGCCCCGCGCTCTTTACCCTGCGCTGTCCTCGGGCCCCGCGCTCTTTACCCTGCGCTGTCCTCGGGCCCCGCGCTCTTTACCCTGCGCTGTCCTCGGGCCCCGCGCTCTTTACCCTGCGCTGTCCTCGGGCCCCGCGCTCTTTACCCTGCGCTGTCCTCAGGCCCCGCACTCTTTACCCTGCTCTGTCCTCGGGCCCCGCGCTCTTTACCCTGCGCTGTCCTCGGGCCCCGCGCTCTTTACCCTGCGCTGTCCTCGGGCCCCGCGCTCTTTACCCTGCGCTGTCCTCGGGCCCCGCGCTCTTTACCCTGCGCTGTCCTCGGGCCCCGCGCTCTTTACCCTGCGCTGTCCTCGGGCCCCGCGCTCTTTACCCTGCGCTGTCCTCGGGCCCCGCGCTCTTTACCCTGCGCTGTCACAGAATCACAGAATCACAGAAACCCCACAATGCAGATAGAGGCCATTTCGGCCCATCGAGCCTGCACCGACACATATCCCACCCGATCCCCGTAACCCCTACACCAACACATATCCCACCCTATCCCTGTAACCCCACGTATTTAATCCCCCTAACACTAAGGGTCAATTTATCATAGCCAATCAACCTAACCCGCACATCTTTGGACTGTGGGAGGAAACCGGAGCACCCGGAGGAAACCCACGCGAACACGGGGAGAATGTGCAAACTCCACACAGACAGTCGCCCGAGGCCGGATTCGAACCCGGGTCCCTGGCGCTGTGAGGCAACAGTGCTAACCACTATGCCACCGTCCTCGGATCCCGCGCTCTTTATCCTGTGCTGTCCTCGGATCCCGCGCTCTTTATCCTGTGCTGTCCTCGGATCCCGCGCTCTTTATCCTGTGCTGGCTGCTGCTGATTCCTTTCAGAAAGAACTTGCATTTCTGTAGCACCTTTCATGGCCTTAGGAAGCTCCAAAGCATTTTACAGCCAGTTAAATACTTTTTGAAGTGTAGTCACTGTTGTAATGCAAGCATAACATGAATTAGATTGTATTTATATAGCGCCTTTAACATACAAAACCAACCAAAGCGCTTCATAAAGGTAGAAGGAAAGAAGTGGGTGCCAAATCAAAGAAGGAAATATTAGGAGGGGAAAGAGGTGGGTTTAAACAGAGTCTTAAAGAAGCATCGAGGCGGGGGTTTAGGGAGGGGATTCCAGATCACTGGTCTGAGGCAGCTGAAGGCACGGCCGCCAGTGGTGACATGACGTGGGCTGGGGAGGCACAAGAGGCCAGAGTCAGAGGAATAGAGAGTTCGGGGAGGGTTGCAAGGCTGGAGGAAGTTACAGAGATAGAGAGGGGGCGAAGCTATGGAGGGATTTAAACACCAAGATGATCATTTTAAATTTGAGGGGTAGGTCAGTGCGCGGGACCTGGGGGTGTGATAGGTTACCGAGACAAGAGCTTTGATGAGCTGAGTTTTATGGAGGGCGGAGGATGGGTGCACAGACAGGAGAGCACCGGAATATTCGAGGCTGGAAACGGGAAAAGGCAGAAAGGAGAATTTCAGTGGCAGATGTGCTGAGCTGGTGATACTGAGGTGAAAGTAGATGTTCTTTGTGATGGAGAGATATGGGATTGGAAGCTAAGCTCAGTGTCAAACAGAGTAAAGCTCCCTCTACACTGTCCCATCAAACACTCCCAGGGCAGGTACAGCACGGGTTAGATACAGAGTAAAGCTCCCTCTACACTGTCCCATCAAACACTCCCAGGGCAGGTACAGCACGGGTTCGATACAGAGTAAAGCTCCCTCTACACTGCCCCATCAAACACTCCCAGGGCAGGTACAGCACGGGTTAGATACAGAGTAAAGCTCCCTCTACACTGTCCCATCAAACACTCCCAGGGCAGGTACAGCACGGGTTAGATACAGAGTGAAGCTCCCTCTACACTGTCCCATCAATCACTCTCAGGGCAGGTACAGCACGGGTTAGATACAGAGTAAAGCTCCCTCTACACTGTCCCCATCAAACACTCCCAGGGCAGGTACAGCACGGGTTAGATACAGAGTAAAGCTCCCTCTACACTGCCCCATCAAACACTCTCGGGGCAGGAACAGCACGGGTTAGATACAGAGTAAAGCTCCCTCTACACTGTCCCATCAAACACTCCCAGGGCAGGTACAGCACGGGGTTAGATACAGAGTAAAGCTCCCTCTACACTGTCCCATCAAACACTCCCAGGGCAGGTACAGCACGGGTTAGATACAGAGTAAAGCTCCCTCTACACTGTCCCATCAAACACTCCCAGGGCAGGTACAGCACAGGTTAGATACAGAGTAAAACTCCCTCTACACTGGCCCATCAAACACCCCCAGGGCAGGTACAGCATGGGTTAGATACAGAGTAAAGCTCCCTCTACACTGTCCCATCAAACACTCCCAGGGCAGGTACAGCACGGGTTAGATACAGAGTAAAGCTCCCTCTACACTGTCCCATCAATCACTCTCAGGGCAGGTACAGCACGGGTTAGATACAGAGTAAAGCTCCCTCTACACTGTCCCATCAAACATTCCCAGGGCAGGTACAGCACGGGTTAGATACAGAGTAAAGCTCCCTCTACACTGTCCCATCAAACACTCCCAGGGCAGGTACAGCACGGGGTTAGATACAGAGTAAACCTCCCTCTACACTGTCCCATCAAACACTCCCAGGGCAGGTACAGCACGGGGTTAGATACAGAGTAAAGCTCCCTCTACATTGTCCCATCAAACACTCCCAGGGCAGGTACAGCACGGGTTAGATACAGAGTAAAGCTCCCTCTACACTGCCCCATCAAACACTCCCAGGGCAGGTACAGCACGGGTTAGATACAGAGTAAAGCTCCCTCTACACTGTCCCATCAAACACTCCCAGGGCAGGTACAGCACGGGTTAGATACAGAGTAAAGCTCCCTCTACACTGTCCCATCAAACACTCCCAGGGCAGGTACAGCACGGGTTAGATACAGAGTAAAGCTACCTCTACACTGCCCCATCAAACACTCCCAGGGCAGGTACAGCATGGGTTAGATACAGAATAAAGCTCCCTCTACACTGTCCCATCAAACACTCCCAGGGCAGGTACAGCACGGGTTAGATACAGAGTAAAGCTCCCTCTACACTGTCCCATCAAACACTCCCAGGGCAGGTACAGCACAGGTTAGATACAGGGTAAAACTCCCTCTACACTGGCCCATCAAACACCCCCAGGGCAGGTACCGCACGGGTTAGATACAGAGTAAAGCTCCCTCTACACTGTCCCATCAAACACTCCCAGGGCAGGTACAGCACGGGTTAGATACAGAGTAAAGCTCCCTCTACACTGTCCCATCAATCACTCTCAGGGCAGGTACAGCACGGGTTAGATACAGAGTAAAGCTCCCTCTACACTATCCCATCAAACACTCCCAGGGCAGGTACAGCACGGGTTAGATACAGAGTAAAGCTCCCTCTACACTGTCCCATCAAACACTCCCAGGGCAGGTACAGCACGGGTTAGATACAGAGTAAAGCTCCCTCTACACTGTCCCATCAAACACTCCCAGGGCAGGTACAGCACGGGTTAGATACAGAGTAAAGCTCCCTCTACACTGTCCCATCAAACACTCCCAGGGCAGGTACGGCACGGGTTAGATACAGAGTAAAGCTCCCTCTACACTGTCCCATCAAACCCTCCCAGGGCAGGTACAGCACGGGTTAGATACAGAGTAAAGCTCCCTCTACACTGTCCCATCAAACACTCCCAGGGCAGGTACAGCACGGGTTAGATACAGAGTAAAGCTCCCTCTACACTGTCCCATCAAACACGCCCAGGACAGATACAGCACGGGTTAGATACAGAGTAAAGCTCCCTCTACACTGTCTCATCAAACACTCCCAGGGCAGGTACAGCACGGGTTAGATACAGAGTAAAGCTCCCTCTACACTGTCCAATCAAACACTCCCAGGGCAGGTACAGCACGGGTTAGATACAGAGTAAAGCTCCCTCTACACTGCCCCATCAAACACTCTCGGGGCAGGAACAGCACAGGTTAGATACAGAGTAAAGCTCCCTCTACACTGTCCCATCAAACCCTCCCAGGGCAGGTACAGCACGGGTTAGATACAGAGTAAAGCTCCCTCTACACTGTCCCCATCAAACACTCCCAGGGCAGGTACAGCACGGGTTAGATACAGAGTAAAGCTCCCTCTACACTGCCCCATCAAACACTCTCAGGGCAGGAACAGCACGGGTTAGATACAGAGTAAAGCTCCCTCAACACTGTCCCATCAAACACTCCCAGGGCAGGTACAGCACGGGGTTAGATACACAGTAAAGCTCCCTCTGCACTGGCCCATCAAACACCCCCAGGGCAGGTACAGCACGGGTTAGATACAGAGTAAAGCTCCCTCTACACTGTCCCATCAAACACTCCCAGGGCAGGTACAGCACGGGTTAGATACAGAGTAAAGCTCCCTCTACACTGTCCCATCAATCACTCTCAGGGCAGGTACAGCACGGGTTAGATACAGAGTAAAGCTCCCTCTACACTGTCCCGTCAAACACTCCCAGGGCAGGTACAGCACGGGTTAGATACAGAGTAAAGCTCCCTCTACACTGTCCCATCAAACACTCCCAGGGCAGGTACAGCACGGGATTAGATACAGAGTAAAGCTCCCTCTACACTGTCCCATCAAACACTCCCAGGGCAGGTACAGCACGGGTTAGATACAGAGTAAAGCTCCCTCTACACTGCCCCATCAAACACTCCCAGGGCAGGTACAGCACGGGTTAGATACACAGTAAAGCTCCCTCTACACTGTCCCATCAAACACTCCCAGGGCAGGTACAGCAAGGGTTAGATACAGAGTAAAGCTCCCTCTACACTGTCCCATCAAACACTCCCAGGGCAGGTACAGCACGGGTTAGATACAGAGTAAAGCTCCCTCTACACTGTCCCATCAAACACTCCCAGGGCAGGTGCAGCACGGGTTAGATACAGAGTAAAGCTCCCTCTACACTGTCCCATCAAACACTCCCAGGGCAGGTACAGCATGGGTTAGATACAGAGTAAAGCTCCCTCTACACTGTCCCATCAAACACTCACAGGGCAGGTACAGCACGGGTTAGATACAGAGTAAAGCTCCCTCTACACTGTCCCATCAAATACTCCCAGGGCAGGTACAGCATGGGTTAGATACAGAGTAAAGTTCCCTCTACATTGTCCCATCAAACACTCCCAGGGCAGGTACAGCATGGGTTAGATACAGAGTAAATCTCCCTCTACACTGTCCCATCAAACATGCCCAGGGCAGGTACAGCACGGGTTAGATACAGAGTAAAGCTCCCTCTACACTGTCCCATCAAACACTCACAGGGCAGGTACAGCACGGGTTAGATACAGAGTAAAGCTCCCTCTACACTGTCCCATCAAACACTCACAGGGCAGGTGCAGCACGGGTTAGATACAGAGTAAAGCTCCCTCTACACTGTCCCATCAAACACGCCCAGGACAGATACAGCACGGGTTAGATACAGAGTAAAGCTCCCTCTGCACTGTCCCATCAAACACTCCCAGGGCAGGTACAGCACGGGTTAGATACAGAGTAAAGCTCCCTCTACACTGTCCAATCAAACACTCCCAGGGCAGGTACAGCACGGGTTAGATACAGAGTAAAGCTCCCTCTACACTGCCCCATCAAACACTCTCGGGGCAGGAACAGCACGGGTTAGATACAGAGTAAAGCTCCCTCTACACTGTCCCATCAAACCCTCCCAGGGCAGGTACAGCACGGGTTAGATACAGAGTAAAGCTCCCTCTACACTGTCCCATCAATCACTCTCAGGGCAGGTACAGCACGGGTTAGATACAGAGTAAAGCTCCCTCTACACTATCCCATCAAACACTCCCAGGGCAGGTACAGCACGGGTTAGATACAGACTAAAGCTCCCTCTACACTGTCCCATCAAACAATCCCAGGGCAGGTACAGCACGGGTTAGATACAGAGTAAAGCTCCCTCTACACTGTCCCATCAAACACTCCCAGGGCAGGTACAGCACGGGTTAGATACAGACTAAAGCTCCCTCTACACTGTCCCATCAAACACTCCCAGGGCAGGTACAGCACGGGTTAGATACAGAGTAAAGCTCCCTCTACACTGTCCCATCAAACACTCCCAGGGCAGGTACAGCACGGGGTTAGATACAGAGTAAAGCTCCCTCTACACTGGCCCATCAAACACCCCCAGGGCAGGTACAGCACGGGTTAGATACAGAGTAAAGCTCCCTCTACACTGTCCCATCAAACACTCCCAGGGCAGGTACAGCACGGGTTAGATACAGAGTAAAGCTCCCTCTACACTGTCCCATCAATCACTCTCAGGGCAGGTACAGCACGGGTTAGATACAGAGTAAAGCTCCCTCTACACTGTCCCGTCAAACACTCCCAGGGCAGGTACAGCACGGGTTAGATACAGAGTAAAGCTCCCTCTACACTGTCCCATCAAACACTCCCAGGGCAGGTACAGCACGGGATTAGATACAGAGTAAAGCTCCCTCTACACTGTCCCATCAAACACTCCCAGGGCAGGTACAGCACGGGTTAGATACAGAGTAAAGCTCCCTCTACACTGCCCCATCAAACACTCCCAGGGCAGGTACAGCACGGGTTAGATACACAGTAAAGCTCCCTCTACACTGTCCCATCAAACACTCCCAGGGCAGGTACAGCAAGGGTTAGATACAGAGTAAAGCTCCCTCTACACTGTCCCATCAAACACTCCCAGGGCAGGTACAGCACGGGTTAGATACAGAGTAAAGCTCCCTCTACACTGTCCCATCAAACACTCCCAGGGCAGGTACAGCACGGGTTAGATACAGAGTAAAGCTCCCTCTACACTGTCCCATCAAACACTCCCAGGGCAGGTACAGCATGGGTTAGATACAGAGTAAAGCTCCCTCTACACTGTCCCATCAAACACTCACAGGGCAGGTACAGCACGGGTTAGATACAGAGTAAAGCTCCCTCTACACTGTCCCATCAAATACTCCCAGGGCAGGTACAGCATGGGTTAGATACAGAGTAAAGTTCCCTCTACACTGTCCCATCAAACACTCCCAGGGCAGGTACAGCATGGGTTAGATACAGAGTAAAGCTCCCTCTACACTGTCCCATCAAATACTCCCAGGGCAGGTACAGCACGGGTTAGATACAGAGCAAAGCTCCCTCTACACTGTCCCATCAAACACTCCCAGGGCAGGTACAGCCCGGGTTAGATACAGAGTAAATCTCCCTCTACACTGTCCCATCAAACATGCCCAGGGCAGGTACAGCACGGGTTAGATACAGAGTAAAGCTCCCTCTACACTGTCCCATCAAACACTCACAGGGCAGGTACAGCACGGGTTAGATACAGAGTAAAGCTCCCTCTACACTGTCCCATCAAACACTCCCAGGGCAGGTACAGCACGGGTTAGATACAGAGTAAAGCTCCCTCTACACTGTCCCATCAAACACGCCCAGGACAGATACAGCACGGGTTAGATACAGAGTAAAGCTCCCTCTGCACTGTCCCATCAAACACTCCCAGGGCAGGTACAGCACGGGTTAGATACAGAGTAAAGCTCCCTCTACACTGTCCAATCAAACACTCCCAGGGCAGGTACAGCACGGGTTAGATACAGAGTAAAGCTCCCTCTACACTGCCCCATCAAACACTCTCGGGGCAGGAACAGCACGGGTTAGATACAGAGTAAAGCTCCCTCTACACTGTCCCATCAAACCCTCCCAGGGCAGGTACAGCACGGGTTAGATACAGAGTAAAGCTCCCTCTACACTGTCCCATCAATCACTCTCAGGGCAGGTACAGCACGGGTTAGATACAGAGTAAAGCTCCCTCTACACTATCCCATCAAACACTCCCAGGGCAGGTACAGCACGGGTTAGATACAGACTAAAGCTCCCTCTACACTGTCCCATCAAACACTCCCAGGGCAGGTACAGCACGGGTTAGATACAGAGTAAAGCTCCCTCTACACTGTCCCATCAAACACTCCCAGGGCAGGTACAGCATGGGTTAGATACAGAGGAAAGCTCCCTCTACACTGTCCCATCAAACACTCCCAGGGCAGGTACAGCACGGGTTAGATACAGTGTAAAGCTCCCTCTGCACTGTCCCGTCAAACACTCCCAGGGCAGGTACAGCACGGGTTAGATACAGAGTAAAGCTCCCTTAACACTGCCCCATCAAACACTCCCAGGGCAGGTACAGCACGGGTTAGATACAGAGTAAAGCTCCCTCTACACTGCCCCATCAAACACTCCCAGGGCAGGTACAGCATGGGTTAGATACAGAATAAAGCTCCCTCTACACTGTCCCATCAAACACTCCCAGGGCAGGTACAGCACGGGTTAGATACAGAGTAAAGCTCCCTCTACACTGTCCCATCAAACACTCCCAGGGCAGGTACAGCACGGGTTAGATACAGAGTAAAGCTCCCTCTACACTGTCCCCATCAAACACTCCCAGGGCAGGTACAGCACGGGTTAGATACAGAGTAAAGCTCCCTCTACACTGCCCCATCAAACACTCTCGGGGCAGGAACAGCACGGGTTAGATACAGAGTAAAGCTACCTCTACACTGTCCCATCAAACACTCCCAGGGCAGGTACAGCACGGGTTAGATACAGAGTAAAGCTCCCTCTACACTGTCCCATCAAACACTCCCAGGGCAGGTACAGCACGGGTTAGATACAGAGTAAAGCTCCCTCTACACTGTCCCATCAAACACTCCCAGGGCAGGTACAGCATGGGTTAGATACAGAGTAAAGCTCCCTCTACACTGTCCCATCAAACACTCCCAGGGCAGGTACAGCACGGGTTAGATACAGAGCAAAGCTCCCTCTACACTCTCCCATCAAACACTCCCAGGGCAGGTACAGCACGGGTTAGATACAGAGTAAATCTCCCTCTACACTGTCCCATCAAACACGCCCAGGGCAGGTACAGCACGGGTTAGATGCAGAGTAAAGCTCCCTCTGCACTGTCCCATCAAACACTCCCAAGGCAGATACAGCACGGGTTAGATACAGAGTAAAGCTCCCTCTACACTGTCCCATCAAACACTCCCAGGCCAGGTACAGCACGGGTTAGATACAGAGTAAAGCTCCCTCTACACTGCCCCATCAAACACTCCCAGGGCAGGTACAGCACGGGTTAGATACACAGTAAAGCTCCCTCTACACTGTCCCATCAAACACTCCCAGGGCAGGTACAGCACGGGTTAGATACAGAGTAAAGCTACCTCCACACTGCCCCATCAAACACTCCCAGGGCAGGTACAGCATGGGTTAGATACAGAATAAAGCTCCCTCTACACTGTCCCATCAAACACTCCCAGGGCAGGTACAGCATGGGTTAGATACAGAGTAAATCTCCCTCTACACTGTCCCATCAAACATGCCCAGGGCAGGTACAGCACGGGTTAGCTACAGAGTAAAGCTCCCTCTACACTGTCCCATCAAACACTCACAGGGCAGGTACAGCACGGGTTAGATACAGAGTAAAGCTCCCTCTACACTGTCCCATCAAACACTCCCAGGGCAGGTGCAGCACGGGTTAGATACAGAGTAAAGCTCCCTCTACACTGTCCCATCAAACACGCCCAGGACAGATACAGCACGGGTTAGATACAGAGTAAAGCTCCCTCTGCACTGTCCCATCAAACACTCCCAGGGCAGGTACAGCACGGGTTAGATACAGAGTAAAGCTCCCTCTACACTGTCCAATCAAACACTCCCAGGGCAGGTACAGCACGGGTTAGATACAGAGTAAAGCTCCCTCTACACTGCCCCATCAAACACTCTCGGGGCAGGAACAGCACGGGTTAGATACAGAGTAAAGCTCCCTCTACACTGTCCCATCAAACCCTCCCGGGGCAGGTACAGCACGGGTTAGATACAGAGTAAAGCTCCCTCTACACAGTCCCATCAATCACTCTCAGGGCAGGTACAGCACGGGTTAGATACAGAGTAAAGCTCCCTCTACACTATCCCATCAAACACTCCCAGGGCAGGTACAGCACGGGTTAGATACAGACTAAAGCTCCCTCTACACTGTCCCATCAAACAATCCCAGGGCAGGTACAGCACGGGTTAGATACAGAGTAAAGCTCCCTCTGCACTGTCCCATCAAACACTCCCAGGGCAGGTACAGCACGGGTTAGATACAGACTAAAGCTCCCTCTACACTGTCCCATCAAACACTCCCAGGGCAGGTACAGCACGGGTTAGATACAGAGTAAAGCTCCCTCTACACTGTCCCATCAAACACTCCCAGGGCAGGTACAGCACGGGGTTAGATACAGAGTAAAGCTCCCTCTACACTGGCCCATCAAACACCCCCAGGGCAGGTACAGCACGGGTTAGATACAGAGTAAAGCTCCCTCTACACTGTCCCATCAAACACTCCCAGGGCAGGTACAGCACGGGTTAGATACAGAGTAAAGCTCCCTCTACACTGTCCCATCAATCACTCTCAGGGCAGGTACAGCACGGGTTAGATACAGAGTAAAGCTCCCTCTACACTGTCCCGTCAAACACTCCCAGGGCAGGTACAGCACGGGTTAGATACAGAGTAAAGCTCCCTCTACACTGTCCCATCAAACACTCCCAGGGCAGGTACAGCACGGGATTAGATACAGAGTAAAGCTCCCTCTACACTGTCCCATCAAACACTCCCAGGGCAGGTACAGCACGGGTTAGATACAGAGTAAAGCTCCCTCTACACTGCCCCATCAAACACTCCCAGGGCAGGTACAGCACGGGTTAGATACACAGTAAAGCTCCCTCTACACTGTCCCATCAAACACTCCCAGGGCAGGTACAGCAAGGGTTAGATACAGAGTAAAGCTCCCTCTACACTGTCCCATCAAACACTCCCAGGGCAGGTACAGCAAGGGTTAGATACAGAGTAAAGCTCCCTCTACACTGTCCCATCAAACACTCCCAGGGCAGGTACAGCACGGGTTAGATACAGAGTAAAGCTCCCTCTACACTGTCCCATCAAACACTCCCAGGGCAGGTACAGCATGGGTTAGATACAGAGTAAAGCTCCCTCTACACTGTCCCATCAAACACTCACAGGGCAGGTACAGCACGGGTTAGATACAGAGTAAAGCTCCCTCTACACTGTCCCATCAAATACTCCCAGGGCAGGTACAGCATGGGTTAGATACAGAGTAAAGTTCCCTCTACACTGTCCCATCAAACACTCCCAGGGCAGGTACAGCATGGGTTAGATACAGAGTAAAGCTCCCTCTACACTGTCCCATCAAATACTCCCAGGGCAGGTACAGCACGGGTTAGATACAGAGCAAAGCTCCCTCTACACTGTCCCATCAAACACTCCCAGGGCAGGTACAGACCGGGTTAGATACAGAGTAAATCTCCCTCTACACTGTCCCATCAAACATGCCCAGGGCAGGTACAGCACGGGTTAGATACAGAGTAAAGCTCCCTCTACACTGTCCCATCAAACACTCACAGGGCAGGTACAGCACGGGTTAGATACAGAGTAAAGCTCCCTCTACACTGTCCCATCAAACACTCCCAGGGCAGGTACAGCACGGGTTAGATACAGAGTAAAGCTCCCTCTACACTGTCCCATCAAACACGCCCAGGACAGATACAGCACGGGTTAGATACAGAGTAAAGCTCCCTCTGCACTGTCCCATCAAACACTCCCAGGGCAGGTACAGCACGGGTTAGATACAGAGTAAAGCTCCCTCTACACTGTCCAATCAAACACTCCCAGGGCAGGTACAGCACGGGTTAGATACAGAGTAAAGCTCCCTCTACACTGCCCCATCAAACACTCTCGGGGCAGGAACAGCACGGGTTAGATACAGAGTAAAGCTCCCTCTACACTGTCCCATCAAACCCTCCCAGGGCAGGTACAGCACGGGTTAGATACAGAGTAAAGCTCCCTCTACACTGTCCCATCAATCACTCTCAGGGCAGGTACAGCACGGGTTAGATACAGAGTAAAGCTCCCTCTACACTATCCCATCAAACACTCCCAGGGCAGGTACAGCACGGGTTAGATACAGACTAAAGCTCCCTCTACACTGTCCCATCAAACACTCCCAGGGCAGGTACAGCACGGGTTAGATACAGAGTAAAGCTCCCTCTACACTGTCCCATCAAACACTCCCAGGGCAGGTACAGCATGGGTTAGATACAGAGTAAAGCTCCCTCTACACTGTCCCATCAAACACTCCCAGGGCAGGTACAGCACGGGTTAGATACAGTGTAAAGCTCCCTCTGCACTGTCCCGTCAAACACTCCCAGGGCAGGTACAGCACGGGTTAGATACAGAGTAAAGCTCCCTTAACACTGCCCCATCAAACACTCCCAGGGCAGGTACAGCACGGGTTAGATACAGAGTAAAGCTCCCTCTACACTGCCCCATCAAACACTCCCAGGGCAGGTACAGCATGGGTTAGATACAGAATAAAGCTCCCTCTACACTGTCCCATCAAACACTCCCAGGGCAGGTACAGCACGGGTTAGATACAGAGTAAAGCTCCCTCTACACTGTCCCATCAAACACTCCCAGGGCAGGTACAGCACGGGTTAGATACAGAGTAAAGCTCCCTCTACACTGTCCCCATCAAACACTCCCAGGGCAGGTACAGCACGGGTTAGATACAGAGTAAAGCTCCCTCTACACTGCCCCATCAAACACTCTCGGGGCAGGAACAGCACGGGTTAGATACAGAGTAAAGCTACCTCTACACTGTCCCATCAAACACTCCCAGGGCAGGTACAGCACGGGGTTAGATACAGAGTAAAGCTCCCTCTACACTGTCCCATCAAACACTCCCAGGGCAGGTACAGCACAGGTTAGATACAGAGTAAAGCTCCCTCTACACTGTCCCATCAAACACTCCCAGGGCAGGTACAGCACAGGTTAGATACAGATTAAAGCTCCCTCTACACTGTCCCATCAAACACTCCCAGGGCAGGTACAGCATGGGTTAGATACAGAGTAAAGCTCCCTCTACACTGTCCCATCAAACACTCCCAGGGCAGGTACAGCACGGGTTAGATACAGAGTAAAGCTCCCTCTACACTGTCCCATCAAACACTCCCAGGGCAGGTACAGCACGGGTTAGATACAGAGTAAAGCTCCCTCTACACTGTCCCATCAAACACTCCCAGGGCAGGTACAGAACGGGTTAGATACAGAGTAAAGCTCCCTCTACACTGTCCCATCAAATACTCCCAGGGCAGGTACAGCATGGGTTAGATACAGAGTAATGTTCCCTCTACACTGTCCCATCAAACACTCCCAGGGCAGGTACAGCATGGGTTAGATACAGAGTAAAGCTCCCTCTACACTGTCCCATCAAACACTCCCAGGGCAGGTACAGCACGGGTTAGATACAGAGCAAAGCTCCCTCTACACTCTCCCATCAAACACTCCCAGGGCAGGTACAGCACGGGTTAGATACAGAGTAAATCTCCCTCTACACTGTCCCATCAAACACGCCCAGGGCAGGTACAGCACGGGTTAGATGCAGAGTAAAGCTCCCTCTGCACTATCCCATCAAACACTCCCAAGGCAGATACAGCACGGGTTAGATACAGAGTAAAGCTCCCTCTACACTGTCCCATCAAACACTCCCAGGCCAGGTACAGCACGGGTTAGATACAGAGTAAAGCTCCCTCTACACTGCCCCATCAAACACTCCCAGGGCAGGTACAGCACGGGTTAGATACACAGTAAAGCTCCCTCTACACTGTCCCATCAAACACTCCCAGGGCAGGTACAGCACGGGTTAGATACAGAGTAAAGCTACCTCTACACTGCCCCATCAAACACTCCCAGGGCAGGTACAGCATGGGTTAGATACAGAATAAAGCTCCCTCTACACTGTCCCATCAAACACTCCCAGGGCAGGTACAGCAACGGGTTAGATACAGAGTAAAGCTCCCTCTACACTGTCCCATTCAAACACTCCCAGGGCAGGTACAGCACAGGTTAGATACAGGGTAAAACTCCCTCTACACTGGCCCATCAAACACCCCAGGGCAGGTACCGCACGGGGTTAGATACAGAGCAAAGCTCCCTCTACACTGTCCCATCAAACACTCCCAGGGCAGGTACAGCACGGGTTAGATACAGAGTAAAGCTCCCTCTACACTGTCCCCATCAATCACTCTCAGGGCAGGTACAGCACGGGTTAGATACAGAGTAAAGCTCCCTCTCACTATCCATCAAACACTCCAGGGCAGGTACAGCACGGGTTAGATACAGAGTAAAGCTCCCTCTACACTGTCCCATCAAACACTCCCAGGGCAGGTACAGCACGGGTTAGATACAGAGTAAAGCTCCCTCTACACTGTCCCATCAAACACTCCCAGGGCAGGAACAGCACGGGTTAGATACAGAGTAAAGCTCCCTCTACACTGTCCCATCAAACACTCCCAGGGCAGTACGGCAGGGGTTAGATACAGAGTAAAGCTCCCTCTACACTGCCCATCAAACACTCCAGGGCAGGTACAGCACGGTTAGATACAGAGCTAAAGCTCCTCTACACTGTCCCTCAAACACTCCCAGGGCAGGTACAGCACGGGTTAGATACAGAGTAAAGCTCCCTCTACACTGTCCCATCAAACACGCCCAGGACAGATACAGCACGGGTTAGATACAGAGTAAAGCTCCCTCTACACTGTCTCATCAAACACTCCCAGGGCAGGTACAGCACGGGTTAGATACAGAGTAAAGCTCCCTCTACACTGTCCAATCAAACACTCCCAGGGCAGGTACAGCACGGGTTAGATACAGAGTAAAGCTCCCTCTACACTGCCCATCAAACACTCTCGGGGCAGGAACAGCACGGGTTAGATACAGAGTAAAGCTCCCTCTACACTGTCCATCAACCCTGCCAGGGCAGGTACAGCACGGGTTAGATACAGAGTAAAGCTCCCTCTACACTGTCCCCATCAAACACTCCCAGGGCAGGTACAGCACGGGTTAGATACAGAGTAAAGCTCCCTCTACACTGCCCCATCAAACACTCTCGGGGCCAGGAACAGCACGGTTAGATACAGAGTAAAGCTCCCTCTACACTGTCCATCAAACACTCCCAGGGCAGGTACAGCACGGGGTTAGATACAGAGTAAAGCTCCCTCTACACTGTCCATCAAACACTCCCAGGGCAGGTACAGCACGGATTAGATACAGAGTAAAGCTCCCTCTACACTGTCCCATCAAATACTCCCAGGGCAGGTACAGCACGGGTTAGATACAGAGCAAAGCTCCCTCTACACTGTCCCATCAAACACTCCCAGGGCAGGTACAACCCGGGTTAGATATAGAGTAAATCTCCTCTCTACACTGTCCATCAAACATGCCCAGGGCAGGTACAGCACGGGTTAGATACAGAGGTAAAGCGAGTAAAGCTCCCTCTACACTGTCCCATCAAACACTCCCAGGGCAGGTACAGCACGGGTTAGATACAGAGTAAAGCTCCCTCTACACTGTCCCATCAAACACTCCCAGGGCAGGTACAGCACGGGTTAGATACAGAGTAAAGCTCCCTCTACACTGTCCCATCAAACACGCCCAGGACAGATACAGCACGGGTTAGATACAGAGTAAAGCTCCCTCTACACTGTCCCATCAAACACTCCCAGGGCAGGTACAGCACGGGTTAGATACAGAGTAAAGCTCCCTCTACACTGTCCAATCAAACACTCCCAGGGCAGGTACAGCACGGGTTAGATACAGAGTAAAGCTCCCTCTACACTGCCCCATCAAACACTCTCGGGGCAGGAACAGCACGGGTTAGATACAGATTAAAGCTCCCTCTACACTGTCCCATCAAACCCTCCCAGGGCAGGTACAGCACGGGTTAGATACAGAGTAAAGCTCCCTCTACACTGTCCCATCAATCACTCTCAGGGCAGGTACAGCACGGGTTAGATACAGAGTAAAGCTCCCTCTACACTGTCCCATCAAACACTCCCAGGGCAGGTACAGCACGGGTTAGATACAGAGTAAAGCTCCCTCTACACTGTCCCATCAAACACTCCCAGGGCAGGTACAGCATGGGTGAGATGCAGAGTAAAGCTCCCTCTACACTGTCCCATCAAACACTCCCAGGGCAGGTACAGCACGGGTTAGATACAGAGTAAAGCTCCCTCTACACTGTCCCATCAAACACTCCCAGGGCAGGTACAGCACGGGTTAGATACAGAGTAAAGCTCCCTCGACACTGTCCCATCAAACACTCCCAGGGCAGGTACAGCACGGGTTAGATACAGAGTAAAGCTCCCTCTACACTGTCCCATCAAACACGCCCAGGACAGATACAGCACGGGTTAGATACAGAGTAAAGCTCCCTCTACACTGTCCCATCAAACACTCCCAGGGCAGGTACAGCACGGGTTAGATACAGAGTAAAGCTCCCTCTACACTGTCCAATCAAACACTCCCAGGGCAGGTACAGCACGGGTTAGATACAGAGTAAAGCTCCCTCTACACTGCCCCATCAAACACTCTCGGGGCAGGAACAGCACGGGTTAGATACAGAGTAAAGCTCCCTCTACACTGTCCCATCAAACCCTCCCAGGGCAGGTACAGCACGGGTTAGATACAGAGTAAAGCTCCCTCTACACTGTCCCATCAAACACTCCCAGGGCAGGTACAGCACGGGGTTAGATACAGAGTAAAGCTCCCTCTACACTGTCCCATCAAACACTCCCAGGGCAGGTACAGCACGGGTTAGATACAGAGTAAAGCTCCCTCTACACTGTCCCATCAAACACTCCCAGGGCAGGTACAGCACAGGTTAGATACAGAGTAAAACTCCCTCTACACTGGCCCATCAAACACCCCCAGGGCAGGTACAGCACGGGTTAGATACAGAGTAAAGCTCCCTCTACACTGTCCCATCAAACACTCCCAGGGCAGGTACAGCACGGGTTAGATACAGAGTAAAGCTCCCTCTACACTGTCCCATCAATCACTCTCAGGGCAGGTACAGCACGGGTTAGATACAGAGTAAAGCTCCCTCTACACTGTCCCGTCAAACACTGCCAGGGCAGGTACAGCACAGGTTAGATGCAGAGTAAAGCTCCCTCTACACTGTCCCATCAAACACTCCCATGGCAGGTACAGCACGGGATTAGATACAGAGTAAAGCTCCCTCTGCACTGTCCCATCAAACACTCCCAGGGCAGGTACAGCACGGGTTAGATACAGAGTAAAGCTCACTCTACACTGCCCCATCAAACACTCCCAGGGCAGGTACAGCACGGGTTAGATACAGAGTAAAGCTCCCTCTACACTGTCCCATCAAACACTCCCAGGGCAGGTACAGCAAGGGTTAGATACAGAGTAAAGCTCCCTCTACACTGTCCCATCAAACACTCCCAGGGCAGGTACAGCACGGGTTAGATACAGAGTAAAGCTCCCTCTACATTGTCCCATCAAACACTCCCCGGGCAGGTACAGCACGGGTTAGATACAGAGTAAAGCTCCCTCTACACTGTCCCATCAAGCACTCCCAGGGCAGGTACAGCATGGGTTAGATACAGAGTAAAGCTCCCTCTACACTGTCCCATCAAACACTCACAGGGCAGGTACAGCACGGGTTAGATACAGAGTAAAGCTCCCGCTACACTGTCCCATCAAACACTCCCAGGGCAGGTACAGCATGGGTTAGATACAGAGTAAAGCTCCCTCTACACTGTCCCATCAAATACTCCCTGGGCAGGTACAGCACGGGTTAGATACAGAGCAAAGCTCCCTCTACACTGTCCCATCAAACACTCCCAGGGCAGGTACAGCCCGGGTTAGATACAGAGTAAACCTCCCTCTACACTGTCCCATCAAACATGCCCAGGGCAGGTACAGCACGGGTTAGATGCAGAGTAAAGCTCCCTCTACACTGTCCCATCAAACACTCCCAGGGCAGGTAAAGCACGGGTTAGATACAGAGTAAAGCTCCCTCTACACTGTCCCATCAAACACTCCCAGGGCAGGTACAGCATGGGTTAGATACAGAGTAAAGCTCCCTCTACACTGTCCCATCAAACTCTCCCAGGGCAGGTACAGCACGGGTTAGATACAGAGTAAAGCTCCCTCTACACTGTCCCATCAAACACTCCCAGGGCAGGTACAGCACGGGTTAGATACAGAGTAAAGCTCCCTCTATACTGTCCCATCAAACACTCCCAGGGCAGGTACAGCACAGGTTAGATACAGAGTAAAGCTCCCTCTGCACTGTCCCGTCAAACACTCCCAGGACAGGTACAGCACGGGTTAGATACAGAGTAAAGCTCCCTCTACACTGTCCCATCAAACACTCCCAGGGCAGGTACAGCACGGGTTAGATACAGAGTAAAGCTCCCTCTATACTGTCCATCAAACACTCCCAGGGCAGGTACAGCACAGGTTAGATGCAGAGTAAAGCTCCCTCTACACTGTCCCATCAAACACTCCCATGGCAGGTACAGCACGGGATTAGATACAGAGTAAAGCTCCCTCTACACTGTCCCATCAAACACTCCCAGGGCAGGTACAGCACGGGTTAGATACAGAGTAAAGCTCCCTCTACACTGCCCCATCAAACACTCCCAGGGCAGGTACAGCACGGGTTAGATACAGAGTAAAGCTCCCTCTACACTGTCCCATCAAACACTCCCAGGGCAGGTACAGCAAGGGTTAGATACAGAGTAAAGCTCCCTCTACACTGTCCCATCAAACACTCCCAGGGCAGGTACAGCACGGGTTAGATACAGAGTAAAGCTCCCTCTACATTGTCCCATCAAACACTCCCCGGGCAGGTACAGCACGGGTTAGATACAGAGTAAAGCTCCCTCTACACTGTCCCATCAAACACTCACAGGGCAGGTACAGCATGGGTTAGATACAGAGTAAAGTTCCCTCTACACTGTCCCATCAAACACTCCCAGGGCAGGTACAGCATGGGTTAGATACAGAGTAAAGCTCCCTCTACACTGTCCCATCAAATACTCCCAGGGCAGGTACAGCACGGGTTAGATACAGAGCAAAGCTCCCTCTACACTGTCCCATCAAACACTCCCAGGGCAGGTACAGCCCGGGTTAGATACAGAGTAAACCTCCCTCTGCACTGTCCCATCAAACATGCGCAGGGCAGGTACAGCACGGGTTAGATGCAGAGTAAAGCTCCCTCTACACTGTCCCATCAAACACTCCCAGGGCAGGTACAGCACGGGTTAGATACAGAGTAAAGCTCCCTCTACACTGTCCCATCAAACACTCCCAGGGCAGGTACAGCATGGGTTAGATACAGAGTAAAGCTCCCTCTACACTGTCCCATCAAACTCTCCCAGGGCAGGTACAGCACGGGTTAGATACAGAGTAAAGCTCCCTCTACACTGTCCCATCAAACACTCCCAGGGCAGGTACAGCACGGGTTAGATACAGAGTAAAGCTCCCTCTATACTGTCCCATCAAACACTCCCAGGGCAGGTACAGCACAGGTTAGATACAGAGTAAAGCTCCCTCTGCACTGTCCCGTCAAACACTCCCAGGACAGGTACAGCACGGGTTAGATACAGAGTAAAGCTCCCTTAACACTGTCCCATCAAACACTCCCAGGGCAGGTACAGCACGGGTTAGATACAGTGTAAAGCTCCCTCTGCACTGTCCCGTCAAACACTCCCAGGGCAGGTACAGCACGGGTTAGATACAGAGTAAAGCTCCCTTAACACTGCCCCATCAAACACTCCCAGGGCAGGTACAGCACGGGTTAGATACAGAGTAAAGCTCCCTCGACACTGCCCCAACAAACACTCCCAGGGCAGGTACAGCACGGGTTAGATACAGAGTAAAGCTCCCTCTACACTGTCCCATCAAACACTCCCAGGGCAGGTACAGCACGGGTTAGATACAGAGTAAAGCTCCCTCTACACTGTCCCCATCAAACACTCCCAGGGCAGGTACAGCACGGGTTAGATACAGAGTAAAGCTCCCTCTACACTGCCCCATCAAACACTCTCAGGGCAGGAACAGCACGGGTTAGATACAGAGTAAAGCTACCTCTACACTGTCCCATCAAACACTCCCAGGGCAGGTACAGCACGGGGTTAGATACAGAGTAAAGCTCCCTCTACACTGTCCCATCAAACACTCCCAGGGCAGGTACAGCACGGGTTAGATACAGAGTAAAGCTCCCTCTACACTGTCCCATCAAACACTCCCAGGGCAGGTACAGCACAGGTTAGATACAGAGTAAAGCTCCCTCTACACTGTCCCATCAAACACTCCCAGGGCAGGTACAGCACGGGTTAGATACAGAGTAAAGCTCCCTCTACACTGTCCCATCAAACACTCCCAGGGCAGGTACAGCACGGGTTAGATACAGAGTAAAGCTCCCTCTACACTGTCCCATCAAACACTCCCAGGGCAGGTACAGCACGGGTTAGATACAGAGTAAAGCTCCCTCTACACTGTCCCATCAAACTCTCCCAGGGCAGGTACAGAACGGGTTAGATACAGAGTAAAGCTCCCTCTACACTGTCCCATCAAATACTCCCAGGGCAGGTACAGCATGGGTTAGATACAGAGTAAAGCTCCCTCTACACTGTCCCATCAAACACTCCCAGGGCAGGTACAGCACGGGTTAGATACAGAGCAAAGCTCCCTCTACACTCTCCCATCAAACACTCCCAGGGCAGGTACAGCCCGGGTTAGATACAGAGTAAATCTCCCTCTACACTGTCCCATCAAACACGCCCAGGGCAGGTACAGCACGGGTTAGATGCAGAGTAAAGCTCCCTCTACACTGTCCCATCAAACACTCCCAAGGCAGATACAGCACGGGTTAGATACAGAGTAAAGCTCCCTCTACACTGTCCCATCAAACACTCCCAGGGCAGGGACAGCACGGGTTACATACAGAGTAAAGCTGCCTCTATACTGTCCCATCAAACACTCCCAGGGCAGGTACAGCACAGGCTAGATACAGAGTAAAGCTCCCTCTGCACTGTCCCGTCAAACACTCCCAGGGCAGGTACAGCACGGGTTAGATACAGAGTAAAGCTCCCTGAACACTGTCTCATCAAGCACTCCCAGGGCAGGTACAGCACGGGTTAGATACAGAGTAAAGCTCCCTCTGCACTGTCCCGTCAAACACTCGCAGGGCAGGTACAGCACGGGTTAGATACAGAGTAAAGCGCCCTTAACACTGTCCCATCAAACACTCCCAGGGCAGGTACAGCACGGGTTAGATACAGAGTAAAGCTCCCTCTACACTGCCCCATCAAACACTCCCAGGGCAGGTACAGCATGGGTTAGATACAGAATAAAGCTCCCTCTACACTGTCCCATCAAACACTCCCAGGGCAGGTACAGCACGGGTTAGATACAGAGTAAAGCTCCCTCTACACTGCCCCAACAAACACTCCCAGGGCAGGTACAGCACGGGTTAGATACAGAGTAAAGCTCCCTCTGCACTGTCCCATCAAACACTCCCAGGGCAGGTACAGCACGGGTTAGATACAGAGTAAAGCTCCCTCTACACTGTCCCATCAAACACTCCCAGGGCAGGTACAGCACGGGTTAGATACAGAGTAAAGCTCCCTCTACACTGTCCCATCAAATACTCCCAGGGCAGGTACAGCATGGGTTAGATACAGAGTAAAGCTCCCTCTACACTGTCCCATCAAACACTCCCAGGGCAGGCACAGCATGGGTTAGATACAGAGTAAAGCTCCCTCTACACTGTCCCATCAAACACTCCCAGGGCAGGTACAGCATGGGTTAGTACAGAGTAAAGCTGCCTCTACACTGTCCCATCAAACACTCCCAGGGCAGGTACAGCCCGGGTTAGATACAGATTAAATCTCCCTCTGCACTGTCCCATCAAACACGCCCAGGGCAAGTACAGCACGGGTTAGATACAGAGTAAAGCTCCCTCTACACTGTCCCATCAAACACTCCCAGGGCAGGTACAGCACGGGTTAGATACAGAGTAAAGCTCCCTCTACACTGTCCCATCAAAGACTCCCAGGGCAGGTACAGCACGGGTTAGATACAGAGTAAAGCTCCCTCTACACTGTCCCATCAAACACTCCCAGGGCAGGTACAGCACGGGTTAGATACAGAGTATAGCTCCCTCTACACTGTCCCATCAAACACTCCCAGGGCAGGTACAGCACGGGTTCGATACAGAGTAAAGCTCCCTCTATACTGTCCCATCAAACACTCCCAGGGCAGGTACAGCACAGGTTAAATACAGAGTAAAGCTCCCTCTGCACTGTCCCGTCAAACACTCCCAGGGCAGGTACAGCACGGGTTAGATACAGAGTAAAGCTCCCTTAACACTGTCCCATCAAACACCCCCAGGGCAGGTACAGCACGGGTTAGATACAGAGTAAAGCTCCCTCTGCACTGTCCCGTCAAACACACCCAGGGCAGGTACAGCACGGGTTAGATACAGAGTAAAGCTCCCTTAGCACTGTCCCATCAAACACTCCCAGGGCAGGTACAGCACGGGTTAGATACAGAGTAAAGCTCCCTCTACACTGCCCCATCAAACACTCCCAGGGCAGGTACAGCATGGGTTAGATACAGAGTAAAGCTCCTTCTACACTGTCCCATCAAACACTCCCAGGGCATGCACAGCACGGGTTAGATACAGAGTAAAGCTCCCTCTACACTGTCCCATCAAACACTCCCAGGGCAGGTACAGCACGGGTTAGATACAGAGTAAAGCTCCCTCTACACTATCCCATCAAACACTCCCAGGGCAGGTACAGCACGGGTTAGATACAGAGTAAAGCTCCCTCTGCACTGTCCCGTCAAACACTTCCAGGGCAGGTACAGCACGGGTTAGATACAGAGTTAAGCTCCCTTAACACTGTCCCATCCAGCACTCTCAGGGCAGGTACAGCACGGGTTAGATACAGAGTAAAGCTCCCTCTACACTGTCCGATCAAACACTCCCAGGGCAGGTACAGCACGGGTTAGATACAGAGTAAAGCTCCCTCTACACTGTCCCATCAAACACTCCCCGGGCAGGTGCAGCATGGGTTACATAAAGAGTAAAGCTCCCTGTACACTGTCCCATCAAACACTCCCAGGGCAGGTACGGCACGGGTTAGATACAGACTAAAGCTCCCTCTACACTGTCCCATCAATCACTCCCAGGGCAGGTACAGCATGGGTTAGATGCAGAGTAAAGCTCCCTCTACACTGTCCCATCAAACACTCCCAGGGCAGGTACAGCACAGGTTAGATACAAAGTAAAGCTCCCTCTACACTGTCCCATCAAACACTCCCAGGTCAGGTACAGCACGGGTTAGATACAGAATAAAGCTCCCTCTACACTGTCCCATCAAACACTGCCAGCGCAGGTACAGCACGGGTTACATAAAGAGTAAAGCTCCCTCTACACTGTCCCATCAAACACTCCCAGGGCAGGTACAGCACGGGTATGATACAGAGTAAAGCTCCCTCTACACTGTCCCATCAAACACTCCCAGGGCAGGTATAGCACGGGTTAGATACAGAGTAAAGCTCCCTCTACACTGTCCCATCAAACACTCCCAGGGCAGGTACAGCACGGGTTAGATACAGAGTAAAGCTCCCTCTACACTGTTCCATCAAACACTCCCAGAGCAGGTACAGCACGGGTTAGATACAGAGTAAAGCTCCCTCTACACTGTCCCATCAAACACTCACAGGGCAGGTACAGCACGGGTTAGATACAGAGTAAAGCTTCCTGTACACTGTCCCATCAAAAACTCCCAGGGCAGGTACAGCACGGGGTAGATACAGAGTAAAGCTCCTTCTACACTGTCCCATCAAACACTCCCAGGGCAGGTACAGCACGGGTTAGATACAGAGTAAAGCTCCCTCTACACTGTCCCATCAAACACTCCCAGAGCAGGTACAGCACGGGTTAGATACAGAGTAAAGCTCCCTCTACACTGTCCCATCAAACACTCCCAGGGCAGGTACAGCACGGGTTAGATACAGAGTAAAGCTCCCTCTGCACTGTCCCGTCAAACACTCCCAGGGCAGGTACAGCACGGGTTAGATACAGAGTAAAGCTCCCTCTACCCTGTCCCATCAAACACTCCCAGGGCAGGTACAGCACAGGTTAGATACAAAGTAAAGCTCCCTCTACACTGTCCCATCAAACGCTCCCAGGGCAGATACAGCACGGGTTACATAAAGAGTAAAGCTCCCTCTACACTGTCCCATCAAACACTCCCAGGGCAGGTACAGCACGGGTTAGATACAGAGTAAAGCTCCCTCTACACTGTCCCATCAAACACTCCCAGGGCAGGTACAGCAAGGGTTAGATACAGAGTAAAGCTCCCTCTACACTGGCCCATCAAACACTCCCAGGACAGGTACAGCACGGGTTAGATACAGAGTAAAGCTCCCTCTACACTGTTCCATCAAACACTCCCAGAGCAGGTACAGCACGGTTTAGATACAGAGTAAAGCTCCCTCTACACTGTCCCATCAAACACTCCCAGGGCATTTACAGCACGGGTTAGATAAAGAGTAAAGCTCCCTCTACACTGTCCCATCAAACACTCCCAGGGCAGGTACAGCACGGGTTAGATACAGAGTAAAACTCCCTCTACACTGTCCCATCAACCACTCCCAGGGCAGTTACAGCACAGGTTAGATACAGAGTAAAGCTCCCTCTACACTGTCCCATCAAACACTCCCAGGGCAGGTACAGCACGGGTTAGATGCAGAGTAAAGCTCCCTCTACACTGCAGCATCAAACACTCCCAGGGCAGGTACAGCACAGGTTAGATACAGAGTAAAGCTCCCTCTACACTGCAGCATCAAACACTCCCAGGGCAGGTACAGCACAGGTTAGATACAGAGTAAAGCTCCCTCTTCACTGTCCCATCAAACACTCCCAGGGCAGGTACAGCACGGGTTAGATACAGAGTAAAGCTCCCTCTGCACTGTCCCATCAAACACTCCCAGGGCAGGTACAGCACAGGTTAGATACAGAGTAAAGCTCCCTCTTCACTGTCCCATCAAACACTCCCAGGGCAGGTACAGCACGGGTTAGATACAGAGTAAAGCTCCCTCTACACTGTCCCATCAAACACTCCCAGGGCAGATACAGCACAGGTTAGATACAGAGTAAAGCTCCCTCTACACTGTCCCATCAAACACTCCCAGGGCAGGTACAGCACAGGTTAGATACAGAGTAAAGCTCCCTCTACACTGTCCCATCAAACACTCCCAGGGCAGATACAGCACGGGTTAGATACAGAGTAAAGCTCTCTCTACGCTGTTGCAGGAATGTGCCTCAATCTAAAAATCTTTTGCTTGCTGTTTCCAGTCTTACAGCCTATATGAGTAGGGCTTTGTGCCAATTTACAGACAGATTCACACAGTTGACTCGTACCTGATAAAACTGCCCAAACTCTTTCACATAGGAACCTTAACAGTGAGCAAAGAAAGGAGACTTTGATGCGATCACTGTGAGCTCGATTGAGGCCGAGGTCACAGAAATGAAAGGACTGTGCGAACCCAATAAGCTACCGAGTTCCGGCACTTTGTGTTTGCCCATGCAGGAGTACACAGTGCGTGTATAGAAAGATGCTGAAGTGAGGCTGATCCACTGGAACATGTTGTGTTACTGCAGGACATTCAAATCTTCAGAAACCAGGGGATTCAGTGCCTTTCTGCATCCTGCTACTCCACTACGTGGGATTAAATCAGCAGCACACTGCAAAAAGAAAAGAAAGAACGTTTTGCATTTATTGAACTCCTTTCACCAGCTCAGGACGGCCCATGGCACTTTACACCCAATGAACTACTTTTTGAAGTGTAGTCACTTTTGTAATGTAGGAAACACGGCAGCTAATTTGCGCACAGCAAGCTCCCACAAGCAGCAATGAAATAATGACCAGATAATCTGTTTTTAGTGATGCTGATTGAGGGATAAATATTGGCCGGGATACCGGGGATAACTCCTCTGGTCTTCGAAACAGTGCCATGGGATCTTTTACATCCAGCTGAGAGAGCAGACGGAGCCTCGGTTTAACGTCTCATCCGAAAGACGGCACCTCCGACAGTGCAGCACTCCCTCAGTACTGCACTGGAGTGTCAGCCTAGACTTTGTGCTCAAGTCTCTGGAGTGGGACTTGAACCCACGACCTTCTAACTCAGAGGCGAGATTGCTGTCCACTGAGCCACGGCTGACACCTGGAGCACACCTGGAGCAGCCACCTCACTGCTGTTCGCCAGATTTTGTATTACTGAGGCGGCACGGTGCCACGGTGCTTTGCTGCAACATAGCGGCAGGGTGCAGATTCCCCAGTTGTGGATGTGCCACTAGGCTGGCTGGTGGTCAAGAGTTTTTCCCTCAGGGCAGCTGAACCTCCCAGGACCTCTGCTCCAAACCAGCGTGCAACCTTGGCAGTCAGCAGCGTGGCTGCAGCCTTCTCAGTGGCTGGGCGGTGCCGAGTGTGGGGTGGCCTCCAAAGGAGCAAAGAAACAAATAGAATCATGCTGCACAGACGGAGGCCATTCGGCCTATCGTGCCTCTGCTTTCCAATTAGTCCCACTCCCCTGCTCTTTCCCCACAGCCCTGTAAATCTTTCCTTTTCAAGTATTTCTCCAATTCCCTTTTGAAAGTTTCTGTTGAATCTGCTTCCACCGCCCTTTCAGGCAGCGCGTTCCAGATCACAACTTGCTGCGTAAACAAAAATTCTCCTCATCTCCCCCCCAAGTTCTTTTGCCAATTATCTTCAATCTGTGTCCTCTGGTTACTGACCCTCCCGCCCCTGGAAACAGTTTCTCCCTATTTACTCAATCAAAACCCCAAAAAGCATGAGGCCTGACTCCTGGGGCCTGTTGACAGGTTGGCAGTTGTAGGTGTGCTTGAGTCCAGAAATACTGCACTGGAACTCGGGCTGCTCTCTCACATCCCTGCAGTTTTATTGCTGAACAAACAGAATCAGCTATAAATATTATTCTGCTCCGATAGAAGCCACACCCAGAACAAAATCACTACAAGACTGCTACCTTTTCTCCTGTTAAACAAAGAAGGCTATTTGTGCTGGTTCTGTTGTGTGGGATTGTGTATGGCTGATTATTGGGGTACTGTCCCATTCTGTAGTGTTGTGTAAGGCTGATTATTGGGGTACTGTCCCATTCTGTAGTGTTGTGTAAGGCTGATTATTGGGGTACCTGTCCCATTCTGTAGTGTTGTGTATGGCTGATTATTGGGGTACTGTCCCATTCTGTAGTGTTGTGTAAGGCTGATTATTGGGGTACTGTCCCATTCTGTAGTGTTGTGTAAGGCTGATTATTGGGTTACTGTCCCATTCTGTAGTGTTGTGTAAGGCTGATTATTGGGGTACCTGTCCCATTCTGTAGTGTTGTGTAAGGCTGATTATTGGGGTACTGTCCCATTCTGTAGTGTTGTGTAAGGCTGATTATTGGGGTGCTGTCCCATTCTGTAGTGTTGTGTAAGGCTGATTATTGGGGTGCTGTCCCATTCTGTAGTGTTGTGTAAGGCTGATTATTGGGGTACTGTCCCATTCTGTAGTGTTGTGTAAGGCTGATTATTGGGGTACTGTCCCATTCTGTAGTGTTGTGTAAGGCTGATTATTGGGGTGCTGTCCCATTCTGTAGTGTTGTGTAAGGCTGATTATTGGGGTGCTGTCCCATTCTGTAGTGTTGTGTAAGGCTGATTATTGGGGTGCTGTCCCATTCTGTAGTGTTGTGTAAGGCTGATTATTGGGGTGCTGTCCCATTCTGTAGTGTTGTGTAAGGCTGATTATTGGGGTGCTGTCCCATTCTGTAGTGTTGTGTAAGGCTGATTATTGGGGTGCTGTCCCATTCTGTAGTGTTGTGTAAGGCTGATTATTGGGGTGCTGTCCCATTCTGTAGTGTTGTGTAAGGCTGATTATTGGGGTGCTGTCCCATTCTGTAGTGTTGTGTAAGGCTGATTATTGGGGTACTGTCCCATTCTGTAGTGTTGTGTAAGGCTGATTATTGGGGTACTGTCCCATTCTGTAGTGTTGTGTAAGGCTGATTATTGGGGTACTGTCCCATTCTGTAGTGTTGTGTAAGGCTGATTATTGGGGTGCTGTCCCATTCTGTAGTGTTGTGTAAGGCTGATTATTGGGGTACTGTCCCATTCTGTAGTGTTGTGTAAGGCTGATTATTGGGGTACTGTCCCATTCTGTAGTGTTGTGTAAGGCTGATTATTGGGGTGCTGTCCCATTCTGTAGTGTTGTGTAAGGCTGATTATTGGGGTGCTGTCCCATTCTGTAGTGTTGTGTAAGGCTGATTATTGGGGTGCTGTCCCATTCTGTAGTGTTGTGTAAGGCTGATTATTGGGGTGCTGTCCCATTCTGTAGTGTTGTGTAAGGCTGATTATTGGGGTGCAGTCCCATTCTGTAGTGTTGTGTAAGGCTGATTATTGGGGTGCTGTCCCATTCTGTAGTGTTGTGTAAGGCTGATTATTGGGGTGCTGTCCCATTCTGTAGTGTTGTGTAAGGCTGATTATTGGGGTGCTGTCCCATTCTGTAGTGTTGTGTAAGGCTGATTATTGGGGTACTGTCCCATTCTGTAGTGTTGTGTAAGGCTGATTATTGGGGTACTGTCCCATTCTGTAGTGTTGTGTAAGGCTGATTATTGGGGTGCTGTCCCATTCTGTAGTGTTGTGTAAGGCTGATTATTGGGGTACTGTCCCATTCTGTAGTGTTGTGTAAGGCTGATTATTGGGGTACCTGTCCCATTCTGTAGTGTTGTGTAAGGCTGATTATTGGGGTACTGTCCCATTCTGTAGTGTTGTGTAAGGCTGATTATTGGGGTACTGTCCCATTCTGTAGTGTTGTGTAAGGCTGATTATTGGGGTGCTGTCCCATTCTGTAGTGTTGTGTAAGGCTGATTATTGGGGTACCTGTCCCATTCTGTAGTGTTGTGTAAGGCTGATTATTGGGGTACCTGTCCCATTCTGTAGTGTTGTGTAAGGCTGATTATTGGGGTACTGTCCCATTCTGTAGTGTTGTGTAAGGCTGATTATTGGGGTACTGTCCCATTCTGTAGTGTTGTGTAAGGCTGATTATTGGGGTACCTGTCCCATTCTGTAGTGTTGTGTAAGGCTGATTATTGGGGTACCTGTCCCATTCTGTAGTGTTGTGTAAGGCTGATTATTGGGGTACTGTCCCATTCTGTAGTGTTGTGTAAGGCTGATTATTGGGGTACTGTCCCATTCTGTAGTGTTGTGTAAGGCTGATTATTGGGGTACTGTCCCATTCTGTAGTGTTGTGTAAGGCTGATTATTGGGGTACTGTCCCATTCTGTAGTGTTGTGTAAGGCTGATTATTGGGGTACTGTCCCATTCTGTAGTGTTGTGTAAGGCTGATTATTGGGGTACCTGTCCCATTCTGTAGTGTTGTGTAAGGCTGATTATTGGGGTACTGTCCCATTCTGTAGTGTTGTGTAAGGCTGATTATTGGGGTACTGTCCCATTCTGTAGTGTTGTGTAAGGCTGATTATTGGGGTACTGTCCCATTCTGTAGTGTTGTGTAAGGCTGATTATTGGGGTACTGTCCCATTCTGTAGTGTTGTGTAAGGCTGATTATTGGGGTACTGTCCCATTCTGTAGTGTTGTGTAAGGCTGATTATTGGGGTGCTGTCCCATTCTGTAGTGTTGTGTAAGGCTGATTATTGGGGTGCTGTCCCATTCTGTAATGTTGTGTAAGGCTGATTATTGGGGTACTGTCCCATTCTGTAGTGTTGTGTAAGGCTGATTATTGGGGTACCTGTCCCATTCTGTAGTGTTGTGTAAGGCTGATTATTGGGGTACCTGTCCCATTCTGTAGTGTTGTGTAAGGCTGATTATTGGGATACTGTCCCATTCTGTAGTGTTGTGTAAGGCTGATTATTGGGGTACCTGTCCCATTCTGTAGTGTTGTGTAAGGCTGATTATTGGGGTACTGTCCCATTCTGTAGTGTTGTGTAAGGCTGATTATTGGGGTACTGTCCCATTCTGTAGTGTTGTGTAAGGCTGATTATTGGGGTACTGTCCCATTCTGTAGTGTTGTGTAAGGCTGATTATTGGGGTACTGTCCCATTCTGTAGTGTTGTGTAAGGCTGATTATTGGGGTACTGTCCCATTCTGTAGTGTTGTGTAAGGCTGATTATTGGGGTACTGTCCCATTCTGTAGTGTTGTGTAAGGCTGATTATTGGGGTACTGTCCCATTCTGTAGTGTTGTGTAAGGCTGATTATTGGGGTACTGTCCCATTCTGTAGTGTTGTGTAAGGCTGATTATTGGGGTACTGTCCCATTCTGTAGTGTTGTGTAAGGCTGATTATTGGGGTACTGTCCCATTCTGTAGTGTTGTGTAAGGCTGATTATTGGGGTACCTGTCCCATTCTGTAGTGTTGTGTAAGGCTGATTATTGGGGTACCTGTCCCATTCTGTAGTGTTGTGTAAGGCTGATTATTGGGGTACCTGTCCCATTCTGTAGTGTTGTGTAAGGCTGATTATTGGGGTACTGTCCCATTCTGTAGTGTTGTGTAAGGCTGATTATTGGGGTACTGTCCCATTCTGTAGTGTTGCCTTTGTTATCTCTAGACTTGACTATTCCAACGCACTCCTGGCCGGCCTCCCACGTTCTACCCTGCGTAAACTTGAGGTCATCCAAAACTCGGCTGCCCGTGTCCTAACTCGCACCAAGTCCCGTTCACCCATCACCCCTGTGCTCGCTGACCTACACTGGCTCCCGGTCAGTGTCCTAACTCGCACCAAGTCCCGTTCACCCATCACCCCTGTGCTCGCTGACCTACACTGGCTCCCGGTCAGTGTCCTAACTCGCACCAAGTCCCGTTCACCCATCACCCCTGTGCTCGCTGACCTACACTGGCTCCCGGTCAGTGTCCTAACTCGCACCAAGTCCCGTTCACCCATCACCCGCTGTGCTCGCTGACCTACACTGGCTCCCGGTCAGTGTCCTAACTCGCACCAAGTCCCGTTCACCCATCACCCGCTGTGCTCGCTGACCTACACTGGCTCCCGGTCAGTGTCCTAACTCGCACCAAGTCCCGTTCACCCATCACCCGCTGTGCTCGCTGACCTACACTGGCTCCCGGTCAGTGTCCTAATTCGCACCAAGTCCCGTTCACCCATCACCCCTGTGCTCGCTGACCTACACTGGCTCCCGGTCAGTGTCCTAACTCGCACCAAGTCCTGTTCACCCATCACCCCTGTGCTCGCTGACCGACATTGGCTCCCGGTTAAGCAACGCCTCGATTTCAAAATTCTCATCCTCCTTTTCAAATCCCTCCATGGCCTCGCCCCTCCCTATCTCTGTAATCTCCTCCAACCCTACAACCCCCCGAGATATCTGCGCACCTCTAATTCTGCCCTCTTGAGTATCCCTGATTATAATCGCTCCACTATAGGTGGCTGTGCCTTCTGTTGCCTCGGCCCTAAGCTCTGGAATTCCCTCCCTAAACCTCTCCGCCTCGCTACCTCTCTCTCCTCCTTTAAGACACTGCTTAAAACCTACCTCACCTGCCCTAATTTATCCTTATGTGGCTCGGTGTCAAATCTTTTGTCTTTTCATTCTCCTGTGCAGCGCCTTGGGACGTTTTACTACGTTAAAGGCGCTATATAAATACAAGTTGTTGTTTGTAGTTGTGGGATTCGAAGTGCTGTCCTAGGTCGAATTGAATGCCAAGGACTGGTATGGCCTGGAGCAGCCTGAGCAAGTGGCTGGGGATGGAGATGGAGTCATTGGTAATGGAGGGGCTTCATGGCAGGAGATGAAAATGATGTCTTTGCTCTTCCTAATATTATGGCTCATCCAAATCTAGATGTCAGCCACGCAGTCTGCCAGCACAGAATGGGTGGTAGGGTTGAGGGAAGTGCTGGCTCTCCACGTGCCTGTGGGGTTCTCGAGGGCAGCATGTACATGAGGAAGAGGAGGGGAGAAGGATAGATTGTTGGGGGACTCTGGAGGAGATGGGGCAGGAAGAGATTCCATTGCTGGAGATGTACTGGCTGCATTTAAACAGATAGGGAGTGGAACCATGCAAGGGCAGTCCCACCGAGCTGGACAACAGAGGAGAGGCGATGGAGGAGGGTGGCGTGGTACACCGTATGGAATACTGAGGAGAGGTCGAGACGGACAAGGAGGGATAGCTCACACTGATAACTGTCACAGAGGACGCCATGTTTGGCTTTGACCAGAGTGGTCTCAGTGAAATGATTCAAACAGGGAGTTGAGGGAGAGACAGGAATGGAGCTGGGAGTTGATGACATATTTGAGGAAAGGGAAGTTAGAGTTGGGTGGGAGTTGGAGAGGTCGAGGGTGATGATGGCAGTTTTGAAAGGAACAGGGTAAGAGCCAGTGACTGAGCAGAGAGACTCATCAACAATGTCAGCCACATGATTCTCCTCTCTCCCAAAACAGACCGAGACACGGGCTTCAAACCAAACCGGCAGTTCATTCAAAACAAACCGGTAAATGAGCAGTGTAGAGACTGTGCGTCATGTGCTGCATTATCCTCCCAGATATGTACAACAATAAAGACCCCACGCAGTCACTCTTTATACTGAGATTTGAAACAGAAACCCACTTCTCGCGCTGTGAAACAGGCCCAGCTTCCCTGCTGGCTGGCACTGCCTTAAAACACAGAGCAGGAGACATTCGGTATCGCCCCGTTTGGGGCGCGATTATCGGCCGGGCGCAAAGTTTAGCGCCTGGCGCAAATTATCGCCTCCGACTGCAAACTTGGCTTCTACCGCCCCTGGAGGTGATTGGAGCGCTAAATCAGGTGCTACACACCTCTCTTAAGGCGCTAATGCCGAGGAGCGAGGCGCTACCTCAGAGCGCTGGCGAAGCTCAGGTGATGTCAGTCAGCAATGGAACACAGACACACTGGCGCCGGCCAGTTCTTAAAGGGGAGAGTCGATCGTGCTCTCCATCCACATCCTGCTCATTGCAGCCTTGAATCTCGGCCTGGAGAGACCTGTGCATCAAATCTGCTGGAAAGAACAATGGAGAGGCCCAGGGAAAGAGCTCAGAGTGCAGCCCCCACAGTCTCTTCTAAATCGATGCAAGGAAGGTCAAATCAAAATGAATCTGCAAGATGATGCTCAGTACCCAAAACTCCTTCACACAGCGTTGAATCTCTCCAGAAGTCTCTCTCTCTCTCAGAATGCGTGGTGCAAAAATGTCGCCGACAAAAAAAGGCAGGAAGCGGTCGCCTTTAAAAAGCGCTCCCCGGTCTCTTCCCGACTGCAAAATGTTCCCCTCAACCTGTCGTTGCTAGTGGCAGGTGGAAAGGCAGGGAGCGCCACTCAATATCCGGTTCGGGGCGTTGCGCGCTCGACTGACGTCACGATCTGCCAGCGCAGGAGATCGTGGCGGTAGTGTTTAGCGCCGCCGCAAAATGTCTGGTCAATTTCGCGAGCGGCACAAACAGCGGCCCCCTTAGCACCCTCTAACGGGAGGTGCAAAGCCACCAAATTTTTCCCCCAGAGTCTCACAGCTGAAGACCAACGCCCCCCCCCCCCAAACTAAGCATGTGAAGCCCATTCTAATCCTGTCATTGGAGGCCCCTGGCAACCAAGCTGACCATCAGCGATACCTACCACCAATCAGTGACCAAGGTCTCTGAGGGCACTGTCAATCAAACCCACGCCCCTGGGCTCGGCCCCCATTCTTTGATCTGTGCCGTAAACTTGAGGTCATTCAAATCTCTGCTGCCCGTATCCTAACTTGCAGCAAGTCCCGTTCGCCCATGGCTCCTGTGAAGTGTCTTGGGACGTTTTACTACGTTAAAGGCGTTATATAAATCCAAGTTGTTGTTGTTGTGCCAATATGGTTTGGGACACGTTGTAACATAAGACCCCAATACAAAGGAATTGCAATTCCCTTATCAGTACTAAAGCACTAATCAGTCTTTGACAAAGGTAAGGAAGTCTGTGATTGAATGCAGTGCCTCCAGCCATTCAAACACGTCACACCGTAAGGGTCCCTCTGGCACTTTCCCCTAATATCTCTCACAATATGACGCCCTTTTCAGCCAGCCTGTCTGCTCCGAGGTGATACCTTCTCCCTGGAGGAATATCCTGCGTGTCGATGGGATTTTAGTCCCTCACCTGCTGATTGCAGCCATAAAGACACCAAATCAAAAATTGAATACGGATAAAAGATCGATGTTTTGTCACAATCAGGCTCCAGGTTCAAGCTGAACTCTTGGTTCCAGGTTGTACCCTGGTCTGTGCTGATTGATCTCAGCCCGGGTGCTGGAAATACAGTGTTGGCCTCAGAACTAAGATACAACAACTCGCATTTATATAAACGCAAAATACTGCGAATGCTGAAAATCTGAAATAAAAACAGAAAATGCTGATATCTAACTCCTTGAATATATTAAATTAAAAAAAATAAAAAAGAATTAGATATATTTCTTAAGGCTAAAGGGATCAAGGGGAAGCACAGTGGCATAGTGGTTAGCACTGTTGCCTCACAGCGCCAGGGACCCGGGTTCGAATCCGGCCTCGGGTGACTGTCTGTGTGGAGTTTGCACATTCTCCCCGTGTTTGCGTGGGTTTCCTCCGGGTGCTCCGGTTTCCTCCCACAGTCCAAAGATGTGCGGGTTAGGTTGATTGGCTATGATAAATTGACCCTTAGTGTTAGGGGGATTAAATACATGGGGTTATGGGGATAGGGTGGGATATGTGTTGGTGTAGGGGTTACGGGGATCGGGTGGGATATGTGTCGATGCAGGCTCGATGGGCCGAAATGGCCTCTATCTGCACTGTGGGGTTTCTGTGATTCTGTGATATGGGGAGAAGGCAGGGACAGGGTACTGAATTTGGATGATCAGCCATGATCTCATTGAATGGCGGAGCAGGCTCGAGGGGCCGAATGGCCTACTCCTGCTCCTATCTTCTACTATATTTCTATGAAAATACTCAGCAGGCCAGGCAGCATCTGTGGAGAGAGAAACAGAGTTAACGTTTCAGGTCAAAGACCTTTCGTCAGAACTGGAAAAAGTTTGGGATGTAACAGGTTTGAAGCAGGTACAGAGGCTGGGAGAGGGGGAGGGGAGGAAAGAACAAAAGGGACGGTCTGTGATAGGGTGGAAGGCAGGAGAGATTAAATAAAAAGGATGATGGTGCAAGGCGAAAGGGAGTGGTAATTGGACAATTAAAGAAACAAAAGATGGGTCCAGAGGAGGTGTGAATGGGAACAGCAGAATCATTACCAACAGCTGCTGTCCGAAAAAATGGAGCAAGTGTGGGGGATGCTCAAGAGGCTAGAATTGGAGGAGCGCAGAGATCTCGGAGGGTTGCTGGGCTGGAAGAGGTTACAGAGATGGGGAGGGGCGGGACCATGGGGGGGTTTGAAAACGAGGATGAGAATTTAAAAATCAATGCATTGCTGGACTGGGAGCCAGTGTAGGTCAGTGAGTACAGGGGTGATGGGTGAAGGGGACTTGGTGCGAGTTAGGACACGGGCAGCAGGGTTTTGAATGAGGTCAAGTTTATGGAGGGTGGAAGGTGGGAGACCAGCCAGGAGTGCGTTGGAATAGTCGAGTCTGGAGGTAACAAAGGCATGGGTGAGGGTTTCAGCAGCAGATGAGCTGAGGCAGGGACGGAGACGAGCGATGTTAGAGGTGGAAGTAGGCGGTCTTGGTGATGGAGAGAATATGGGGTCGTAACTCAGCGCCTTTGGGAGAGGGATGGAGAGAACAAGTAAAAGTGCTGACAGCTCACTCACATCTGATGCTGTGTAAACTGTGTCCAATTCCTGTATCTGGGGGACTATAAACTTGGTGAGTTAGCAGAGAAACGATTGTGAAGAAGGACTGTGTGTCTTGGTAACAGTGAAGCTTGTGTTATTTAGCCTTGTGAGTCTCGTGGGCAGCTGTATAAGTGGAGCCCTGCTCTCCAACAAGCCACAGCTAATTTCTGTTGCAGTGTGTAGAGGATTTTCCCTATTGAAGGAGCTGTGAATGATTCCTTCTTGGAAATGCAAAGTACTCATCAAAAAAAAAGTGAAATGGTATCTGCTGCGTGCATTTTTCCTCGGCTCTTCCGCCAGCCAGCCAGCGCAGTGCGGGAGTGTGAGCAAGGCGAGCGCTGCTGTCTCTTCTCAGTGAAGCGCAGGGAACAGAGAGCTGCACTGTCTGAGGAACGAGCAGCTGCACAATAGCTCCTCAGTGCTGGGAGCAGCACAGCCCAGCCTGACCCCCACACTGCACTAACAATCCAGCACAGCAAGAGAGAGAGAGAGAGAGAAACCGGTTTTATCTGCACAGACGGGGCCAGCATTCTCGCAGTCCACCGCGCCAACACTCCCCGGCCCTGAACCGCTTCCCTCGCCGAGGGACGCTGAAGAGAGTCGCGGCAGCTCTTTTGAGCTGCGGCACCTCAGTGGTTGCACACAGGACACTGCCCCAAGGACACCACTGCTGTTCCCCAGTTGCTTCACCCAGTTGAAAATGCATGAGTATAATATAGTGCAAGGTAGAGGTTGGCTCACCACCAACTCTCTTAGTGCTGTTGAAGTAAAGGGAGAAAATGCATGGCACGGGGGTGGGTGTCTGACAGATAAAGACAGCCCTGTCCTGCATCGCAAGGAATTTCCGCTTCTACTCCCCACTTTATTTTTCTTCCTTTGTCCGCCAATTTTCTATCCTCTTCTGAATGGGCCGAATCTGGGTTAGTGGGAGGGGAAATCAGCCAGGGTTCCTGCTCCTGATCACTGTCCAGTGACCCCTGGGTTAGAGAGAGAGGAAATCAGCCAGGGTTCATGCTCCTGATCACTGTCCAGTGACCCCTGGGTTAGAGTGAGGGGGAAATCAGCCAGGGTTCCTGCTCCTGATCACTGTCCAGTGACCCCTGGGTTAGAGTGAGGGGAAAATCAGCCAGGGTTCCTGCTCCTGATCACTGTCCAGTGACCCCTGGGTTAGAGAGAAGGGAATTCAGCCAGGGTTCCTGCTCCTGATCGCTGTCCAGTGACCCCTGGGTTAGAGAGAGGGGAAATCAGCCAGGGTTCCTGCTCCTGATCACTGTCCAGTGACCCCTGGGTTAGAGAGAGGGGAAATCAGCCAGGGTTCCTGCTCCTTATCACTGCCCAGTGACCCCTGGGTTAGAGTGAGGGGGAATCAGCCAGGGTTCCTGCTCCTGATCACTGCCCAGTGACCCCGGGGTTAGAGAGAGGGGGAATCAGCCAGGGTTCCTGCTCCTGATCACTGTCCAGTGACCCCTGGGTTAGAGAGAAGGGAAATCAGCCAGGGTTCCTGCTCCTGATCACTGTCCAGTGACCCCGGGTTAGAGAGAGGGGGAAATCAGCCAGGGTTCCTGCTCCTGATCACTGCCCAGTGACCACTGGGTTAGAGAGAGGGGAAATCAGCCAGGGTTCCTGCTCCTGATCACTGTCCAGTGACCCCTGGGTTAGAGAGAGGGGAAATCAGCCAGGGTTCCTGCTCCTGATCACTGCCCAGTGACCCCTGGGTTAGAGAGAGGGGAAATCAGCCAGGGTTCCTGCTCCTGATCACTGTCCAGTGACTCCTGGGTTAGAGAGAGTGGAAATCAGCCAGGGTTCCTGCTCCTGATCACTGCCCAGTGACCCCTGGGTTAGAGTGAGGGGGAAATCAGCCAGGGTTCCTGCTCCTGATCACTGTCCAGTGACCCCTGGGTTAGAGAGAGGGGAAATCAGCCAGGGTTCCTGCTTCTGATCACTGTCCAGTGACCCCGGGGTTAGAGAGAGGGGAAATCAGCCAGGGTTCCTGCTCCTGATCACTGTCCAGTGACCCCTGGGTTAGAGAGAAGGGAATTCAGCCAGGGTTCCTGCTCCTGATCACTGTCCAGTGACCCCTGGGTTAGGGAGAGGGGAAATCAGCCAGGGTTCCTGCTCCTGATCACTGTCCAGTGACCCCTGGGTTAGAGAGAGAGGAAATCAGCCAGGGTTCCTGCTCCTGATCACTGTCCAGTGACCCCTGGGTTAGAGAGAAGGGAAATCAGCCAGGGTTCCTGCTCTTGATCACTGTCCAGTGACCCCTGGGTTAGAGAGAGGGGAAATCAGCCAGGGTTCCTGCTCCTGATCACTGTCCAGTGACCCCTGGGTTAGAGAGAGGGGAAATCAGCCAGGATTCCTGCTCCTGATCACTGCCCAGTGACCCCTGGGTTAGAGTGAGGGGGAATCAGCCAGGGTTCCTGCTCCTGATCACTGTCCAGTGACCCCGGGTTAGAGAGAGGGGGAAATCAGCCAGGGTTCATGCTGCTGATCACTGTCCAGTGACCCCTGGGTTAGAGAGAGGGGAAATCGGCCAGGGTTCCTGCTCCTGATCACTGTACAGTGACCCCTGGGTTAGAGAGAGTGGAAATCAGCCAGGGTTCCTGCTCCTGATCACTGCCCAGTGACCCCTGGGTTGGAGTGAAGGGAAATCAGCCAGGGTTCCTGCTCCTGATCACTGTCCAGTGACCCCGGGTTAGAGAGAGGGGGAAATCAGCCAGGGTTCCTGCTCCTGACCACTGTCCAGTGACCCCGGGTTAGAGAGAAGGGAAATCAGCCAGGGTTCCTGCTCCTGATCACTGCCCAGTGACCCCTGGGTTAGAGTGAGGGGGAAATCAGCCAGGCTTCCTGCTCCTGATCACTGTCCAGTGACCCCGGGTTAGAGAGATGGGGAAATCAGCCAGGGTTCCTGCTCCTGATCACTGTCCAGTGACCCCTGGGTTAGAGAGAGGGGAAATCAGCCAGGGTTCGTGCTCCTGATCACTGTCCAATGACCCCTGGGTTAGAGAGAGGGGAAATCAGCCAGGGTTCCTGCTCTTGATCACTGTCCAGTGATCCCTGGGTTAGAGTGAGTGGGAAATCAGCCAGGGTTCCTGCTCCTGATCACTGCCCAGTGACCCCTGGGTTAGAGAGAGGGGGAAATCAGCCAGGGTTCCAGCTCCTGATCACTGTCCAGTGACCCCGGGTTAGAGAGAGGGGGAAATCAGCCAGGGTTCCAGCTCCTGATCACTGCCCAGTGACCCCTGGGTTAGTGTGAGGGGGAAATCAGCCAGGGTTCCTGCTCCTGATCACTGTCCAGTGACCCCTGGGTTAGAGAGAGGGGAAATCAGCCAGGGTTCGTGCTCCTGATCACTGTCCAATGACCCCTGGGTTAGAGAGAGGGGAAATCAGCCAGGGTTCCTGGTCCTGATCACTGTCCAGTGATCCCTGGGTTAGAATGAGGGGGAAATCAGCCAGGGTTCCTGCTCCTGATCACTGTCCAGTGACCCCGGGTTAGAGAGAGGGGGAAATCAGCCAGGGTTCCAGCTCCTGATCACTGCCCAGTGACCCCTGGGTTAGTGTGAGGGGGAAATCAGCCAGGGTTCCTGCTCCTGATCACTGTCCAGTGACCCCTGGGTTAGAGAGAGGGGAAATCAGCCAGGGTTCGTGCTCCTGATCACTGTCCAATGACCCCTGGGTTAGAGAGAGGGGAAATCAGCCAGGGTTCCTGGTCCTGATCACTGTCCAGTGATCCCTGGGTTAGAATGAGGGGGAAATCAGCCAGGGTTCCTGCTCCTGATCACTGTCCAGTGACCCCGGGTTAGAGAGAGGGGGAAATCAGCCAGGGTTCCTGCTCCTGACCACTGTCCAGTGACCCCGGGTTAGAGAGAAGGGAAATCAGCCAGGGTTCCTGCTCCTGATCACTGCCCAGTGACCCCTGGGTTAGAGTGAGGGGGAAATCAGCCAGGCTTCCTGCTCCTGATCACTGTCCAGTGACCCCGGGTTAGAGAGATGGGGAAATCAGCCAGGGTTCCTGCTCCTGATCACTGTCCAGTGACCCCTGGGTTAGAGAGAGGGGAAATCAGCCAGGGTTCGTGCTCCTGATCACTGTCCAATGACCCCTGGGTTAGAGAGAGGGGAAATCAGCCAGGGTTCCTGCTCTTGATCACTGTCCAGTGATCCCTGGGTTAGAGTGAGTGGGAAATCAGCCAGGGTTCCTGCTCCTGATCACTGCCCAGTGACCCCTGGGTTAGAGAGAGGGGGAAATCAGCCAGGGTTCCAGCTCCTGATCACTGTCCAGTGACCCCGGGTTAGAGAGAGGGGGAAATCAGCCAGGGTTCCAGCTCCTGATCACTGCCCAGTGACCCCTGGGTTAGTGTGAGGGGGAAATCAGCCAGGGTTCCTGCTCCTGATCACTGTCCAGTGACCCCTGGGTTAGAGAGAGGGGAAATCAGCCAGGGTTCGTGCTCCTGATCACTGTCCAATGACCCCTGGGTTAGAGAGAGGGGAAATCAGCCAGGGTTCCTGGTCCTGATCACTGTCCAGTGATCCCTGGGTTAGAATGAGGGGGAAATCAGCCAGGGTTCCTGCTCCTGATCACTGTCCAGTGACCCCGGGTTAGAGAGAGGGGGAAATCAGCCAGGGTTCCTGCTCCTGACCACTGTCCAGTGACCCCGGGTTAGAGAGAAGGGAAATCAGCCAGGGTTCCTGCTCCTGATCACTGCCCAGTGACCCCTGGGTTAGAGTGAGGGGGAAATCAGCCAGGCTTCCTGCTCCTGATCACTGTCCAGTGACCCCGGGTTAGAGAGATGGGGAAATCAGCCAGGGTTCCTGCTCCTGATCACTGTCCAGTGACCCCTGGGTTAGAGAGAGGGGAAATCAGCCAGGGTTCGTGCTCCTGATCACTGTCCAATGACCCCTGGGTTAGAGAGAGGGGAAATCAGCCAGGGTTCCTGCTCTTGATCACTGTCCAGTGATCCCTGGGTTAGAGTGAGTGGGAAATCAGCCAGGGTTCCTGCTCCTGATCACTGTCCAGTGACCCCGGGTTAGAGAGAGGGGGAAATCAGCCAGGGTTCCTGCTCCTGATCACTGCCCAGTGACCCCTGGGTTAGAGCGAGGGGGAAATCAGCCAGGGTTCCTGCTCCTGATCACTGTCCAGTGACCCCGGGTTAGAGAGAGTGGGAAATCAGCCAGGGTTCCTGCTCCTGATCACTGTCCAGTGATCCCTCGGTTAGAGAGAGGGGAAATCAGCCAGGGTTCCTGCTCCTGATCACTGCCCAGTGACCCGTGGGTTAGAGAGAGGGGAAATCAGCCAGGGTTTCTGCTCCTGATCAGTGTCCAGTGAGCCTGGGTTAGTAGGAAGGGAAATCAGCCAGGGTTCCTGCTCCTGATCACTGCCCAGTGAACCCTGGGTTATAGAGAGAGGGGAAATCAGCCAGGGTTCCTGCTCCTGATCACTGCCCGGTGACCCCTGGGTTAGAGAGAGAGAGGAAATCAGCCTGGGTTCCTGCTCCTGATTGCTGTTCAGTGACCCCTGGGTTAGAGAGAGGGGAAATCAGCCAGGGTTCCTGCTCCTGATCACTGCCCAGTGACCCCTGGGTTAGAGAGAGGGGAAATCAGCCAGGGTTCCTGCTCCTGATCACTGTCCAGTGACCCCGGGTTAGAGAGAGAGGGGAAATCAGCCAGGGCTCCTGCTCCTGATCACTGTCCAGTGACCCCTAGGTTAGAGAGAGGGGAAATCAGCCAGGGTTCCTGCTCCTGATCACTGTCCAGTGACCCCTGGGTTAGAGAGAGGGGAAATCAGCCAGGGTTCCTGCTCCTGATCACTGTCCAGTGACCCCGGGTTAGAGAGAGGGGAAATCAGCCAGGGTTCGTGCTCCTGATCACTGCCCAGTGACCCCGGGTTAGAGGGAGGGGAAATCAGCCAGGGTTCCTGCTCCTGATCACTGCCCAGTGAACCCTGGGTTAGAGAGAGGG
The DNA here is from genome assembly GCF_052327205.1 of Somniosus microcephalus. Taxonomy (NCBI): domain Eukaryota; kingdom Metazoa; phylum Chordata; class Chondrichthyes; order Squaliformes; family Somniosidae; genus Somniosus; species Somniosus microcephalus. The sequence continues at coordinate 6,456,848 of NC_140998.1, read as the reverse complement.
GAAATCAGCCAGGGTTCCTGCTCCCGATCACTGTCCAGTGACCCCTGGGTTAGAGAGAGGGGAAATCAGCCAGGGTTCCTGCTCCTGATCACTGCCCAGTGACCCCGGGTTAGAGAAAGGGGAAATCAGCCAGGGTTCCTGTTCCTGATCACTGCCCAGTGATCCCGGGGTTAGAGAGAGGGGGAATCAGCCAGGGTTCCTGCTCCTGATCTCAGTCCAGTGACCCCTGGGTTAGAGAGAGGGGAAATCAGCCAGGGTTCCTGCTCCTGATCACTGCCCAGTGACCCCCTGGGTTAGAGAGAGGGGGAATCAGCCAGGGTTCCTGCTCCTGATCGCTGTCCAGTGACCCCTGGGTTAAAGAGAGGGGGAATCAGCCAGGGTTCCTGCTCCTGATCACTGCTCAGTGACCCCTGGGTTAAAGAGAGGGGGAATCAGCCAGGGTTCCTCCTCCTGATCACTGTCCAGTGACCCCCTGGGTTAGAGAGAGGGGGAATCAGCCAGGGTTCCTGCTCCTGATCGCTGTCCAGTGACCCCTGGGTTAAAGAGAGGGGGAATCAGCCAGGGTTCCTGCTCCTGATCACTGCTCAGTGACCCCTGGGTTAAAGAGAGGGGGAATCAGCCAGGGTTCCTGCTCCTGATCACTGCTCAGTGACCCCTGGGTTAAAGAGAGGGGGAATCAGCCAGGGTTCCTGCTCCTGATCACTGTCCAGTGAGCCCTGGGTTAGAGAGAGGGGAAATCAGCCAGGGTTCCTGCTCCTGATCACTGCCCAGTGACCCCTGGGTTAAAGAGAGGGGGAATCAGCCAGGGTTCCTGCTCCTGATCACTGTCCAGTGACCCCCTGGGTTAGAGAGAGGGGGAATCAGCCAGGGTTCCTGCTCCTGATCGCTGTCCAGTGACCCCTGGGTTAAAGAGAGGGGGAATCAGCCAGGGTTCCTGCTCCTGATCACTGTCCAGTGACCCCCTGGGTTAGAGAGAGGGGGAATCAGCCAGGGTTCCTGCTCCTGATCACTGCTCAGTGACCCCTGGGTTAAAGAGAGGGGGAATCAGCCAGGGTTCCTGCTCCTGATCACTGCCCAGTGACCCCCTGGGTTAGAGAGAGAGGGGATCAGCCAGGGTTCCTGCTCCTGATCACTGCTCAGTGACCCCTGGGTTAAAGAGAGGGGGAATCAGCCAGGGTTCCTGCTCCTGATCACTGTCCAGTGACCGATGCTGGAAAGTGTGTGTACGGACATCAGGATGAGAACGAGGATCAGGCTTCGCTGTGATGCTGGTCACAGTCAAGCAGCCTCCCGATAGTTCACGCTCTGGATTCACACATGAAGAACGATTTAGCAGAGAGGGTCTGGCACCTGTGGGACTGTGAACTGGTGTGAGTCAACACCTTGAGAGGAGGGAGAAAAGCAGCATTTCTCCCTCTCCTGGCTTCCTCCCTATTAGCATGGCCACCATGCATTTCCCAGAGACCATTCTCAAGCGCTCTGGTATAATATTGCACATAAGGTGATGGCAGAATGTTCCCGGATGCACAATTGGCGAGCACTTCTGTTCTATAGAAACAGGAGGAGGCCATTCAGTCCCTTGGCCTGCTCCCCCGTTCAGTTAGATCATGGCTGATCTGTACCTCAGTTCTATTTTACCCGCCTTAGCTCCAGATCCCTCGATACCCTGACCCAACAAACATCTATCGATCTCAGTCTTAAAAGATTCAGTGGACCCCCAGCGTCCACAGCCTTTTGGGGGGGAGAGTTCCAGATTCCCACCACCCTTTGTGTGGAGCAGTGCTTCCTGACATCAGCCCTGAACAGCCTGGCTCTAATTTGAAGATTGTGTCCCCTTGCTCTGTATTCTCCCGCCAGAGAAAATAGCTTCTCTCTACCCAATCAAATCCTTTTAACATTTTAAGCACCTCGATCAGATCACCCTTGAACCTTCTAAACTCAAGGGAATGCAAGCCAGCTTTATGCAACCTGCCCTCATAATTTAACCCTCTAAGACCTGTTATACTGGTGACTCTGCAATGAACCCTCTCTCTCCGACATCCCAAACAATTCCCAACTACCTCCCAAGGCCTCTAATTCCGTGCCCTCTCATGTTTGCTGGGAATTCTGCGGCGAGTGTCTCACCTCCTGACTCCCCAAAGCCTTTCCACCATCTACAAGGCACAAGTCAGGAGTGTGATGGAATACTCTCCACTTGCCTGGATGAATGCAGCTCCAACAACACTCAAGAAGCTCGACACCATTCAGGATAAAGCAGCCCGCTTGATTGGCACTCCATCCACCACCTTCAACATTCACTCCCTCCACCACCGGCATACCGTGGCTGCAGTGTGTACCATCTACAAGATGCACTGCAGCAACTCGCCAAAGCTCCTTCAACAGCACCTTCCAAACCCGCGACCTCTACCACTTAGAAGGACAAGATCAGCAGACGCATGGGAACATCACCACCTACAAGTTCCCCTCCAAGCCACACACCATCCTGACTTGGACCTGTATCGCCGTTCCTTCACTGTCGCTGGGCCAAAATCCTGGAACTCCCTTCCTAACAGCATTGTGGGTGTACCTACACCATATGGACTGCAGCGGTTCAAGAAGGCGGCTCACCACCATCTTCTCAAGGGCAATTAGGGATGGGCACTAAATGCAGGCCTAGCCAGCGACGCCCACATCCCATCAATGAATAAAAATAATTGTTTTTTTTAAATCTCTTGTGTGGAACCAAAGGGTTGTTCTCCTTAGAGCAGAGAAGGTTGAGAGGAGATTTGATAGAGGTGTTCAAAATCATGAGGGGTCTAGACAGAGTAGATAGAGAGAAACTGTTCCCATTGGCGGAAGGGTCGAGAACCAGAGGACACAGATTTAAGGTGATTGGCAGAAGAACCAAAGGTGACGTAAGAAAAAACTTTTTTACGCAGCGAGTGGTTATGATCTGGAATGCACTGCCTGAAAGGGTGGTGGAGGCAGATTCAATCATGGCTTTCAAAAGGGAATTGGATAAGTACCTGAAGGAAAATAAATTGCAAAACTACAGGGAAAGGGCGGGGGAGTGAGACTAGCTGAAGTGCTCTTGAAGAGAGCCGGCACGGGCTCGACGGGCCAAATGGTCTCCTTCTGTGCTGTAACCATTCTATGATTATTGAATGTCTTCTGGAAGTCCATATAGACAATATCCATGGACACTCCCCGATCCACCATGTTCGTGACCTCCTCAAAAAATTTAGCTAGATTAGTCAGACATGACTTACCCTTAACAAAGCCCTGCTGGCTCTCTCAGATCAGCTCATATCTGTTCAAGAGCTCAGTCACTGTCCCTAATGACAGATTCCAGCAGCTTCCCCACAGCTGACATTGAACTGACAGAGCTGTAGTTACTTGGGGCTGGATTTTCATTAAGCTGTCGGGAAGGAGGCGGGACTACAACGTTCAGGTTTTAGTCCCGCCTCCATCGACATCCGGCCAATCAACACGATTTTCCCTTGATTGACCTTGTTAAGCCCGCTCAGCAGGCCAATTAAGGGCCACCCGGCAACAGGTGACGTCACAGACTGAAATTTCATCTGTCAAGAGTTTTTGACAGATGAAATATCAGTGTTTCACAGCTGTTTGGAGCTGTCAAACACTGACAGTCTGAGTTCTAACCTGAGTCCTTCTACACAGACTCAGTTAGAACTCTCACCGACACTCAAAGCTGAAGGCTGTCACTTTTGACAGATCGCAGCCATTTTGCTTTCAGTGCCAGCTGAGTGACGGACTCCCGAAACCTAGAAGAAGAAAGGCTGTAAAGGTAAGTACAGGTAATTTAAACTTCTTTACACATTTTAGACACACCAAACACACTTACCTTTGTACTCATGCACCCATCACTCACCTGAACACCGACATCGCGACCCCTCCAAGTCCTTCAACCCGACGGCCCGCCTGCTCTAACCTGGCGTGGTTTGGAGCCGTCGGGAATCCCACATGACACCCCTCAAAATAGGGATTAGGCTAAAAACTGCCTGTTAACAGGCAGTTAATTGGCACGAATCCCTTCCCGCCTCGGGTCGGCGGGTCCCAGTGCGGGGCCCGCCCCCCTTGAAACTTACGTGGAGCCAGGTTTTGGGCGGGATGGTGTCAGGACCCCCGAATTCGGGATTATTGCTCCCCGCACGCCTGAAAGCCCTCCTCACGGCACACTGAAAATCTGGCCCTTGGTTTCTTTCTCCCACCCTTTGTAAATAATGGAGTGACATTCGCAAATTCCCAATCTCAGCTTCACTCCCACTGGCTGCTGGTCTCGCTCCCACTGGCTGCTGGTCTCGCTCACACTGGCTGCTGGTCTCCCTCACACTGGCTGCTGGTCTCGCTCCCACTGACTGCTGGTCTCGATCCCACTGGCTGCTGGTCTCCCTCACACTGGCTGCTGGTCTCGCTCCCACTGGCTGCTGGTCTCGCTCACACTGGCTGCTGGTCTCGCTCACACTGGCTGCTGGTCTCGCTCCCACTGGCTGCTGGTCTCGCTCCCACTGGCTGCTGGTCTCGCTCCCACTGGCTGCTGGTCTCGCTCCCACTGGCTGCTGGTCTCGCTCCCACTGGCCGCTGGTCTCGCTCCCACTGGCTGCTGGTCTCGCTCACACTGGCTGCTGGTCTCGCTCACACTGGCTGCTGGTCTCGCTCCCACTGGCTGCTGGTCTCGCTCCCACTGACTGCTGGTCTCGCTCCCACTGGCTGCTGGTCTCGCTCCCACTGGCTGCTGGTCTCGCTCCCACTGGCTGCTGGTCTTGCTCCCACTGGCTGCTGGTCTCGCTCACACTGGCTGCTGGTCTCGCTCCCACTGGCTGCTGGTCTCGCTCCACTGGCTGCTGGTCTCGCTCCCACTGGCTGCTGCTCTCGCTCACACTGGCTGCTGGTCTCGCTCACACCGGCTGCTGGTCTCGCTCCCACTGGCTGCTGGTCTCGCTCACACTGGCTGCTGGTCTCGCTCCCATTGGCTGCTGGTCTCGCTCCCACTGGCTGCTGGTCTCGCTCCCACTGGCTGCTGGTCTCGCTCCCACTGGCTGCTGGTCTCACTCACACTGGCTGCTGGTCTCGCTCACACTGGCTGCTGGTCTTGCTCCCACTGGCTGCTGGTCTCGCTCCCACTGGCTGCTGGTCTCGCTCCCACTGGCTGCTGGTCTCGCTCCCACTGGCTGCTGGTCTCGCTCCCACTGGCTGCTGGTCTCGCTCCCACTGGCTGCTGGTCTCGCTCACACTGGCTGCTGGTCTCGCTCACACTGGCTGCTGGTCTCACACTGGCTGCTGTCTTGCCCACACTGGCTGCTGGTCTCACTCACACTGGTTGCTGTCTTGCTCACACTGGCTGCTGGTCTCACTCAAACTGGCTACTGGTCTCGCTCACATTGGCTGCTGAACTCGCTACACTGGCTGCTGTCTCGCTCACACTGGCTGCTGTCTCACTCACACTGGCTGCTGTCTCGCTCACACTGGCTGCTGGTTTCACTCTCACTGGCTGCTGTCTTGCTCACACTGGCTGCTGACTCACTCACCTTGGCTGCTGGTCTCTGACCATCCTTTGTATTAAGCATTAAGCCAGGAGTTACCAGGCTTTCTGTGTTGCAGATGGAGTACAATTGAAATTTTTGTGGTGAGGTTTCAATCTGTAACGGAAACATAGAGCTCAGGAAGGCAAATTCATGCAGTGTGGCTCACAGGTTTACATCGAGCTGATACGCTTCAACATTTATTTTTCTTCGAATGTAGTTTATTATCTTATAATGGTGTAGGAAAAACCACAGGCGTAAACGGCAACTTGGCTTTTAACTTTGGAAAGTCATTACTGAAATAATAATCTGAGGGCGAGTGAATGTTGTGCTGGCCTCATATTCGGTGCCTCACGGCATCATTCTCTGTGCCCATAGACAAACCTTAGCATTAGTTATTGCCACCTCACGCCGAGTCACACACACTACACTGCGTAACTTCCTGCGCACGCACTTTACACTGTGTAACCTCACACACACTCGCACTGAGACACTCTCACACACACACTGTACACAGAGTAACCTCACACACACTCGCACTCACAGACACTCTCACACACACACTGTACACAGAGTAACCTCACACACACTCGCACTCACAGACACTCTCACACACACTGTACACAGAGTAACCTCACACACACTCGCACTCACAGACACTCTCACATACACACAGTACACAGAGTAACCTCACACACACTCACACTCACAGACACTCTCACACACACTGTACACAGAGTAACCTCACACACACTCACACTCACAGACACTCTCTCACACACACACTGTGCACAGAGTAACCTCACACACACTCACACTCACAGACACTCTCACACACACTGTACACAGAGTAACCTCACACACACTCGCACTCACAGACACTCTCACACACACTGTACACAGAGTAACCTCACACACACTCGCACTCACAGACACTCTCACACACACTGTACACAGAGTAACCTCACACACACTCGCACTCACAGACACTCTCACACACACTGTACACAGAGTAACCTCACACACACTCGCACTGAGACACTCTCACACACACACTGTACACAGAGTAACCTCACACACACTCACACTCACAGACACTCTCACACACACTGTACACAGAGTAACCTCACACACACTCACACTCACAGACACGGTCACACACACACTGTACACAGAGTAACCTCACACACACTCACATTCACAGACACTCTCACACACACTGTACACAGAGTAACCTCACACACACTCACACTCACAGACACTCTCACACACACTGTACACAGAGTAACCTCACACACACTCACACTCACAGACACTCTCACACACACTGTACACAGAGTAACCTCACACACACTCACACTCACAGACACTCTCACACACACACTGTACACAGAGTAACCTCACACACACTCGCACTCACAGACACTCTCACACACACTGTACACAGAGTAACCTCACACACACTTGCACTCACAGACACTCTCACACACACACTGTACACAGAGTAACCTCACACACACTCACACTCACAGACACTCTCACACACACTGTACACAGAGTAACCTCACACACACTCACACTCACAGACACTCTCACACACACACTGTGCACAGAGTAACCTCACACACACTCACACTCACAGACACTCACACACACTGTACACAGAGTAACCTCACACACACTCACACTCACAGACACTCTCACACACACTGTACACAGAGTAACCTCACACACACCCACACTCACAGACACTCTCACACACACTGTACACAGAGTAACCTCACACACACTCACACTCACAGACACTCTCACACACACACTGTACACAGAGTAACCTCACACACACTCGCACTCACAGACACTCTCACACACACACTGTACACAGAGTAACCTCACACACACTCACACTCACAGACACTTTCACACACACACTGTACACAGAGTAACCTCACACACACTCGCACTCACAGACACTCTCACACACACTGTACACAGAGTAACCTCACACACACTCACACTCACAGACACTCTCACACACACACACTACACAGAGTAACCTCACACACACTCGCACTGAGACACTCTCACACACACACTGTACACAGAGTAACCTCACACACACTCACACTCACAGACACTCTCACACACACTGTACACAGAGTAACCTCACACACACCCACGCTCACAGACACTCTCACACACACACAGTGGAAACTCAGACACAAACTGTGTAGGAACATAAGAATTAGACGCAGAAGTGGGCCATATGGCCCCTCGAGCCTGATCCACCATTCAATGTTCATGGCTGAACTTTTACATCAACTTCACTATCCCACCCGATCCCCATATCCCTCGTACGATAGCAAAATACTGCAGATGTTGGAAATCCGAAATAACAACAGAAAATGCTGGAAAAACTCAGCAGGTCAGGCAACATCCGTGGAGAGAAATTTGAGTTGACGTTTCGGGTCGAACCCTTCTTCAAAACTGGAAAGAAAAGAAACTAGATCGAAGGCAGGGCTGCGATCGGACAAAAGAATAAAAGAAACAAAAGAAGTAAAAGAGATTAGGGGGCCCAAACACCCCTTCCAGGTGAAACAGCGATTTACTTGTACTTCTTGCAATCTAGTATACTGTATTCGCTGCTCACGATGCGGTCTCCTCTACATTGGGGAGACCAAACGCAGATTGGGTGACCGCTTTGCGGAACACCTCCATTCAGTCCGTAAGGGTGACCCCGAGCTTACGGTCGCCTGTCATTTTAATTCTCCGTCCCATTCCCACTCAGACCTCACCGTACTCGGGCTCTTGCATTGTTCCACGGAAGCTCAACGTAAACTCGAGGAACAGCACCTCATCTTCCGATTAGGCACTCTACAGCCTTCCGGACTCAATATCGAGTTCAACAATTTCAGATCATAAGCTCGGCCCCCATTTCATTTTCTCTTGTAATTTTTCCACTCCTTTCCCCCCCCCCCCTTTCCTTTTGTTTCTCTCTCACACCTGGCAGCTATCTCTTGCCCTGCCAGTACACTTCACACCTAATCCCAGCCTATTACCATCTCGTCTGGCTTCTAATCTCTTTTACTTCTTTTGTTTCTTTTATTCTTTTGTCCGATCGCAGCCCTGCCTTCGATCCAGTTTCTTTTCTTTCCAGTTTTGAAGAAGGGTTCAACCCGAAACGTCAACTCAAATTTCTCTCCACGGATGTTGCCTGACCTGCTGAGTTTTTCCAGCATTTTCTGTTGTTATTTCCCATATCCCTCGATTCACTTGGTGTCCAAAAATCTATCGCTCTCAGCCTTGAATATACTCAATGACTGGGCATCCATAGCCCCCTGGTTAGGGTATTTCAAAGATTCACCACCCTCTGAGTGAAAACATTTCTCCTCATCTCAATCCTAAAAAATCCTTATCCTGAGACAATGACCCCTAGTTCTACACACACAAACAAAGACTGCACTCTACTGTACACAGAGAGCTGTATGGGTCAGACAGTGCTGGACACACAGAGAGCTGTGTGGGTCAGACAGTGCTGGACACACAGAGAGCTGTGTGGGTCAGACAGTGCTGGACACAGGGAGCTGTATGGGTCAGACAGTGCTGGACACACAGAGAGCTGTGTGGGTCAGACAGTGCTGGACACACAGAGAGCTGTATGGGTCAGACAGTGCTGGACACAGAGAGCTGTGTGGGTCAGACAGTGCTGGACACAGGGAGCTGTATGGGTCAGACAGTGCTGGACACAGAGAGCTGTATGGGTCAGATAGTGCTGGACACAGAGAGCTGTATGGGTCAGACAGTGCTGGACACACAGAGAGCTGTATGGGTCAGACAGTGCTGGACACACAGAGAGCTGTATGGGTCAGACAGTGCTGGACACACAGAGAGCTGTGTGGGTCAGACAGTGCTGGACACACAGAGAGCTGTGTGGGTCAGACAGTGCTGGACACAGAGAGCTGTATGGGTCAGACAGTGCTGGACACACAGAGAGCTGTGTGGGTCAGACAGTGCTGGACACACAGAGAGCTGTATGGGTCAGACAGTGCTGGACACACAGAGAGCTGTGTGGGTCAGACAGTGCTGGACACACAGAGAGCTGTGTGGGTCAGACAGTGCTGGACACAGAGAGCTGTATGGGTCAGACAGTGCTGGACACACAGAGAGCTGTATGGGTCAGACAGTGCTGGACACACAGAGAGCTGTGTGGGTCAGACAGTGCTGGACACACAGAGAGCTGTATGGGTCAGTGAGTGCCGGACACAGAGAGCTGTATGGGTCAGAGAGTGCTGGACACACAGAGAGCTGTATGGGTCAGACAGTGCTGGACACACAGAGAGCTGTATGGGTCAGACAGTGCTGGACACACAGAGAGCTGTATGGGTCAGACAGTGCTGGACACACAGAGAGCTGTATGGGTCAGACAGTGCTGGACACACAGAGAGCTGTATGGGTCAGACAGTGCTGGACACACAGAGAGCTGTGTGGGTCAGACAGTGCTGGACACAGAGAGCTGTGTGGGTCAGACAGTGCTGGACACACAGAGAGCTGTGTGGGTCAGACAGTGCTGGACACACAGAGAGCTGTATGGGTCAGACAGTGCTGGACACAGAGAGCTGTATGGGTCAGACAGTGCTGGACACACAGAGAGCTGTGTGGGTCAGACAGTGCTGGACACACAGAGAGCTGTATGGGTCAGACAGTGCTGGACACAGAGAGCTGTATGGGTCAGACAGTGCTGGACACAGAGAGCTGTATGGGTCAGACAGTGCTGGACACAGGGAGCTGTATGGGTCAGACAGTGCTGGACACAGGGAGCTGTGTGGGTCAGACAGTGCTGGACACAGAGAGCTGTATGGGTCAGACAGTGCTGGACACAGAGAGCTGTATGGGTCAGACAGTGCTGGACACAGGGAGCTGTATGGGTCAGACAGTGCTGGACACAGAGAGCTGTATGGGTCAGACAGTGCTGGACACAGAGAGCTGTATGGGTCAGACAGTGCTGGACACAGAGAGCTGTATGGGTCAGACAGTGCTGGACACAGGGAGCTGTATGGGTCAGACAGTGCTGGACACAGGGAGCTGTATGGGTCAGACAGTGCTGGACACAGAGAGCTGTATGGGTCAGACAGTGCTGGACACAGAGAGCTGTATGGGTCAGACAGTGCTGGACACAGAGAGCTGTATGGGTCAGACAGTGCTGGACACAGGGAGCTGTATGGGTCAGACAGTGCTGGACACAGGGAGCTGTATGGGTCAGACAGTGCTGGACACAGAGCTGTATGGGTCAGAGAGTGCTGGACACAGAGCTGTATGGGTCAGAGAGTGCTGGACACAGAGAGATGTATGGGTCAGAGAGTGCTGGACACAGGGAGCTGTATGGGTCAGACAGTGCTGGACACAGGGAGCTGTATGGGTCAGACAGTGCTGGATACACAGAGCTGTATGGGCCAGACAGTGCTGGACACAGGGAGCTGTATGGGTCAGACAGTGCTGGACACAGAGAGCTGTATGGGTCAGACAGTGCTGGACACAGAGCTGTATGGGTCAGACAGTGCTGGACAAAGAGAGCTGTATGGGTCAGACAGTGCTGGACACAGAGCTGTATGGGTCAGAGAGTGCTGGACACAGAGAGATGTATGGGTCAGACAGTGCTGGACACAGGGAGCTGTATGGGTCAGACAGTGCTGGATACACAGAGCTGTATGGGTCAGACAGTGCTGGACACAGAGAGCTGTATGGGTCAGACAGTGCTGGACACAGAGCTGTATGGGTCAGAGAGTGCTGGACACAGAGAGATGTATGGGTCAGAGAGTGCTGGACACAGAGAGATGTATGGGTCAGAGAGTGCTGGACACAGAGAGCTGTATGGTTCAGACAGTGCTGGGCACAGAGAGCTGTATGGGTCAGAGAGTGCTGGACACAGAGAGCTGTATGGGTCAGACAGTGCTGGACACAGAGCTGTATGGGTCAGACAGTGCTGGGCACAGAGAGCTGTATGGGTCAGAGAGTGCTGGACACAGAGAGCTGTATGGGTCAGACAGTGCTGGACACAGAGCTGTATGGGTCAGAGAGTGCTGGACACAGAGAGATGTATGGGTCAGAGAGTGCTGGACACAGAGAGATGTATGGGTCAGACAGTGCTGGATACACAGAGCTGTATGGGCCAGACAGTGCTGGACACAGGGAGCTGTATGGGTCAGACAGTGCTGGACACAGAGCTGTATGGGTCAGAGAGTGCTGGACACAGAGAGCTGTATGGGTCAGACAGTGCTGGACACAGAGCTGTTTGGGTCAGAGAGTGCTGGACACAGAGAGCTGTATGGGTCAGACAGTGCTGGACACAGAGTGATGTGCCTCAATGAATCCGAGACTCAACGTTAACGGAGCAAAGCAAGGCTTTTATTAACTCAGAAAGTAATACACAGTGGAGAAGTGTCTCTCATCCAGAGTTCTGCTGTACTGCCTGTGAGACACGCTGGGGCCTGCTTAAGTAGGGGCCAGGTATGGGCGGAGCCCTACACACAATACAATACAGGTAAGGAAATGAAACTGAAACTAAACTAAACACAGGGAATACAGTGCCTGATGAATGGCATATTTCATCACATTCACCCCTTCTACAGATTTAGTCTGTTCGGGGGTTTGATAGTCCTCTGTGACCGACGTAGCTGTTGTGGTGCCGCGGGTGTCGGCTGGGTGCCCCCGGTGGCCTCCTGGGTCTCTGCCAGGGGCGCCGCCAGGGTTGTTGAAGGGGTAGTTGGTGGGGGCACCGTTGGTCGATGTTCTTCCGGGGGTGGTGAAAGGATAGTGGGTGGGTAAGAATTGCTGTGATCGTTGTTGCTGTTGTTGTCGTGGTTGTTGTCGTTACCGGCTGGGGCGACGTCTTTTATGGACACGGTGTCCTCCCTTCCGTCGGCGTGCCGGACATACGCGCATTGGGGGTTGGCGTGGAGTAGGTGCACTGACTCCACGATGGGGTCCGTCTTGTGGCCCCTCACATGCCTTCGTACAAATACCGGACCTGGGGTGGAGAGCCATGACGGCATGGATACGCCTGAGGTGGATTTCCGGGGAAAGACAAACATTCGTTCATGAGGCGTGGCATTAGTGGCAGTACACAATAGCGACCGTATCGAATGGAGCACATCTGGGAGGACTTCCTGCCAGCGGGAGATAGGGAGGCCCTTGGTCCTTAGAGCTAGAGTGACTGCTTTCCATACCATCCCATTCTCTCGCTCCACCTGGCCGTTACCCCGGGGGTTGTAGCTGGTGGTACGGCTCGTGGCGATCCCCCTGGACAGCATGTACTGGCGTAGCTCTTCACTCATGAAGGACGCCCCCCTATCCGTATGGATGTAGCTCGGCATACTGAACAGGCAGAACAGGCTGTTGAGGCATTTAATGACCGTGGCGCTGGTCATGTCTGGGCAGGGGAAGGCGAATGGGAAACGGGAGTATTCGTCCACAATGTTCAGGAAGTAAACATTGCGGTCGACTGACGGGAGGGGGCCCTTGAAATCTAAGCTGAGCCGCTCAAAGGGCCGTGTAGCTTTGATTAAGTGGGCTCTATCTGGGCGGTAGAACCGAGGCTTGCACTCAGCGCAAGTGCGGCAGTTCCTGGTCAGAGACCGAACTTCCTCAATCGAGTAGGGTAAGTTGCGGGACTTTATGAAGTGGAACAGCCGTGTGACCCCTGGGTGGCAGAGGTCGTTGTGGAGGGTCTGTAGCCGATCCCCGGTGGCGCTGGCACACATCCCTCGTGAGAGGGCGTCGGGGGATTCGTTAAGGGCCCCTGGCCGGTAAATGATGTCATACTCGAAGGTGGAGAGCTCGATCCGCCACCTAAGAATCTTATCATTTTTAATCTTCCCCCTCTGTTTATTATTGAACATAAACGCTACCGACCGCTGGTCGGTAAGTAGGGTGAAGCGTTTGCCGGCTAGGTAGTGCCGCCAGTGGCGCACTGCCTCCACGATGGCTTGGGCCTCCTTTTCCACGGAGGAGTGTCTGATCTCGGGCCCTTGGAGGGTCCTCGAGAAGAAAGCTACGGGCCGCCCCGCCTGGTTGAGGGTGGCCGCCAAGGCAAAGTCAGACGCATCACTTTCCACTTGAAAGGGAGGGTTCTCGTCCACTGCCTGTTGTGTGGCCCGCTCAATATCCCGCTTAATGCTTTTGAAGGCGGCGTGGGCCTCAGCAGAGAGCAGAAAGAGGATGCTTTCAAGAGGGGGCGGGCTTTGTCGGAGTAGTTGGGGACCCATTGGGCATAATAAGAAAATAACCCCAGGCACCTTTTCAGGGCTTTGGGAGTGTTGGGCAGGGGGAGCTCCCGTAGGGGGCGCAACCGGTCGGGGTCTGGTCCGATTTCCCCATTCTCCACCACGCTGCCTAGTATGCAGAGGCGCGTGGTGTTGAAAACGCACTTGTCCTCGTTGTAAGTGAGGTTGAGTTTTTGTGCGGTTTTCAGGAACCTCTCGAGGTTCGAGTCGTGATCCTGCTGGTTGTGACCGCAGATGGTGACGTTGTCGAGGTAGGGGAAGGTTGCCTGCAAGTGGTGGTCATCGACCATGCGGTCCATCTCCCTCTGGAAGACCGAGACCCCATTCGTCACCCCAAAGGGGACTCTGAGGAATTGGTAGAGGCATCCGTTCGCCTCGAAGGCGGTGTACGGGCGGTCCTCTGGTCTGATAGGGAGCTGGTGGTACGCTGACTTGAGGTCGATGGTGGAGAACACCTGGTATTGGGTGATTTGGTTCACCATCTCGGATATGCGGGGTAGCGGGTAGGCGTCTAGCTGGGTGTATAGATTAACCGTCTGGCTATAATCTATCACCATCCGCTTCTTCTTGCTACCCCTCACCACCACCACTTGGGCGCGCCACGGGCGGTTGCTGCGTTCGATAATGCGCTCCTTCAGGAGCCTGTCTACCTCGGTCGCGATAAACCGCCTGTCCTCCCAGCTGTACCTCCTGCTTTTGGTCGCTATTGGCCGGCAGTTGGGAGTAAGGTTCACGAATAGCGAAGGCGGCTTTACCTTCAGGGTAGCCAGACCGCACACTGTGAGGGGCGGCTGGGACCCACCGTAATTGAGCGTGATGCTTTGGTGGTGGCACTGGAAATCCAGGCCCAAGATCACGCTCGCACATAGATTCTTCATGATTAGTAATTTAAAATTATCGTATACAGTTCCGTTAACGGACAATTGTACGGCGCAGTAACCCATAATGGCCGATGTCTGGGTTTTATCAGCCATAGAGATGGTGCCCCGAGCGGGGACCACCGTTAGAGAGAGTTGTTGTGCTAGTTCAGGGTGGATAAAACTCTCCGTGCTTCCACTGTCAATTAAACATTTAACCCCGCACCCGTTTACCTCGATGTCCACCATTGATTTGGATAGCGGGTGCGGTCTGGTCTGGTCCACTGTGACCGATGCCACTGTAGGGCCCTGATCGAGACAAGATGGCGTCCACGCTGTCTGCTCACAAGATGGCGGACCCCACGAGGTCGGGCAAGATGGCGTCCAAGATGGCCGCTCCCACGGCGCACACGCGGCGGTGGCGGGTTTTCCAGCGGGGTTCCCTCTGCACACCTTCCCGAAGTGCCCCTTCTTACCGCACTTAAAGCAGGTGGTGCCTTTCGCCGGGCACAGGTTTCTGATGTGCTTTGGCTGCCCGCAGAAGTAGCAGTTGGGGCCCCGACGCGTCGCGGCTGTCGTAGGGCTTCTGGGGGGAGAGCGGGGCCGCGACGGTGTCGGGCTGCCGGGCGGGGAAGATGCCTTCCAAGATGGCGGCGCCCTTGGTGCACACGTGGCGGCGTGGGCGGCGCGGGCCGAAGAGTAGGCGTCCGAGTTTCTCTGGGCCACATCCAGGGATCGCGCTGTGTCCACAGCCTGTTTCAGGTCCAATCCCGTTTTTTCCAGTAGTCTCTGCCGGATGTAAGTGGAGCTGAGGCCTGCGATAAAGGCATCACGAACAAGCTCGTCAGTGTACACTGCGGCTTTTACATCTTGGCACTTGCAGTCTTTGCCAAGCGTTTTCAGGGTGACTAGGAACTCATCCAGCGATTCCCCAGGTCGCTGTGTACGAGTAGCGAGCAGATGCCTAGCGTACACCTCGTTCGTAGGCTGCTGGTAATGCGCCTTTAGGATGTCGCAGGCGGCCGGGTACGTGTCGGCGTCTTGGATGAGGGGGTAAACCCGGTGGCTTACCCAATTCCGCAGGATTCCGAGTTTCATACTCTCAACGTCCGTAGCGCCTGTGATGGCTGCGGAATTGTCCAGGAAGAATTCCATACACTTAAACCAGTGTCCGAATCGTGCCGATGCGTCCGAAGCATGCGGGTCCAAATCCAAACGTTAGGGTTTCAAGAGTTGGTCCATTGCGTTGAAAATTGAGTGAATAACTTTCTGAGTTAATAAAAGCCTTGCTTTGCTCCGTTAACGTCGAGTCTCGGATTCATTGAGGCACATCAATTTTATTAACTCAGAAAGTAATACACATTGGAGAAGTGTCTCTCATCCAGAGATCTGCTGTACTGCTGTGAGACACGCTGGGGCTTGCTTAAGTAGGGGCCCGGTATGGGCGGAGCCCTACACACAATACAATACAGGTAAGGAAATGAAACTGAAACTAAACTAAACACAGGGAATACAGTGCCTGATGAATGGCATATTTCATCACACAGAGCTGTATGGGTCAGAGAGTGCTGGACACAGGGAGCTGTATGGGTCAGACAGTGCTGGACACAGAACTGTATGGGTCAGAGAGTGCTGGACACAGAGAGCTGTATTGGTCAGATAGTGCTGGACACAGAAAGCTGTATGGGTCAGAGAGTGCTGGACACAGAGAGCTGTATGGGTCAGAGAGTGCTGGACACAGAGAGCTGTATGGGTCACACAGTGCTGGACACAGAGAGCTGTATGGGTCAGAGAGTGCTGGACACAGGGAGCTGTATGGGTCAGACAGTGCTGGACACAGAGAGCTGTATTGGTCAGATAGTGCTGGACACAGAAAGCTGTATGGGTCAGAGAGTGCTGGACACAGAGAGCTGTATGGGTCAGACAGTGCTGGACACAGAGAGCTGTATGGGTCAGACAGTGCTGGACACAGGGAGCTGTATGGGTCAGACAGTGCTGGACACAGGGAGCTGTATGGGCCAGACAGTGCTGGACACACAGAGCTGTATGGGTCAGACAGTGCTGGACACAGAGAGCTGTATGGGTCAGAGAGTGCTGGACACAGAGAGCTGTATGGGTCAGACAGTGCTGGACACAGAGAGCTGTATGGGTCAGAGAGTGCTGGACACAGGGAGCTGTATGGGTCAGAGTGCTGGACACAGAGAGCTGTATGGGTCAGAGAGTGCTGGACACACAGAGAGCTGTATGGGTCAGAGAGTGCTGGACACAGAGAGCTGTATGGGTCAGACAGTGCTGGACACAGAGAGCTGTATGGGTCACACAGTGCTGGACACAGGGAGCTGTATGGGTCAGAGAGTGCTAGACACAGAGAGCTGTATGGGTCAGAGAGTGCTGGACACAGAGCTGTATGGGTCAGACAGTGCTGGACACAGAGAGCTGTATGGGTCAGAGAGTGCTGGACACAGAGAGCTGTATGGGTCAGAGAGTGCTGGACACAGAGAGCTGTATGGGTCAGACAGTGCTGGACACAGAGCTGTATGGGTCAGAGAGTGCTGGACACAGGGAGCTGTATGGGTCAGACAGTGCTGGACACAGAGAGCTGTATGGGTCAGACAGTGCTGGACACAGAGAGCTGTATGGGTCAGACAGTGCTGGACACAGGGAGCTGTATGGGTCAGACAGTGCTGGACACAGAGAGCTGTATGGGTCAGAGAGTGCTGGACACAGACAGCTGTATGGGTCAGACAGTGCTGTACACGGAGAGCTGTATGGGTCAGACAGTGCTGGACACAGAGAGCTGTATGGGTCAGACAGTGCTGGACACAGAGAGCTGTATGGGTCAGACAGTGCTGGACACAGGGAGCTGTATGGGTCAGACAGTGCTGGACACACAGAGCTGTATGGGTCAGACAGTGCTGGACACAGAGAGCTGTATGGGTCAGACAGTGCTGGACACAGGGAGCTGTATGGGTCAGACAGTGCTGGACACACAGAGCTGTATGGGTCAGAGAGTGCTGGACAAAGAGAGCTGTATGGGTCAGAGAGTGCTGGACACAGAGAGCTGTATGGGTCAGAGAGTGCTGGACAAAGAGAGCTGTATGGGTCAGAGAGTGCTGGACACAGGGAGCTGTATGGGTCAGAGAGTGCTGGACACACAGAGCTGTATGGGTCAGAGAGTGCTGCACACAGAGAGCTGTATGGGTCAGACAGTGCTGGACACAGAGAGCTGTATGGGTCAGAGAGTGCTGGACACAGAGCTGTATGGGTCAGACAGTGCTGGACAAAGAGAGCTGTATGGGTCAGAGAGTGCTGGACACAGAGAGCTGTATGGGTCAGAGAGTGCTGGACACAGAGAGCTGTATGGGTCAGACAGTGCTGGACAAAGAGAGCTGTGTGGGTCAGAGAGTGCTGGACACAGAGAGCTGTATGGGTCAGAGAGTGCTGGACACAGAGAGCTGTATGGGTCAGACAGTGCTGGACACAGAGAGCTGTATGGGTCAGAGAGTGCTGGACACAGGGAGCTGTATGGGCCAGACAGTGCTGTACACGGAGAGCTGTATGGGTCAGACAGTGCTGGACACGGAGAGCTGTATGGGTCAGACAGTGCTGGACACAGAGCTGTATGGGTCAGAGAGTGCTGGACACAGAGCTGTATGGGTCAGAGAGTGCTGGACACAGAGAGCTGTATGGGTCAGAGAGTGCTGGACACAGAGAGCTGTATGGGTCAGCTAGTGCTGGACACAGAGAGCTGTATGGGTCACAGAGTGCTGGACACAGGGAGCTGTATGGGTCAGACAGTGCTGGACACAGAGAGCTGTATGGGTCAGAGAGTGCTGGACACAGAGAGCTGCATGGGTCAGATAGTGCTGGACACAGAAAGCTGTATGGGTCAGAGAGTGCTGGACACAGGGAGCTGTATGGGCCAGACAGTGTTGGACACAGAGAGCTGTATGGGTCAGGCAGTGCTGGACACAGAGAGCTGTATAGGTCAGACAGTGCTGGACACAGAGAGTTGTATGGGTCAGACAGTGCTGGACACAGGGAGCTGTATGGGTCAGACAGTGCTGGACACAGGGAGCTGTATGGGTCAGACAGTGTTGGACACAGAGAGCTGTATGGGTCAGAGAGTGCTCGACACAGGGAGCTGTATGGGTCAGACAGTGCTGGACACAGGGAGCTGTATGGGTCAGACAGTGCTGGACACAGGGGCCTAGAAATTCAGTTGCGTTCGCCAGCCGTTAGCGCCATAAGAGGGGTAGATTTCGAGCGCTAGGCACTTAGCGCACGGGCGCAGACCGATCTGCGCCTACGCCCAACTTCAGTTGACATTTATCGCCGGCGCAAAGTTTTTGCGCCCGCTCAGCTGCGCGCGCAGCTTATGACGTCATTTCGTCGTGCAACGCTGTTTGTGCGCCCCAAACCGGAACTTCAGTGGCGCCCGCCCAATGTGGGCGTGGCGCTGTTAAGAACTGTGAAGTGGAACGCAGCAGAGGCCCTGCGGGCCTCGGGGAGCGCTAATTAAAGGGCACTTAGACTGAACTATAAAGGCCAGCCATTTTGCTGCAATGACTTTAGTGCTTTGGATTTCTGGACAGAGACCAAGGAACAGACCTTACTGATTTGGGACAACATAGGAGAGGTATTTTTGGCTTCTGGCCAGAGCTTGGAAATTTGACTCATTGTGATTTCACTGTATGCAAGTTTATTATGGGGGCTGCATGGGGTTCCAACCCTCAGTTCCAGCATTATGTGCGAAGGGCTCGCAGACGCTGTGTGAGAGGGGCAGCCATGCCTAGACACAGAGGGGCCATCAGGCGTCGGCAACGTTGGCCTTACCCACTCAGGGAATACCCGCAGCAGGTGTCCTATCTCACCATGACTGCCGCGCATTGTGTTAAGAGGCTGCGCTTCAGAAGGGTGGTGGTTGCAGAGATCTGCCAGCTGCTTCACAGAGATCTGCGTCCACAGCTGATGTGCAGGACGTCTCTGTCGGTGGAAGTGAAGGTCACGGTGGCTCTGAACTTTTATGCAAGCGGCTCCTTCCAAGCCGCTGCTGGGGACATAGCGAACAATTCCCAGTTCGCCGTGCATCGCTGCATCCGGCAGGTCACCGATGCCCTTTTCGCAAGGAGACACCAATTCATCTCCTTCCCCATGACCCTAGAGAGGCAGGAGCAGCGTGCAGTCGGATTTGCCAGGATCGCCGACTTCCCCATGGTGCAGGGCGCCATTGACTGCACGCATGTGGCTATGCGGGCACCTATCGACAATGCCGAGGATTACCGCAACCGGAAGAGCTACCATTCCCTCAATGTACAGCTGGTGTGTGACCACAGGCAGCGCATCCTAGCTGTCAATGCCTGCTTTCCAGGAAGCAGCCACGATGCATTTATCCTGCGCCAGACTACTGTGGCTGACATGTTCCAGGCACAGCCTCCCCCAAGGGGATGGCTTATCGGGGACAAGGGCTACCCTTTGTGTACATGGCTCATGACCCCGCTCCCTGGCCCAGGGCTACCCTTTGTGTACATGGCCCAGGACCCCTGCTGAGGAGGCATACAACGAAAGCCATCAAGCCACAAGGAACATCATAGAGCAAACGATTGGCGTCCTCAAGCAACGGTTCCGCTGCCTGGATCGATCCGGCGGATCTCTACAGTATTCGCCGGATAGAGTCTCCCAGTTCGTCGTCGTTTGCTGCATGCTGCACAACCTGGCTATCCGCAGGACTCAGGCACTTCCACCTCACGTTGGACCACCACCTCAGGAGGACGAGGAGGAGGAGGAGGAGGAGGAGGAGGAGTACCAGCCCAGGAGGGAGCCACAAGGTCCAAGGGCCGTCCGCCGGCGGCTTATTGAACGGCACTTCTAGGCCCCCTGTCAGGGAATGGCTTGTGGCAATGAACGCACCTGAATGCAGCCGCTCCGCAAGCCCTCAGCCGGTTAACGCAACAACCACTTGAAACATGACACCTGGACAAGCTGAATAAATAAAAAGCTTTATTTAACAAACTCAGGGCCCTTCCCACATGAAACAGAAAAACAGACAAGACCCCCAAAAAACAGTCAAAAACATATCTCACTCCCACAACCTGGGGAGGAATAACAAAACTTGTCCATCCAATTGGCCTTCATCCTCGGCCTAACCAAGACAAACCCCCCCATACAGAACACAAACACCCCCATATAAAAAAACATTTGCCTTCATCTTCGGCCTTACCAAAATAAACCCCCCCCCATACAGAACACAAACACCCCCATATAAAAACACATTTGCCAACACACTCTACTTGGTGTGTCGAGAGGGCGAGTCCTTGTGCAGGCTTCTCCGGCCCCTGCCCGACCTGCTGCTCCGCCTCAACCTGGGCCCTGCGGGTGTTGCAAGGCTGGGGGAAGGCTCCTGAGGGGCACAATGGGTGACGGCAGATGCCCTTGGGGGTCGGCCTAGACGAGGTCCGGCCCTGGAGGGGCCGGCTGCTGACTGCTGCAGCTGTGGCTGGGCAGCATCAGTCTCTCCAGCAGCTCGTCGCAGCTTTGCTGGGGGAGTGGCAGTGGCGGCTGCAGCAATGGGGGCAAGCTGGCTGATGCCAGGCGCTCGCTGGTCGCCAGAGACACTGGCAGTCGGCCGGGCTGGCACTGCAGCAAGCGCAGCAATCTGGTGAAGGCCAGACCGCTGTGCTGCAGCAGCGCGGCGGGTGCCCTGGCGATGCGTCCGTGACACCGCGAGTGTGGCAGAAGTGAGTGCCCGTACTGCCCTGGTCTGTGCCCGCATCAGACCAGCCAGTGTCTGCACGGCACCACTCATGAACTCTCGACTCGCGTCCTGTGCTGCCGCGAGTTGGTCGACACCCCTGGCCTGTGAGTCCCTGAAATCGGCCACACTATGAGCCAGGGACTCAATGGCCTGAGGCAACTGTCCCACAACCCCCATGAACTCGGTGTGGTGCCGCTCCGAGTCCGCGGACATTTCATCAAGGAGGCGCACCTCCTGGGCGAGGACCGTCTCCGGTCTGGAGGCTGGACTCTCCCTCTGGCGAGAAGGCCGCGGAGCTGCCCGACCCTTCCCGCGTGGCTGGACGCCACTGGGCCCAGCAACTGCCCTCCCCTGCAACACTTCCCCCCTCTGGGGAGAAGGCCGCCGTGCTGGCCGACCCTTCCCGCGTGGCTCGACGCCACTGGGCCCAGCAACTGCCCTCCCCTGCAACACTTCCCCCCTCTGGGGAGAAGGCAGCCGTGCTGGCCGACCCTTCCCGCGTGGCTCGACGCCACTGGGCCCAGGAGCTACACCCCCCTGCAACACTTCCCCCTGGCTCTCCTCCAGGCAAGACGTGTCCCCTCCATTGCCATCCCCTGGCGCGGATGAGGGTTCCCCCGATGTGCCGCCTTCCTCTTGGTCCTCGTCGTCCTCCTCTTCCGAGGGACTGACACTCGCAGCTTCAGGGACCTCCTCCTCACCAGCTGAAAGCAGGAAGGCGCAAGAGTAGCTTTAGAGTGAGGACAGGGCGTCAGCGAGGGAGGCATGAGTGGTGCCATTATGCGCATTGGTGGGACAGTGGCAAAGGATGTAGATCTGAAGCGCAAGGGGAACCAGTGAGGTCCAAACGGTCATGTCCTTACCATTGGGGCCCAGCACAGGGTCGGCATCTCCAATAGCAACGGGGCCAGTCACCCGGCCATGTATGAGTCGAGCCACGCGCTCCTCCAGCTCACTGAGCTCCTGGAACTGGGCACGGCCTCCCCCGGTGACAGTCCGGCTCTTCAGATTCTGCGCCAGCTTGGCCTGCAAGAGAAAGGACGGCCTCTAAGTACAGTGTGGTGCCCTGTTGTTGTGTGCACTGCCTCCCATGGTGGAATAGCTTGGCCAGTGTGGTGCCCTGTTGTTGTGTGCACTGCCTCCCATGGTCGAATAGCTTGGCCAGTGTGTAAAGTGCAGAAAGTGCTATTGATGATCATGCCAGTGCCATAGCTGCTGGAGGAGGGCTGGCCATTAGGCCTTTGAGGTCCCTTTGCCCATAATGTGAGGTGCACATGCAAGGATGAGGAGGACACTGGAAAGGGTACTCACCCTGACCAACCGAGTGAGGTCGTTGAACTTCTTGCGGCATTGGTCACCAGTCCTGGGGACATTGCTGTTGGCTGTGACCCTCTGGGCGATTTCCCTCCAGGCTGTCCTGTACAGCCTCTTGGGAGCCTTCTTGCCACTGTCCGGGCACAAGATATCTCTGTTCTTCTCCAAACCCCTAAGCAGCACCCTCAAAGCATGCTCTGAGAAGCGCTGCGCTCGTTCACGGGCCTTCTGCATGGCTTCAGGCGCTATTTGGGTCCAGCAGCAGTGTTCAGGCCTAGCTGGAGGGCTCCTCTATCCAGGGCGTGGCAGCAGACCAAGTCGACCCTTCCCCCTTTAAGAGCTGGCCGGCGTCAGGGTGTCTGCTGTCAATCAAAACATGACCGCACCTGCGCTGCGCCCGGCCTCGGCGTTATCAGTCTGCACCGCTGGCTTAGCGCCTAAAGATAGGGGTGCAACGCCAGTTTTAGCGCTCGCCCAAACTCCTTGGCCAAAGCTACTGAATATTGGTGAAGTGGCCTCCACTTTCCGGCGGGCGCAAACTTTAGCGAACGCCCGACTTTAACGCCCCAAAAGTGGCTATACTGAATTTCTAGGCCAGAGAGCTGTATGGGTCAGACAGTGCTGGACACAGAGAGCTGTATGGGTCACACAGTGCTGGACACAGAGAGCTGTATGGGTCAGACAGTGCTGTACACGGAGAGCTGTATGGGTCAGACAGTGCTGGACACAGGGAGCTGTATAGGTCAGAGAGTGCTGGACACAGGGAGCTGTATGGGTCAGAGAGTGCTGGACACAGAGTTGTACACAGAGGGCTGTATACAGAGAGCTGTACGAATTGTGAATTAAAAAGAATGACTTGCATTTCTATAGCAACTTTCACGACCACCGGACGTCTCAACGTCTTTACAGCCAATGAAGTACTTTTGGAGTGTAGTCTCTGTTGTAATGTGGGAATCGCAGCAGCCAATTTGCTCACAGCAAGCTCCCACTTACAGCAATGTGATAATGACCAGATCATCTCTTTCCGTTGTATTGGTTGGGGGATAAATATTGGCCAGGTCACCGTGGAGAACTCCCTTGCTATTCTTTGCCAGAGATCTTTTACATCCACCTGAGAATTCAGACGGGGCCTCAGTTTAAAGTCTCAGCTCAAAGACAGCACCTCCGACAGTGCGGCGCTCCCTCAGCACTGCACTGGAGTGTCAACCTAGAATTTTGTACTCTAGTCTCTGGAGTGGGATTTGAACCCACAACTTTCTGACTCCGAGGCGAGGGTGCTGCCCACTGAGCCTCGGCTGACAAGTCGGGAAGGTTTCTGGGCTCCCAGTCTATGTAGAGGCAGTGTGTCTAACTGAGAGCACTCTGTTTTCCTCTGTGTGGGACACTGGTCGACGGCCCTCAGACAGCTTGGCACAGTCCCCTGAAACTGTGTTTTGACAGCCCAGCCCTTCCCATGTATGGAACTGTCAGGGAATCTGTGGCATGTCTGCTCTTCCTCCCTAACTGTATCTCCAAAAGTAGCCAGCACGGAGGTTATGTAGGTGTGTATCCGACTGTTGGTGTTTTGTACGAAGCATTGTACATTGAAAAGATGGGCCGTTGTGTGAAACGGGTTTTAGTACTTTCTAAACAACTGTCATTCTTCAGAATAGTTTCCCAGTTAACTCCCTTCAGTAAATCCTTCTGCTTTGACCAGGAAACGTTGAGGGGACCAGTTTATTGAGCTGCCAAGACCTTCTGTGCTAAAACTTCCAGCTACCAGGATTACTGGCTGTTTCTGAACTATTAACCCTTGCTTAACTTAGTTCCGCAGTTATTTAGCCTGAGTGTCCTGGTTGCTGGATAATTCTGTGTGTTTAAACTGGAGTTTAGAAGAATGAGAGGTGATCTCATTGAAACATACAAAATTCTTACAGGGCTTGACAGGGTAGATGCAGGGAGGATGTTTCCCCTGGCTGGGGAGTCTAGAACCAGGGGTCACAGTCTCAGAATAAGGGGTCGGCCATTTAGGACTGAGATGAGGAGAAATTTCTTCACTCAGAGGGTGGTGAATCTTTGGAATTCTCTACCCCAGAGGGCTGTGGAGGCTCAGTCGTTGACTATATTCAAGGCTGAGATCGATAGATTTTTGAATATTAAGGGAATCAAGGGATATGGGGATAGTGCGGGAAAGTGGAGTTGAGGTAGAAGATCAGCCATGATCCTATTTCTTACGTTCTAAACTTGGAGTTTGTTTTTAATCTGACAGATCGAGGCCATACTGCACTCGACCCCCTTACTTTACTGTCACAGTGTTGGAATCGAGACTGGGCACAGTCTTCGACTCTTACTGGCTCATTCCACAGGACCTCACCTCCCTCAGTCCTACCTCACCCCAACAACCTGTCCTGCCATCTGAGAGACGCTACAGATGCATTCGCACCCGTACGACCAGATTTAGGAACAGCTTCTTTCCCAGGGCTGTCATCCTACTGAACTCCACAAATAAACTCTAAAGCCTGCACATCTGCCAATGCACTTTATTATGGGTATGTTTATGTTAATGTATTACAAGCCAAATGTATGTTGAATGTTTAAATGTCTTAATCTAATTGTACACTCTCGGGAGCCGCAAGCCTACATTTCGTTGTACTGCACTTGTGCACTAACAATGACAATAAAAGTTGATTTGATTTGATTTGATTTGATTTGAACTCAAGCTAATTACTACCTCTTGATAATGGTCACCACATTACAGGAAAGATGTGATTGCACTAGAGAGGGTACAGAGGAGATTTACGAGGATGGTGCCGGGGCTGGGGAATTTTAGCTATGACGAAAGATTGGATAGGCTGGCGTTGTTTTCTTTGGAACAGAGGAGGCTGAGGGGAGATTTAATTGAGGTGTATAAAATTATAAAGATCCTAGATAGAGTGGGTAGGAAGGACCTATTTCCCTTTGCAGAGAGGTCAATAGCTAGGGGGCAGAGATTTAAAGTAATTGATCGGAGGTTTAGAGGGGATTTGAGGAGAACTTTTTCACCCAGAGGGTGGTGGGGGTCTGGAACTCACTGCCTGAAAGGGTGGGAGAGGCAGAGACCCCCATCACAT
Source organism: Somniosus microcephalus (assembly GCF_052327205.1). Classification (NCBI taxonomy): domain Eukaryota; kingdom Metazoa; phylum Chordata; class Chondrichthyes; order Squaliformes; family Somniosidae; genus Somniosus; species Somniosus microcephalus. The sequence continues at coordinate 6,431,033 of NC_140998.1, read as the reverse complement.
TTTAAAAGTACTTGGATAGGCACTTCAAGTGCCGTAAATTGCAAGGCTACGGATCAGGAGCTGCGAAGTGGATTAGTGTGGATAACTCCTTGTCGGCTGGCACAGGCACGATGGGCCGAATGGCCTCCTTCTGTGCAGTACATTTCTATGATTCTATGATTTCTTTTATCTTCTCTCCGATATCCAGCCTGGATGGTGTACTGCTCTGTTTTATGAGTTAACCAAGTGTCTGACACACACCCATTGGTATATTTAATCATCTCCAAGCTGAGCTATGTGAAATGTATGCATGTAGAGTTTCTGTTTGCCCGACGCACAGTGCACATCTACAGGGACCGCCTTCCTACCCCCATGTTTACCGAAGTCCAGGGGAGCTTAAGCAAGGTTTGCAGAACCAAGGGCGAGTGACCCTGAGTGTGTGATGGGGTCTACAGGAACTTAAACTGCCCGGCTCCCTGCTGCTTGTACAGCCAGGATCACCCTACCCATTGGGGCATTGACAGTCAGAGTTAATCTGGAGCCGAGTGGGGAGATTCCCAGCCCCCAGTGAGGGACCGGAATTCTGCAGTCTCCATTAGTGAGCTAGGGTGACTGGTCCTCCAGCAGCCCTGTGCTGGAGCTCTGCGGCCCGGACTGGTCCTCCAGCAACCCTGTGCTGGAGCTCTGCGGCTCGGACTATTCCTCCAGCAGCCCTGTGCTGGAGCTCTGCGGCCCGGACTGGTCCTCCAGCAGCCCTGTGCTGGAGCTCTGCGGCCCAGACTGCTCCATCAGCAGCCCTGTGCTGGAGCTCTGCGGCCCGGACTGCTCCATCAGCAGCCCTGTGCTGGAGCTCTGCGGCCCGGACTGGTCCATCAGCAGCCCTGTGCTGGCGCTCTGCGGCCCAGACTGCTCCATCAGCAGCCCTGTGCTGGAGCTCTGCGGCCCGGACTGCTCCATCAGCAGCCCTGTGCTGGAGCTCTGCGGCCCGGCCTGGTCCTCCAGCAGCCCTGTGCTGGGGCTCTGCGGCCCGGCCTGGTCCTCCAGCAGCCCTGTGCTGGAGCTCTGCGACCCAGACTGCTCCATCAGCAGCCCTGTGCTGGAGCTCTGCGGCCCGGCCTGGTCCTCCAGCAGCCCTGTGCTGGAGCTCTGCGGCCCGGCCTGGTCCTCCAGCAGCCCTGTGCTGGAGCTCTGCAGCCCGGCCTGGTCCTCCAGCAGCCCTGTGCTGGAGCTCTGCGGCCCGGCCTGGTCCTCCAGCAGCCCTGTGCTGCAGCTCTGCGGCCCGGCCTGGTCCTCCAGCAGCCCTGTGCTGGAGCTCTGCGGCCCAGCCTGGTCCTCCAGCACCCCTGTGCTGGAGCTCTGCGGCCCGGCCTGGTCCTCCAGCAGCCCTGTGCTGGAGCTCTGCGGCCCAGCCTGGTCCTCCAGCACCCCTGTGCTGGAGCTCTGCGGCCCGGCCTGGTCCTCCAGCAGCCCTGTGCTGGAGCTCTGCGGCCCGGCTTGGTCCTCCAGCAGCCCTGTGCTGGAGCTCTGCGGCATGGCCTGGTCCTCCAGCAGCCCTGTGCTGGAGCTTTGCGGCCTGGCCTGGTCCTCCAGCAGCCCTGTGCTGGAGCTCTGCGGCCCAGCTTGGTCCTCCAGCAGCCCTGTGCTGGAGCTCTGCAGCCTGGCCTGGTCCTCCAGCAGCCCTGTGCTGGAGCTCTGCGGCCCAGACTGCTCCATCAGCAGCCCTGTGCTGGAGCTCTGCGGCCCAGACTGCTCCATCAGCAGCCCTGTGCTGGAGCTCTGCGGCCCGGCCTGGTCCTCCAGCAGCCCTGTGCTGGAGCTCTGCGGCCCGGCCTGGTCCTCCAGCAGCCCTGTTCTGGAGCTCTGCGACCCAGACTGCTCCATCAGCAGCCCTGTGCTGGAGCTCTGCGGCCCGGACTGCTCCATCAGCAGCCCTGTACTGGAGCTCTGCGACCCAGACTGCTCCATCAGCAGCCCTGTGCTGGAGCTCTGCGGCCCGGACTGGTCCTCCAGCAGCCCTGTGCTGGAGCTCTGCGGCCCGGCCTGGTCCTCCAGCAGCCCTGTGCTGGAGCTCTGCGGCCCGGCCTGGTCCTCCGGCAGCCCTGTGCTGGAGCTCTGCGACCCAGACTGCTCCATCAGCAGCCCTGTGCTGGAGCTCTGCGGCCCGGCCTGGTCCTCCAGCAGCCCTGTGCTGGAGCTCTGCGGCATGGCCTGGTCCTCCAGCAGCCCTGTGCTGGAGCTCTGCGGCCCGGACTGGTCCTCCAGCAGCCCCGTGCTGGAGCTCTGCGGCCTGGACTGCTCCATCAGCAGCCCTGTGCTGGAGCTCTGCGGCCCGGCCTGGTCCTCCAGCACCCCTGTGCTGGAGCTCTGCGGCCCGGCCTGGTCCTCCAGCAGCCCTGTGCTGGAGCTCTGCGGCCCGGCTTGGTCCTCCAGCAGCCCTGTGCTGGAGCTCTGCGGCATGGCCTGGTCCTCCAGCAGCCCTGTGCTGGAGCTTTGCGGCCTGGCCTGGTCCTCCAGCAGCCCTGTGCTGGAGCTCTGCGGCCCAGCTTGGTCCTCCAGCAGCCCTGTGCTGGAGCTCTGCAGCCTGGCCTGGTCCTCCAGCAGCCCTGTGCTGGAGCTCTGCGGCCCAGACTGCTCCATCAGCAGCCCTGTGCTGGAGCTCTGCGGCCCAGACTGCTCCATCAGCAGCCCTGTGCTGGAGCTCTGCGGCCCGGCCTGGTCCTCCAGCAGCCCTGTGCTGGAGCTCTGCGGCCCGGCCTGGTCCTCCAGCAGCCCTGTTCTGGAGCTCTGCGACCCAGACTGCTCCATCAGCAGCCCTGTGCTGGAGCTCTGCGGCCCGGACTGCTCCATCAGCAGCCCTGTACTGGAGCTCTGCGACCCAGACTGCTCCATCAGCAGCCCTGTGCTGGAGCTCTGCGGCCCGGACTGGTCCTCCAGCAGCCCTGTGCTGGAGCTCTGCGGCCCGGCCTGGTCCTCCAGCAGCCCTGTGCTGGAGCTCTGCGGCCCGGCCTGGTCCTCCGGCAGCCCTGTGCTGGAGCTCTGCGACCCAGACTGCTCCATCAGCAGCCCTGTGCTGGAGCTCTGCGGCCCGGCCTGGTCCTCCAGCAGCCCTGTGCTGGAGCTCTGCGGCATGGCCTGGTCCTCCAGCAGCCCTGTGCTGGAGCTCTGCGGCATGGCCTGGTCCTCCAGCAGCCCTGTGCTGGAGCTCTGCGGCCCGGACTGGTCCTCCAGCAGCCCCGTGCTGGAGCTCTGCGGCCTGGACTGCTCCATCAGCAGCCCTGTGCTGGAGCTCTGCGGCCCGGCCTGGTCCTCCAGCAGCCCTGTGCTGGGGCTCTGCGGCCCGGCCTGGTCCTCCAGCAGCCCTGTGCTGGAGCTCTGCGACCCAGACTGCTCCATCGGCAGCCCTGTGCTGGAGCTCTGCGGCCCGGACTGGTCCATCAGCAGCCCTGTGCTGGAGCTCTGCGGCCCGACCTGGTCCTCCAGCAGCCCTGTGCTGGAGCTCTGCGGCCCAGACTGGTCCACGCATCAGGTTCCCAGAGCTGACGCTGAGGCTTGTATACTTCTTGCTCCAAGGGAAGAGGGGTTGGATGGCCAGAGAAGGAGAGTAAATAATTTGTATGACTTTATGGCCCCACCAATGGATTGTTTTCCTAAATAAATTCATGAATAAATGTGTGACCGTGCAGTAGTTCACTCTCTGTAGTGAGCTGGAGTTGTGAGTCATAAGAACATAAGAAATAGGAGCAGGAGTAGGCCAATCGGCCCCTCGAGCCTGCTCCGCCATTCAATAAGATCATGGCTGATCTGATCCTAACCACCAATCCACTATCACAGAACCATCTCCTGCATCTAACAGACTTAGACACATGAAATAGGAGCAGGATCAGGCTACACGGCCCCTGGGCCCGCTCCGCTACCCACAGGGCCATGACCGATCTGAACCTAGACTCATGTCCAAATTCCTGCCCGCTCCCCGTAACCCTTAATTCCCTTTACTTCTAGGAAACTGTCTATTTCTGTTTTAAATTTATGTAATGATGTAGCTTCTACAGCTTTTTGGGGCAGCATATTCCATGGACCTACCACCCTCTGAGTGAAGTAGTTCCTCCTCATCTCAGTTTTGAAAGAGCAGCCCCTTATTCTAAGACTATGCCCCCTAGTTCTAGTTTCACCCATCATCGGGAACATCCTCCCCACATCCACCCGATCCAACCCCTTCACAATCTTATATGTTTCAATAAGATCGCCTCTCATTCTTCTGAACTCCAATGAGTAGAGTCCCAATCTACTCAACCTCTCCTCATATGTCCATCCCCTCATCCCCGGGATTAACCGAGTGAACCTTCTTTGTACTGACTCGAGAGCAAGTATGTCTTTTCTTAAGTATGGACACCAAAACTGTACGCAGTATTCCAGGTGCGGTCTCACCAATACCTTGTACAACTGAAGCAATACCTCCCTATTTTTATATTCTATCCCCCTAGCAATGAAAGCCAACATCCCATTGGCCTTCTTAATCACTTGCTGCACCTGCATACTAACCTTTTGAGTTTCGTGCACCAGGACCCCCAGATCCCTTTGTACTTCAGTACTTTCCAGTTTCTTGCCATTAAGATAATAACTTGCTCTACGATTTTTCCTGCCAAAGTGCATAACCTCACACTTTCCAGTATTGTATTCCATCTGCCAAATCTCTGCCCACTTACTTAGCCTGTCTATGTCCCCTTGCAGGTTTTTTATGTCCTCCTCACTCACTACTTTCCCTCCCATCTTAGTATCATCTGCAAACTTTGATATGTTACACTCGGTCCCCTCCTCCAAATCGTTAATATAGATTGTAAAGAGTTGGGGACCCAGCACTGACCCCTGCGGAACACCACTAGTTACTGATTGCCAGTCTGAGAATGAACCATTTATCCCAACTCTCTGCCTTCTGTTAGATAGCCAATCCTGTATCCATGCCAGAATATTACCCCCAATCCCGTGATTTTTTTATCTTAAGCAATAATCTTTTGTGTGGCACCTTGTCAAATGCCTTTTGGAAGTCTAAATACACTACGTCCACTGGTTCCCCTTTATCCACCCTATATGTTACTTCCTCAAAGAACTCCAGCAAATTTGTCAAACATGACTTACCCTTCATAAAACCGTGCTGACTTTGTCCTATTAAATTATGATTATCCAAATGTCCTGTTACTGTCTCCTTAATAATGGACTCCAATATTTTACCTACCACAGATGTTAGGCTAACCGGTCTATAGTTTCTAGCCTTCTGTCTACTGCCCTTTTTAAATAAGGGTGTGAAATGAAGAATAGATTTGCCTTTCTAATCTAGGCTTTATTAACTTAAAAATCCTGTAGCACATCTTCAACACCCAGTCCCAACTAAAGGCTGGAAAGAACTGATTTAAGATGGCCACCACAAATCACATGACATCAACTACCAATGAGATTACAGCATATATCCCAAGGCAGGAAACAAACAACCAACCACAATACTTCTTACTAAACATAAAGAATAATCACCACATTCACCCCTCCTTTTAAAATATACTCCAACCTAAGTAACCTTTACAATTTATAATTAATTATTTACAACTAAACTATTCAACATGACACAATACTAAGTGAGCAACAACAAATAGTAACATTGCACATAAGTATTAAGTATCTCTCAACTAAAACAATATAATATAATATTTCAACAATTTTAAAACATTACTATCAATTTAAAAGTCCATTTTCAATCGGTCGACCGGATATCTTGTTCGTGTCGACCTTCTTAACCTTGGTGAAATTCCTTGCCCTCCCACACCAGGAGACACAGAAGTATCTTCTGCAGGAAGGCTATCCATATCCCGATTTTCAATAGTTTCCAGATTAGAAATCCCATCAGGAGGTAAACTGGGACGGTCATGAACATCCATCGAGGGCTGACTAATAGAAGTATAATTATCTGCAGTCGGATTGGAAATATTCGTAGTATCTGTAACAGCATCCACATTATCTGAATCTTGACTATTGTTAATATCCTCAGAAGAGGGCTGGCCACCACAAGGAGCCAAGTCTTTAATTGAAACGGTACTTTCTTTCCCATCTTGGAATCGAATATGAGCATGTTGGGAATTTGCCTCCAACAGCTCCACCTCCTCCACTAAAGGATCATATTTTGACAATCTAACATGGCGTCGAAGCAGCACAGGTCCCTGCATAGTAAGCCATGAAGGTACCGAATATCCCGTAGTAGATCTCCGTGGATAGTTAAAGAGCCTTTCATGGGGGGTCACATTAGTAGCCGTTGAAAGCAATGATCTAATGGAATGCAGGGCATCAGGCAGTACCATTTCCCACTGTGTATTCTTAAGGTTCCGGGATGTCAAAGCCAACATAACTGCCTTCCAGATCACCCCATTGTATCGTTCGCACTGTCCATTACCCTGGGGATTATACGGGGTAGTTCTGCTAGTAGAAATTCCCCGACTCTGAAGGTATTCCTTCAACTGGGAAGACATAAAAGAACTTCCCTGATCCGAATGGATATACGCAGGCATCCCAAAGATGACAAAAAGTTGAGTCAGACATTTGATAACTGTAGCAGCTGATACATCTGCGCAAGGAAAAGCAAAAGGGAACCTTGAAAACTCATCCAGAACAGTCAATATATATCGGTTTTGAGTAGTTGAAGGAAGAGGCCCCTTAAAATCGACGCTCAAACGTTCAAAAGGAGAAGTAGCCTTTATAAGATGAGCTCGTTGAGGCTTAAAGAAATTCGGTTTACACCGAGCACAGATAGAACATGATGAAGTCATCCGCTTGACGTCTTCAACTGAAAAGGGCAAATTCTTACTGCGTACGAAGTGTATCATCCTCATAACCCCAGGATGGCATAAGGCATTGTGAAGATTAATAAGCGTATCTCCGTGAATCACAGAACAATAAGCCCTCGACAGCGCATCAGCAGCAACATTATCCTTCCCCGGACGATAAACTATATCAAAATGGTAACATGCCAACTCAATCCTCCACCTCATTATTTTATCATTCTTAATCTTTCCAAAATGTTTGACATCAAACATAAAGGACACAGACTTTTGATCAGTTACCAACGTAAAATGTCGCCCCGATAAATAATGTCTCCATTTACGCAGTGCTTCTACTATTGCATACGCCTCTTTCTCTATTGAAGAATGCCTTTTTTCACTATTGTTCAAGGTACGTGAGAAAAAGGCCACAGGTCTTCCATTTTGGTTCAGAGTAGCCCCAATTGCAAAATCAGAAGCGTCCGTCTCAATCACAAAAGGAACCTGCTCATCAATAGAATGCACAACTGCTCCAAGGATATCCTTTTTAAAATTATCAAAACACGTCCTGGCCTCCCATGATAGAGGATATGTCGTAACCCGAATAAGAGGCCAGATCTTCTGTGAAAAATTTGCAATCCAATTAGAATAGTAAGAAAACAGTCCAACAACTCGTTGCAAAGCCTTAGAATTAGTAGGACAAGGTAAATCAATCAATGGTCGCAGACGTTCTGGGTCTGGTTTAATCTTGTTTCCCGAGATAATGTACCCCAGTAGATTTACCTCAGTGGTCGAAAAGGTACACATTCGCAGTTTTCCAGTCTGCCGGGACCTTTGCTGAGTCCAGGGAGTTTTGGAAAATTATTACTAATGCATCCACAATCCCTACCGCCACTTCCCTCAAGACCCTAGGATGTAAGCCATCAGGTCCAGGGGATTTATCTGCCTTGAGTCCCATTATTTTACCGAGTACCACTTCCTTAGTGATTTTGATCGTGTTTAGCTCCTCCCCCCCTATAGCCCCCTGTTTGTCCAGTGTTGGGATATTCTTGGTGTCCTCTACTGTAAAGACTGATACAAAATATTCATTCAGTGTTTTTGCCATCTCCATATTTCCCACCATTAATTTCCCGGTCTCATCCTCTAAGGGACCAACATTTACTTTAGCCACCCTTTTTCTTTTTATATAACTATAAAAACTCTTACTATCTGTTTTTATATTTTTTGCCAATTTACTTTCATAATCTATCTTCCCTTTCTTAATCAATCTTTTTGTTACTTTTTGCTGTCTTTTAAAGTTTTTCCAATCCTCTATCCTCCCACTAGATTTGGTTACCTTATATGCCCTTGTTTTTAGTCGAATACTATCCTTAATTTCTTTACTTAGCCACGGATGGCTGTCTTTTCTTTTACACCCTTTTCTTCTCAGTGGAATATTTTTTTTTTCGAAGTTGTAAAGTAACTCCTTAAATGTACAGCACTGATCATGTATCGTCTTACCCTTTAATCTATTTTCCCAATCCACTCTACTCAATTCCGCTCTCATACCTTCATAGTCTCCTTTATTCAAGCTTAGCACGCTTGTTTGAGATCCAACCTTCTCACCCTCTAATTGAATATGGAATTCAACCATGTTATGATCACTCATTCCAAGGGGATCCTTTACTAGGACATTTTTAATTAATCCTGTCTCGTTACACAGGACCAGATCTAAGGTTGCTTACCCCCTGGTCGGTTCAGTTACATACTGCTCAAGAAACCCATCCCTAATACACTCAATGAACTCATCCTCAAGGCAGCCCTGCCCAATTTGATTTGTCCAATTAATATGATAGTTAAAATCCCCCATAATTATAGATGTTCCCTTATTACAAGCCTCAACTATTTCCTGATTGATACTCCGTCCAGCAGAGTTGCAACTGTTCGCAGGCCTATAGACTGCGCCCACTAGTGTTTTTTTCCCCTTATTATTCCTTATCTCCACCCAAACTGTTTCATTATCCTGATCTTTTGACCCAATATCATTTCTCTGTATTACAGTGATTCCTTCCTTTATTAACGTAGCCACCCCACCTCCCCTTCCTTCCTGATCGTTAAATAACCTGGTATGATTAATTCCCAGGCATTGTCACCCTGCAGCCATGTTTCTGTAATGGCCACAAGATCATACCCATATGTCGTTATTTGTGCCATTAACTCGTCTATTTTGTTACGAATGCTACGTGCATTCAGATAGAGAACTTTCAAATATGTTTTGTGACACTTAGTTCCTGCTTTTGCCCTTTTTATTACTTTACCTTTTACTCCATACCTTCTGCCCCTTCCTGACACGCTCTGGTTTTTAATTTCCCCACTGCTACCTAAGTCTATGACCTTCTCTGTTGTCATTTTTATTATTTGCTCTCTAGGAACCTCCCCCCCACTAGTTAGTTTAAAGCCCTCTCTACAGCCCTAGTTATATGATCCGCCAGGACTCTAGTCCCAGCACTCTCTATAGTGAGCTGGAGTTGTGAGTCACTCTCTGTAGTGAGCTGGAGTTGTGCGTCACTCTCTGTAGTGAGCTGGAGTTGTGCGTCACTCTCTTTAATGAGTTGGAGTTGTACGTCACTCTCTAGTGAGCTGGAGTTGTGCGTCACTCTCTAGTGAGCTGGAGTTGTGAGTCACTCTCTGCAGTGAGCTGGAGTTGTGCGTCATTGTCTGTAGTGAGCTGGAGTTGTGAATCACTCTCTGTAGTGAGCTGGAGTTGTGAGTCACTCTCTATAGTGAGCTGGAGTTGTGAGTCACTCTCTGTAGTGAGCTGGAGTTGTGCGTCACTCTCTAGTGATCTGAAGTTGTGCGTCACTCTCTAGTGAGCTGGAGTTGTGAGTAACTCTGTAGTGAGCTGGAGTTGTGAGTCACTCTGTAGTGAGCTGGAGTTGTGAGTCACTCTCTGTAGTGAGCTGGAGTTGTGAGTCACTCTGTAGTGAGCTGGAGTTGTGAATCACTCTCTGTAGTGAGCTGGAGTTGTGAGTCACTCTCTAGTGAGCTGCAGTTGTGCGTCACCCTGTGTAGTGAGCTGGAGCTGTGCTTCACTCTCTGTAGTGAGCTGGAGTTGTAAGTCAGTCTCTGTAGTGAGCTGGAGTTGTGAGTCACTCTCTGTAATGAGCTGGAGTTGTGAGTCACTCTCTGTAGTGAGCTGGAGTTGTGAGTCACTCTCTGTAGTGAGCTGGAGTTGTGAGTCACTCTCTGTAGTGAGCTGGAGTTGTGCGTCACTCTCTCATGAGCTGGAGTTGTGAGTCACTCTCTCGAGTGAGCTGGAGTTGTGAGTCACTCTCTCTAGTGAGCTGGAGTTGTGAGTCACTCTCTAGTGAGCTGGAGTTGTGAGTCACTCTCTGTAGTGAGCTGGAGTTGTGCGTCACTCTCCAGTGAGCTGGAGTTGTGAGTCATTCTGTAGTGAGCTGGAGTTGTGAGTCACTCTCTACAGTGAGCTGGAGTTGTGCGTCACTCTCTGTAGTGAGTTGGAGTTGTGAGTCACTCTCTTGTAGTGAGCTGGAGTTGTGAGGCACTCTCTGTAGTGAGCTGGAGTTGTGAGTCACTCTCTAGTGAGCTGGAGTTGTGAGTCACTCTCTGAAGTGAGCTGGAGTTGTGAGTCACTGTGTGTAGTGAGCTGGAGTTGTGAGTCACTCTCTGTAGTGAGCTGGAGTTGTGAGTCACTCTCTGTAGCGAGCTGGAGTTGTGAGTCACTCTCTGTAGTGAGCTGGAGTTGTGCGTCACTCTCTGTAGTGAGCTGGAGTTGTGAGTCACTCTGTAGTGAGCTGGAGTTGTGAGTCACTCTCTAGTGAGCTGGAGTTGTGAGTCACTCTCTGTAGTGAGCTGGAGTTGTGAGTCACTTTGTAGTGAGCTGGAGTTGTGAGTCACTCTCTTGTGAGCTGGAGTTGTGAGTCACTCTCTAGTGAGCTGGAGTTGTAACTCACTCTCTGTAGTGAGCTGGAGTTGTGAGTCACTGTGTAGTGAGCTGGAGTTGTGAGTCACTCTCTGTGGTGAGCTGGAGTTGTGAGTCACTCTCTAGTGAGCTGGAGTTGTGAGTCACTGTCTGTAGTGAGCTGGAGTTGTGAGTCACTCTCTAGTGAGCTGGAGTTGTGAGCCACTCTCTGTAGTGAGCTGGAGTTGTGAGTCACTCTGTAGTGAGCTGGAATTGTGAGTCACTCTGTAGTGAGCTGGAGTTGTGAGTCACTCTCTAGTGAGCTGGAGTTGTGAGTCACTCTCTGTAGTGAGCTGGAGTTGTGAGTCACTCTGTAGTGAGCTGGAATTGTGAGTCACTCTGTAGTGAGCTGGAGTTGTGAGTCACTCTGCAGTGAGCTGGAGTTGTGAGTCACTCTCTGTAGCGAGCTGGAGTTGTGAGTCACTCTCTTGTGAGCTGGAGTTGTGAGTCACTCTCTGTAGTGAGCTGGAGTTGTGAGTCACTCTCTGCAGTGAGCTGGAGTTGTAACTCACTCTCTGTAGTTAGCTGGAGTTGTGAGTCACTCTCCAGTGAGCTGGAGTTGTGAATCACTCTCTCTAGTGAGCTGGAGTTGTGAGTCACTCTGTAGTGAGCTGGAGTTGTGAGTCACTCTCTAGTGAGCTGGAGTTGTGCGTCACTCTCTGTAGTGAGCTGGAGTTGTGAGTCACTCTCTGTAGTGAGTTGGAGTTGTGAGTCACTATCTGTAGTGAGCTGGAGTTGTGAGTCACTCTCTAGTGAGTAGGAGTTTTGAGTCACTCTGTAGTGAGCTGGAGTTGTGAGTCACTCTCTGTAGGGAGCTGGAGTTGTGAGTCACTCTCTGTCATGAGCTGGAGTTGTGTGTCACTCTCTGTAGTGAGCTGGAGTTGTGAGTCACTCTCTGTAGTGAGCTGGAGCTGTGAGTCACTCTCTGTAGTGAGCTGGAGTTGTGAGTCACTCTCTAGTGAGCTGGAGTTGTGAGTCACTCTCTAGTGAGCTGGAGTTGTAACTCACTCTCTGTAGTGAGCTGGAGTTGTGAGTCACTGTGTAGTGAGCTGGAGTTGTGAGTCACTCTCTGTGGTGAGCTGGAGTTGTGAGTCACTCTCTAGTGAGCTGGAGTTGTGAGTCACTGTCTGTAGTGAGCTGGAGTTGTGAGTCACTCTCTAGTGAGCTGGAGTTGTGAGCCACTCTCTGTAGTGAGCTGGAGTTGTGAGTCACTGTGTGCAGTGAGCTGGAGTTGTGAGTCACTCTCTGTAGTGAGCTGGAGTTGTGAGTCACTCTCTAGTGAGCTGGAATTGTGAGTCACTCTGTAGTGAGCTGGAGTTGTGAGTCACTCTGTAGTGAGCTGGAGTTGTGAGTCACTCTCTGTAGTGAGCTGGAGTTGTGAGTCACTGTCTGTAGTGAGCTGGAGTTGTGACTCACTCTCTGTAGTGAGCTGGAGTTGTGAGTCACTCTCTAGTGAGCTGGAGTTGTGAGTCACTCTCTAGTGAGCTGGAGTTGTGAGTCACTCTCTTGTAGTGAGCTGGAGTTGTGAGTCACTCTCTGTAGTGAGCTGGAGTTGTGAGTCACTCTCTAGTGAGCTGGAGTTGTTAGTCACTCTCTGTAGTGAGCTGGAGTTGTGAGTCAGTCTCTAGTGAGCTGGAGTTGTTAGTCACTCTCTAGTGATCTGTAGTTGTGCGTCACTCTCTGTAGTGAGCTGAAGTTGTGCATCACTCCGTAGTGAGCTGGAGTTGTGAGTCACTCTCTGTAGTGAGCTGGAGTTGTGAATCACTCTGTAGTGAGCTGGAGTTGTGAGGCACTCTCTGCAGTGAGCGGGAGTTGTGAGTCACTCTCTGTAGTGAGCTGGAGTTGTGCGTCACTCTCTGTAGTGAGCTGGAGTTGTGAGTCACTCTCTAGTGAGCTGGAGTTGTGAGTGACTCTCTGCAGTGAGCTGGAGTTGTGAGTCACTCTCTGTAGTGAGCTGGAGTTGTGCGTCACTGTGTAATGAGCTGGAGTTGTGAGTCATTCTCTGTAGTGAGCTGGAGTTGTGAGTCACTCTCTATGGTGAGCTGGAGTTGTGAGTCACTCTCTCTAGTGAGTTGGAGTTGTGAGTCACTCTCTGCAGTGAGCTGGAGTTGTGAGTCACTCTCTGTAGTGAGCTGGAGTTGTGAGTCACTCTCTCTAGTGAGTTGGAGTTGTGACTCACTCTGTAGTGAGCTGGAGTTGTGAGTCAGTCTGTGTAGTGAGCTGGAGTTGTGACTCACTCTATAGTGAGCTGGAGTTGTGAGTCACTCTCAGTAGTGAGCTGGAGTTGTGAGTCACTCTGTGCAGTGAGCTGGAGTTGTGAGTCACTCTCTTGTAGTGAGCTGGAGTTGTGAGTCACTCTCTGTAGTGAGCTGGAGTTGTGAGTCACTCTGTAGTGAGCTGGAGTTGTGAGTCACTCTCTAGTGAGCTGGAGTTGCTAGTCACTCTCTGTAGTGAGCTGGAGATGTGAGTCACTCTCTGCAGTGAGCTGGAGTTGTGAGTCACTCTCTGTAGTGAGCTGGAGTTGTGAGTCACTCTCTGTAGTGAGCTGGAGTTGTGAGTCACTCTCTGTAGTGAGCTGGAGTTGTGCATCACTCCATAGTGAGCTGGAATTGTGAGTCACTCTCTGTAGTGAGCTGGAGTTGTGAGTCACTCTCTAGTGATCTGAAGTTGTGCGTCACTCTCTGTAGTGAGCTGGAGTTGTGCATCACTCCGTAGTGAGCTGGAGTTGTGAGTCACTCTCTGTAGTGAGTTGGAGTTGTAAGTCACTCTCCTTAGTGAGCTGGAGTTGTGAGTCACTCTCTCGTGAGTAGGAGTTGTGAGTCACTCTGTAGTGAGCTGGAGTTGTGAGTCACTCTCTAGTGAGCTGGAGTTGTGAGTCACTATGTTTAGTGAGCAGGAGTTGTGAGTCACTCTCTGTAGTGAGTTGGAGTTGTGAGTCAATATCTGTAGTGAGCTGGAGTTGTGAGTCACTCTCTAGTGAGTAGGAGTTTTGAGTCACTCTGTAGTGAGCTGGAGTTGTGAGTCACTCTCTGTAGGGAGCTGGAGTTGTGAGTCACTCTCTGTCATGAGCTGGAGTTGTGTGTCACTCTCTGTAGTGAGCTGGAGTTGTGAGTCACTCTCTGTAGTGAGCTGGAGCTGTGAGTCACTCTCTGTAGTGAGCTGGAGTTGTGAGTCACTCTCTAGTGAGCTGGAGTTGTGAGTCACTCTGTAGTGAGCTGGAGTTGTGAGTCACTCTCTAGTGAGCCGGAGTTGTGAGTCACTATGTGTGGTGAGCTGGAGTTGTGAGTCACTCTCTGTAGTGAGTTGGAGTTGTGAGTCACTCTCTGTAGTGAGCTGGAGTTGTGAGTCACTCTCTAATGAGTAGGAGTTTTGAGTCACTCTCTAGTGAGCTGGAGTTGTGAGTCACTCTCTGTAGTGAGCTGGAGTTGTGAATCACTCTCTTTAGTGAGCTGGAGTTGTGAGTCACTCTCTAGTGAGCTGGAGTTGTGAGTCATTCTCTGTAATGAGCTGGAATTGTGAGTCACTCTCTAGTGAGCTGGAGTTGTGAGTCACTCTCTGTAGTGAGCTGGAGTTGTAACTCACTCTCTGTAGTGAGCTGGAGTTGTGCGTCACTCTCTGTAATGAGCTGGAGCTGTGAGTCACTCTCTGTAGTGAGCTGGAGTTGTGAGTCACTCTCTGTAGTGAGCTGGAGTTGTGAGTCACTCTCTGCAGAGAGCTGGAGTTGTGACTCACTCTGTAGTGAGCTGGAGTTGTGAGTCACTCTGTGTAGTGAGCTGGAGTTGTGCATCACTCTCTTGTAGTGAGCTGGTGTTGTGAATCACTCTCTGTAGTGAGCTGGAGTTGTGAGTCACTCTCTGTAGTGAGCTGGAGTTGTCCGTCACTCTCTGTAATGAGCTGGAGTTGTGAGTCACTCTCTGTCGTGAGCCGGAGTTGTGAGTCACTCTCTGTAGTGAGCTGGAGTTGTCAGTCACTCTGTAGTGAGCTGGAGTTGTGAGTCACTCTGTGTAGTGAGCTGGAGTTGTGCGTCACTCTCTTTTAGTGAGCTGGAGTTGTGAGTCACTCTCTCTAGTGAGCTGGAGTTGTGAGTCACTCTGCAGTGAGCTGGAGTTGTGAGTCACTCTCTGTAGCGAGCTGGAGTTGTGAGTCACTCTCTTGTGAGCTGGAGTTGTGAGTCACTCTCTGTAGTGAGCTGGAGTTGTGAGTCACTCTCTGCAGTGAGCTGGAGTTGTAACTCACTCTCTGTAGTTAGCTGGAGTTGTGAGTCACTCTCCAGTGAGCTGGAGTTGTGAATCACTCTCTCTAGTGAGCTGGAGTTGTGAGTCACTCTGTAGTGAGCTGGAGTTGTGAGTCACTCTCTAGTGAGCTGGAGTTGTGCGTCACTCTCTGTAGTGAGCTGGAGTTGTGAGTCACTCTCTGTAGTGACTTGGAGTTGTGAGTCACTATCTGTAGTGAGCTGGAGTTGTGAGTCACTCTCTAGTGAGTAGGAGTTTTGAGTCACTCTGTAGTGAGCTGGAGTTGTGAGTCACTCTCTGTAGGGAGCTGGAGTTGTGAGTCACTCTCTGTCATGAGCTGGAGTTGTGTGTCACTCTCTGTAGTGAGCTGGAGTTGTGAGTCACTCTCTGTAGTGAGCTGGAGCTGTGAGTCACTCTCTGTAGTGAGCTGGAGTTGTGAGTCACTCTCTAGTGAGCTGGAGTTGTGAGTCACTCTCTAGTGAGCTGGAGTTGTAACTCACTCTCTGTAGTGAGCTGGAGTTGTGAGTCACTGTGTAGTGAGCTGGAGTTGTGAGTCACTCTCTGTGGTGAGCTGGAGTTGTGAGTCACTCTCTAGTGAGCTGGAGTTGTGAGTCACTGTCTGTAGTGAGCTGGAGTTGTGAGTCACTCTCTAGTGAGCTGGAGTTGTGAGCCACTCTCTGTAGTGAGCTGGAGTTGTGAGTCACTGTGTGCAGTGAGCTGGAGTTGTGAGTCACTCTCTGTAGTGAGCTGGAGTTGTGAGTCACTCTCTAGTGAGCTGGAATTGTGAGTCACTCTGTAGTGAGCTGGAGTTGTGAGTCACTCTGTAGTGAGCTGGAGTTGTGAGTCACTCTCTGTAGTGAGCTGGAGTTGTGAGTCACTGTCTGTAGTGAGCTGGAGTTGTGACTCACTCTCTGTAGTGAGCTGGAGTTGTGAGTCACTCTCTAGTGAGCTGGAGTTGTGAGTCACTCTCTAGTGAGCTGGAGTTGTGAGTCACTCTCTTGTAGTGAGCTGGAGTTGTGAGTCACTCTCTGTAGTGAGCTGGAGTTGTGAGTCACTCTCTAGTGAGCTGGAGTTGTTAGTCACTCTCTGTAGTGAGCTGGAGTTGTGAGTCAGTCTCTAGTGAGCTGGAGTTGTTAGTCACTCTCTAGTGATCTGTAGTTGTGCGTCACTCTCTGTAGTGAGCTGAAGTTGTGCATCACTCCGTAGTGAGCTGGAGTTGTGAGTCACTCTCTGTAGTGAGCTGGAGTTGTGAATCACTCTGTAGTGAGCTGGAGTTGTGAGGCACTCTCTGCAGTGAGCGGGAGTTGTGAGTCACTCTCTGTAGTGAGCTGGAGTTGTGCGTCACTCTCTGTAGTGAGCTGGAGTTGTGAGTCACTCTCTAGTGAGCTGGAGTTGTGAGTGACTCTCTGCAGTGAGCTGGAGTTGTGAGTCACTCTCTGTAGTGAGCTGGAGTTGTGCGTCACTGTGTAATGAGCTGGAGTTGTGAGTCATTCTCTGTAGTGAGCTGGAGTTGTGAGTCACTCTCTATGGTGAGCTGGAGTTGTGAGTCACTCTCTCTAGTGAGTTGGAGTTGTGAGTCACTCTCTGCAGTGAGCTGGAGTTGTGAGTCACTCTCTGTAGTGAGCTGGAGTTGTGAGTCACTCTCTCTAGTGAGTTGGAGTTGTGACTCACTCTGTAGTGAGCTGGAGTTGTGAGTCAGTCTGTGTAGTGAGCTGGAGTTGTGACTCACTCTATAGTGAGCTGGAGTTGTGAGTCACTCTCAGTAGTGAGCTGGAGTTGTGAGTCACTCTGTGCAGTGAGCTGGAGTTGTGAGTCACTCTCTTGTAGTGAGCTGGAGTTGTGAGTCACTCTCTGTAGTGAGCTGGAGTTGTGAGTCACTCTGTAGTGAGCTGGAGTTGTGAGTCACTCTCTAGTGAGCTGGAGTTGCTAGTCACTCTCTGTAGTGAGCTGGAGATGTGAGTCACTCTCTGCAGTGAGCTGGAGTTGTGAGTCACTCTCTGTAGTGAGCTGGAGTTGTGAGTCACTCTCTGTAGTGAGCTGGAGTTGTGAGTCACTCTCTGTAGTGAGCTGGAGTTGTGCATCACTCCATAGTGAGCTGGAATTGTGAGTCACTCTCTGTAGTGAGCTGGAGTTGTGAGTCACTCTCTAGTGATCTGAAGTTGTGCGTCACTCTCTGTAGTGAGCTGGAGTTGTGCATCACTCCGTAGTGAGCTGGAGTTGTGAGTCACTCTCTGTAGTGAGTTGGAGTTGTAAGTCACTCTCCTTAGTGAGCTGGAGTTGTGAGTCACTCTCTCGTGAGTAGGAGTTGTGAGTCACTCTGTAGTGAGCTGGAGTTGTGAGTCACTCTCTAGTGAGCTGGAGTTGTGAGTCACTATGTTTAGTGAGCAGGAGTTGTGAGTCACTCTCTGTAGTGAGTTGGAGTTGTGAGTCAATATCTGTAGTGAGCTGGAGTTGTGAGTCACTCTCTGTAGGGAGCTGGAGTTGTGAGTCACTCTCTGTCATGAGCTGGAGTTGTGTGTCACTCTCTGTAGTGAGCTGGAGTTGTGAGTCACTCTCTGTAGTGAGCTGGAGCTGTGAGTCACTCTCTGTAGTGAGCTGGAGTTGTGAGTCACTCTCTAGTGAGCTGGAGTTGTGAGTCACTCTGTAGTGAGCTGGAGTTGTGAGTCACTCTCTAGTGAGCCGGAGTTGTGAGTCACTATGTGTGGTGAGCTGGAGTTGTGAGTCACTCTCTGTAGTGAGTTGGAGTTGTGAGTCACTCTCTGTAGTGAGCTGGAGTTGTGAGTCACTCTCTAATGAGTAGGAGTTTTGAGTCACTCTCTAGTGAGCTGGAGTTGTGAGTCACTCTCTGTAGTGAGCTGGAGTTGTGAATCACTCTCTTTAGTGAGCTGGAGTTGTGAGTCACTCTCTAGTGAGCTGGAGTTGTGAGTCATTCTCTGTAATGAGCTGGAATTGTGAGTCACTCTCTAGTGAGCTGGAGTTGTGAGTCACTCTCTGTAGTGAGCTGGAGTTGTAACTCACTCTCTGTAGTGAGCTGGAGTTGTGCGTCACTCTCTGTAATGAGCTGGAGCTGTGAGTCACTCTCTGTAGTGAGCTGGAGTTGTGAGTCACTCTCTGTAGTGAGCTGGAGTTGTGAGTCACTCTCTGCAGAGAGCTGGAGTTGTGACTCACTCTGTAGTGAGCTGGAGTTGTGAGTCACTCTGTGTAGTGAGCTGGAGTTGTGCATCACTCTCTTGTAGTGAGCTGGTGTTGTGAATCACTCTCTGTAGTGAGCTGGAGTTGTGAGTCACTCTCTGTAGTGAGCTGGAGTTGTCCGTCACTCTCTGTAATGAGCTGGAGTTGTGAGTCACTCTCTGTCGTGAGCCGGAGTTGTGAGTCACTCTCTGTAGTGAGCTGGAGTTGTCAGTCACTCTGTAGTGAGCTGGAGTTGTGAGTCACTCTGTGTAGTGAGCTGGAGTTGTGCGTCACTCTCTTTTAGTGAGCTGGAGTTGTGAGTCACTCTCTCTAGTGAGCTGGAGTTGTGAGTCACTCTGCAGTGAGCTGGAGTTGTGAGTCACTCTCTGTAGCGAGCTGGAGTTGTGAGTCACTCTCTTGTGAGCTGGAGTTGTGAGTCACTCTCTGTAGTGAGCTGGAGTTGTGAGTCACTCTCTGCAGTGAGCTGGAGTTGTAACTCACTCTCTGTAGTTAGCTGGAGTTGTGAGTCACTCTCCAGTGAGCTGGAGTTGTGAATCACTCTCTCTAGTGAGCTGGAGTTGTGAGTCACTCTGTAGTGAGCTGGAGTTGTGAGTCACTCTCTAGTGAGCTGGAGTTGTGCGTCACTCTCTGTAGTGAGCTGGAGTTGTGAGTCACTCTCTGTAGTGAGTTGGAGTTGTGAGTCACTATCTGTAGTGAGCTGGAGTTGTGAGTCACTCTCTAGTGAGTAGGAGTTTTGAGTCACTCTGTAGTGAGCTGGGGTTGTGAGTCACTCTCTGTAGGGAGCTGGAGTTGTGAGTCACTCTCTGTCATGAGCTGGAGTTGTGTGTCACTCTCTGTAGTGAGCTGGAGTTGTGAGTCACTCTCTGTAGTGAGCTGGAGCTGTGAGTCACTCTCTGTAGTGAGCTGGAGTTGTGAGTCACTCTCTAGTGAGCTGGAGTTGTGAGTCACTCTGTAGTGAGCTGGAGTTGTGAGTCACTCTCTAGTGAGCCGGAGTTGTGAGTCACTATGTGTGGTGAGCTGGAGTTGTGAGTCACTCTCTGTAGTGAGTTGGAGTTGTGAGTCACTCTCTGTAGTGAGCTGGAGTTGTGAGTCACTCTCTAATGAGTAGGAGTTTTGAGTCACTCTCTAGTGAGCTGGAGTTGTGAGTCACTCTCTGTAGTGAGCTGGAGTTGTGAATCACTCTCTTTAGTGAGCTGGAGTTGTGAGTCACTCTCTAGTGAGCTGGAGTTGTGAGTCATTCTCTGTAATGAGCTGGAATTGTGAGTCACTCTCTAGTGAGCTGGAGTTGTGAGTCACTCTCTGTAGTGAGCTGGAGTTGTAACTCACTCTCTGTAGTGAGCTGGAGTTGTGCGTCACTCTCTGTAATGAGCTGGAGCTGTGAGTCACTCTCTGTAGTGAGCTGGAGTTGTGAGTCACTCTCTGTAGTGAGCTGGAGTTGTGAGTCACTCTCTGCAGAGAGCTGGAGTTGTGACTCACTCTGTAGTGAGCTGGAGTTGTGAGTCACTCTGTGTAGTGAGCTGGAGTTGTGCATCACTCTCTTGTAGTGAGCTGGTGTTGTGAATCACTCTCTGTAGTGAGCTGGAGTTGTGAGTCACTCTCTGTAGTGAGCCGGAGTTGTCCGTCACTCTCTGTAATGAGCTGGAGTTGTGAGTCACTCTCTGTACTGAGCCGGAGTTGTGAGTCACTCTCTGTAGTGAGCTGGAGTTGTCAGTCACTCTGTAGTGAGCTGGAGTTGTGAGTCACTCTGTGTAGTGAGCTGGAGTTGTGCGTCACTCTCTTTTAGTGAGCTGGAGTTGTGAGTCACTCTCTCTAGTGAGCTGGAGTTGTGAGTCACTCTGCAGTGAGCTGGAGTTGTGAGTCACTCTCTGTAGCGAGCTGGAGTTGTGAGTCACTCTCTGGTGAGCTGGAGTTGTGAGTCACTCTCTGTAGTGAGCTGGAGTTGTGAGTCACTCTCTGCAGTGAGCTGGAGTTGTAACTCACTCTCTGTAGTTAGCTGGAGTTGTGAGTCACTCTCCAGTGAGCTGGAGTTGTGAATCACTCTCTCTAGTGAGCTGGAGTTGTGAGTCACTCTGTAGTGAGCTGGAGTTGTGAGTCACTCTCTAGTGAGCTGGAGTTGTGCATCACTCTCTGTAGTGAGCTGGAGTTGTGAGTCACTCTCTGTAATGAGCTGGAGTTGTGCGTCACTCTCTGTAGTGAGCTGGAGTTGTGCATCACTCTCTGTAGTGAGCTGGAGTTGTGAGTCACTCTCTGTAGTGAGCTGGAGTTGTGAGTCACACTCTAGTGAGCTGGAGTTGTGAGTCACTCTGTAGTGAGCTGGAGTTGTGAGTCACTCTGTAGTGCGTTGGAGTTGTGCGTCACTCTGTAGTGCGCTGGAGTTGTGACTCACTCTGTAGTGAGCTGGAGTTGTGAGTCACTCTCTGTAGTGAGCTGGAGTTGTGAGTCACTCTCTGTAGTGAGCTGGAGTTGTGAGTCACTCTGCAGTGAGCTGGAGTTGCGAGTCACTCTCTGTAGTGAGCTGGAGTTGTGAGTCACTCTCTAGTGAGCTGGAGTTGTGAGTCACTCTCTAGTGAGCTGGAGTTGTGCGTCACTCTCTAGTGAGCTGGAGTTGTGAGTCACTCTGTAATGAGCTGGAGTTGTGAGTCACTCTCTGTAGTGAGCTGGAGTTGTGAGTCACTCTCTGTGGTGAGCTGGAGTTGTGAGTCACTCTCTGTAGTGAGCTGGAGTTGTGAGTCACTGTCTGTAGTGAGCTGGAGTTGTGAGTCACTCTGTAGTGAGCTGGAGTTGTGAGTCACTCTCTGTAGTGAGCTGGAGTTGTGAGTCACTCTCTGTCGTGAGCTGGAGTTGTGAGTCACTCTCTGTAGTGAGCTGGAGTTGTGAGTCATTCTGTTGTGAGCTGGAGTTGTGAGTCACACTCTAGTGAGCTGGAGTTGAGAGTCACTCTGTAGTGAGCTGGAGTTGTGAGTCACTCTGTAGTGCGCTGGAGTTGTGCGTCACTCTGTAGTGAGCTGGAGTTGTGCATCACTCCGTAGTGAGCTGGATTTGTGAGTCACTCTCTGTAGTTAGCTGGAGTTGTGAGTCACTCTCTCGTGAGCTGGAGTTGTGAGTCACTCTCTAGTGAGCTGGAGTTGTGAGTCACACTCTAGTGAGCTGGAGTTGTGAGTCACTCTGTAGTGAGCTGGAGTTGTGAGTCACTCTGTAGTGCGCTGGAGTTGTGCGTCACTCTGCAGTGAGCCGGAGTTTTGACTCACTCTGTAGTGAGCTGGAGTTGTGAGTCACTCTCTGTAGTGAGCTGGAGTTGTGAGTCACTCTCTGTAGTGAGCTGGAGTTGTGCGTCACTCTGTAGTGAGCTGGAGTTGTGAGTCACTCTGTAGTGAGCTGGAGTTGTGCGTCACTCTCTGTTGTGAGCTGGAGTTGTGCGTCACTCTAGTGTGCTGGAGTTGTGAGTCACTCTAGTGAGCTGGAGTTGTGAGTCACTCTCTGGTGAGCTGGAGTTGTGCGTCACTCTGCAGTGAGCTGGAGTTGTGAGTCACTCTCTGTAGTGAGCTGGAGTTGTGAGTCACTCTCTCTAGTGAGCTGGAGTTGTGAGTCACTCTCTGTAGTGAGCTGGAGTTGTGAGTCACTCTCTGCAGTGAGCTGGAATTGTAACTCACTCTCTGTAGTTAGCTGGAGTTGTGAGTCACTCTCTAGTGAGCTGGAGTTGTGTATCACTCTCTCTAGTGAGCTGGAGTTGTGAGTCACTCTGTAGTGAGCTGGAGTTGTGAGTCACTCTCTAGTGAGCTGGAGTTGTGCGTCACTCTCTGTAGTGAGCTGGAGTTGTGAGTCACTCTCTGTAATGAGCTGGAGTTGTGCGTCAATCTCTGTAGTGAGCTGGAGTTGTGCATCACTCTCTGTAGTGAGCTGGAGTTGTGAGTCACTCTCTGGTGAGCTGGAGTTGTGAGCCACTCTCTGTAGTGAGCTGGAGTTGTGAGTCACTGTGTGTAGTGAGCTGGAGTTGTGAGTCACTCTCTGTAGTGAGCTGGCGTTGTGAGTCACTCTGTAGTGAGCTGGAATTGTGAGTCACTCTGTAGTGAGCTGGAGTTGTGAGTCACTCTCTGCAGTGAGCTGGAGTTGTGAGTCACTCTCTGTAATGAGCTGGAATTGTGAGTCACTCTCTGTAGTGAGCTGGAGTTGTGAGTCACTCTATGTAGTGAGCTGGAGTTGTGAGTCACTGTAGTGAGCTGGAGTTGTGAGTCACTCTCTCTCGTGAGTTGGAGTTGTGAGTCACTCTGTCGTGAGCTGGAGTTGTGAGTCACTCTCTGTAGTGAGCTGGAGTTGTGAGTCACTCTCTGTAGTGAGCTGACGTTGTGAGTCACTCTCTGTCGTGAGCTGGAGTTGTGAGTCACTGTGTGTAGTGAGCTGGAGTTGTGCGTCACTCTCTGTAGGGAGCTGGAGTTGTGAGTCACTGTGTAGTGAGCTGGAGTTGTGAGTCACTCTCTGTGGTGAGCTGGAGTTGTGAGTCGCTCTCTGTAGTGAGCTGGAGTTGTGAGTCACTCTCTGTAGTGAGCTGGAGTTGTGAGTCACTCTCTAGTGAGCTGGAATTGTGAGCCACTCTCTGTAGTGAGCTGGAGTTGTGTGTCACTGTGTGTAGTGAGCTGGAGTTGTGAGTCACTCTCTGTAGTGAGCTGGAGTTGTGAGTCACTCTGTAGTGAGCTGGAATTGTGAGTCACTCTGTCGTGAGCTGGAGTTGTGAGTCACTCTGTCGTGAGCTGGAGTTGTGAGTCACTCTGTAGTGAGCTGGAGTTGTGAGTCACTGTCTGTAGTGAGCTGGAGTTGTGACTCACTCTCTGTAATGAGCTGGAATTGTGAGTCACTCTGTAGTGAGCTGGAGTTGTGAGTCACTCTCTGAAGTGAGCTGGAGTTGTGAGTCACTCTGTGTAGTGAACTGGAGTTGTGAGTCACTCTCTGTAGTGAGTTGGAGTTGTGAGTCACTCTCTTGTAGTGAGCTGGCGTTGTGCGTCACTCTCTGTAGTGAGCTGGAGTTGTGAGTCACTCTGTAGTGAGGTGGAGTTGTGAGTCACTCTCTAGTGAGTTGCAGTTGTGAGTCACTCTCTGTAGTGAGCTGGAGTTGTGAGTCACTCTCTGCAGTGTGCTGGAGTTGTGAGTCACTATGTGTAGTGAGCTGGAGTTGTGAGTCACTCTGTAGTGAGCTGGAGTTGTGAGTCACTCTGTAGTGAGCTGGAGTTGTGAGTCACTCTGTAGTGAGCTGGAGTTGTGAGTCACTCGGTAGTGAGCTGGAGTTGTGAGTCACTCTTGTAGTGAGCTGGAGTTGTGAGTCACTCTCTGTAGTGAGCTGGAGTTGTGAGTCACTCTCTAGTGAGCTGGAGTTGTTAATCACTCTCTGTAGTGAGCTGGAGTTGTGAGTCACTCTTGTAGTGAGCTGGAGTTGTGAGTCACTCTCTCTAGTGAGCTGGAGTTGTGAGTCAATCTCTAGTGAGCTGGAGTGCGTCACTCTCTGTAGTGAGCTGGAGTTGTAAGTCACTCTCTAGTGAGCTGGAGTTGTGAGTCACTCTCTTGTAGTGAGCTGGAGTTGTGAGTCACTCTCTAGTGATCTGAAGTTGTGGGTCACTCTCTAGTGAGCTGGAGTTGTGAGTCATTCTCTGTAGTGAGCTGGAGTTGTGAGTCCCTCCTGTAATGAGCAGGAGTTGTGAGTCACTCTCTGTAGTGAGCTGTAGTTGTGAGTCACTCTCTGTAGTGAGCTGGAGTTGTGAGTCACTCTGTAGTGAGCTGGAGTTGAGAGTCACTGTAGTGAGCTGGAGTTGTGAGTCACTCTGTAGTGAGCTGGAGTTGTGAATCAC
This sequence comes from Somniosus microcephalus, assembly GCF_052327205.1. Lineage (NCBI taxonomy): Eukaryota > Metazoa > Chordata > Chondrichthyes > Squaliformes > Somniosidae > Somniosus > Somniosus microcephalus. The sequence goes on along the minus strand of NC_140998.1, from coordinate 6,407,038 downwards.
TCTCTGTAGTGAGCTGGAGTTGTGAGTCACTCTCTGTAGTGAGCTGGAGTTGTGAGTCACTCTGTAGTGAGCTGGAGTTGTGAGTCACTCTGTGTAGTGAGCTGGAGTTGTGCGTCACTCTGTGTAGTGAGCTGGGGTTGTGAGTCACTCTCTAGTGAGCTGGAGCTGTGCGTCCCTCTGTGTAGTGAGCTGGAGTTGTGCGTCACTCTCTAGTGAGCTGGAGTTGTGCGTCACTCTCTAGTGAGCTGGAGTTGTGAGTCACCCTCTGTAGTGAGCTGGAGTTGTGCGCCAATCTCTGTGGTGAGCTGGATTTTTGAGTCACTCTGTACTGAGCTGGAGTTGTGAGTCACTCTCTGTAGTGAGTAGGAGTTTTGAGTCGCTCTCTAGTGAGCTGGAGTTGTGAGTCACTCTCTAGTGCGCTGGAGTTGTGAGTCACTCTCTTTAGTGAGCTGGAGTTGTTAGTCACTCTAGTCAGTTGGAGTTGTGAGTCACTCTGTAGTGAGTTGGATTTGTGCGTCACTCTCTGCAGTGAGCTGGAGTTGTGAGTCACTCTCTATAGTGAGCTGGACTTGTAAGTCACTCTCTGTAGTGAGCTGGAGTTGTGAGTCACTCTCTGTAGTGAGCTGGAGTTGTGAATCACTCTCTGTTGTGAGCTGGAATTGTGAGTCACTCTGTAGTGAGCTGGAGTTGTGAGTCACTCTCTGTAGTGAGCTGGAGTTGTGCGTCACTCTGTAGTGAGCTGGAGTTGTGCGTCGCTCTCTGTAGTGAGCTGGAATTGTGAGTCACTCTGTAGTGAGCTGGATTTGTGAATCACTCTCTGTTGTGAGCTGGGGTTGTGAGTCACTCTGTAGTGAGCTGGAGTTGTGCGTCACTCTGTAGTGAGCTGGAGTTGTGAGTCACTCTCTAGTGAGCTGGAGTTGTGCGTCACTCTGTGTAGTGAGCTGGAGTTGTGAGTCACTCTCTAGTGAGCTGGAGTTGTGCGTCACTCTCTGTAGTGAGCTGGAGTTGTGAGTCACCCTCTGTAGTGAGCTGGAGTTGTGAGTCACTCTCTGTAGTGAGCTGGAGTTGTGAGTCACTCTCTGCAGTGAGCTGGAGTTGTAACTCACTCTCTGTAGCTAGATTGAGTTGTGAGTCACTCTCTAGTGAGCTGGAGTTGTGAATCACTCTCTCTAGTGAGCTGGAGTTGTGAGTCACTCTGTAGTGAGCTGGAGTTGTGAGTCACTCTCTAGTGAGCTGGAGTTGTGAGTCACTCTGGTGAGCTGGAGTTGTGAGTCACTCTCTGTAATGAGCTGGAGTTGTAACTCTCTCTGTAGTGAGCTGGAGTTGTGAGTCACTCTCTGTAGTGAGCTGGAGTTACAACTCACTCTCTGTAGTGAGCTGGAGTTGTGAGTCACTCTCTGTAGTGAGCTGGAGTTGTGAGTCACTCTCTGTAGTGAGCTGGATTTGTAACTAACTCTCTGTAGTGAGCTGGAGTTGTGAGTCACTCTCTGCAGTGAGCTGGAGTTGTAACTCACTCTCTGTAGTTAGCTGGAGTTGTGAGTCACTCTCTCTAGTGAGCTGGAGTTGTGAGTCACTCTGTAGTGAGCTGGAGTTGTGAGTCACTCTCTAGTGAGCTGGAGTTGTGCGTCACTCTCTGTAATGAGCTGGAGTTGTGCGTCACTCTCTGTAGTGAGCTGGAGTTGTGAGTCACTCTCTGGTGAGCTGGAGTTGTGAGTCACTCTGTAGTGAGCTGGAGTTGTGAGTCACTCTCTGTAGTGAGCTGGAGTTGTCAGTCACTCTGTAGTGAGTTGGAGTTGTGAGACACTCTCTCGTGAGCTGGAGTTGTGAGTCACTCTCTGCAGTGAGCTGGAGTTGTGAGTCACTCTCTGTAGTGAGCTGGAGTTGTGAGTCACTCTCTGTAGTGAGCTGGAGTTGTGAGTCACTCTCTGTAGTGAGCTGGAGTTGTGAGTCACTCTCTGTAGTGAGCTGGAGTTGTGAGTCACTGTGTGTAGTGAGCTGGAGTTGTGCGTCACTCTCTGTAGTGAGCTGGAGTTGTGAGTCACTCTCTGTAGTGAGCTGGAGTTGTAACTCACTCTCTGTAGTGAGCTGGAGTTCTGAGTCACTGTGTAGTGAGCTGGAGTTGTGAGTCACTCTCTGTGGTGAGCTGGAGTTGTGAGTCACTCTCTGTAGTGAGCTGGAGTTGTGAGTCACTGTCTGTAGTGAGCTGGAGTTGTGAGTCACTCTGTAGTGAGCTGGAGTTGTGAGTCACTCTCTGTAGTGAGCTGGAGTTGTGAGTCACTCTCTGTCGTGAGCTGGAGTTGTGAGTCACTCTCTGTAGTGAGCTGGAGTTGTGAGTCACTCTCTCTAGTGAGCTGGAGTTGTGAGTCACTCTCTGTAGTGAGCTGGAGTTGTGAGTCACTCTGTAGTGAGCTGGAGTTTTGAGTCACTCTCTGTAGTGAGCTGGAGTTGTGAGACACTCTGTAGTGAGCTGGAATTGCGCATCACTCTCTATAGTGAGCTGGAGTTGTGCATCACTCTCTAGTGGGCTGGAGTTGTGGGTCACTCTCTGTAGTGAGCTGGAGTTGTGAGTCACTCTCTAGTGAGTTGGAGTTGTGAGTCACACTCTGTAGTCAGCAGGAGTTGTCCGTCACTCTCTGTAGTGAGCTGGAGATGTGAGTCACTCTCTGTGGTGAGCTGGAGTTGTGAGTCACTCTCTGTAGTGAGCTGGAGATGTGAGTCACTCTCTGTAGTGAGCTGGAGTTGTGAGTCACTCTCTGCAGTGAGCTGGAGTTGTGAGTCACTCTCTAGGGAGTTGGAGTTGTGAGTCACTCTCTGTAGTGAGCTGGAGTTGTTAGTGACTCTCTAGTGAGTTGGAGTTGTGAGTCACTCTCCAGGGAGCTGGAGTTGTGAGTCACTCTCTAGTGAGTTGGAGTTGTGAGTCACTCTCCAGTGAGCTGGAGTTGTGAGTCACTCTCTCGTGAGTTCGAGTTGTGAGTCACTCTCTGTAGTGAGCTGGAGTTGTGAGTCACTCTCTGTAGTGAGCATCTTAAAGGAGGAGAGAGAGGCGGAGAGGTTTAGGGCGGAAATTCCAGCGCTTAGGGCCCAGGCAGCTGAAGGCACGGCCGTCAATGGTGGAGTGATTATAATCGGGGTTGCTCAAGAGGCCAGAATTGGAGGAATGCAGCTATATCGGAGGGTTGTGGGGCTGAAGGAGATTACAGCGATAGGGAGGATCGAGGCCATGGAGGAATTTGAAAACAAGGATGAGAAATTTAAAATGGAGGTGTTGCCGGGTTGGGAGCCAATGTAGGTCAGCGAGCACAGGGGTGAGCGGGACTTGTTGTGATTTAAGATACGAGCTGCAGAGGTTTGCATGCGTCAAGTTGATGGAGGCACATTATGCAGTCAAATAGCCTGCTCTCTCTCGGCCACTGTCTAGACACACACAAGACGAGACGAGGGGGTGGGTGGGGAGACGATGAGTGTTGGGCTGTACCCAGTAAAGCCGGCTCCGTCGGGAGAAAGGGGGAGGGGAATGGAGAGTAAGTAGCTGGAGGCTATCACACACACAATGGTTACGTCAGACAGCCCGGAGGGCAGGGTGAGAAGAGCGGGTGCAAATTACAGTCTGCAAAGGCACAAGGAAAAAAGAGTTCAGGGAAACTGCTTAAACTGCAGAGTTTCCAGAGAGCAAACGGAGAGCATTTTTTGGAAAGGCTGACAGGAAATTCCAGAAAACAAAAGGATTATGTTTCCACGGAGTGGATTTTTGGGAACATGGCTGAAGAATGGGAAAAAAAATTCTGGCACACGCAAGCAACACGAGGTTGAAAGTTCAACTGGTCCAAGCTCTGGGCCTCCTGTATTTGGGCCCAAGGCTGCACGCGTTCTGCTGCTGTCACTCCGAATATGTTGTTGGATTCTTGCTGGTACCGGCACAAACTCGGCGGCGGTTTTCAGAGCCAAACACATCCCCCCCCCCCCCTCCTCCACCACCCCTGCCGAACCTGGGGGTGGGAGCTCCCAGTGAGACCCCACACACACACACAGGGCTCTGACCCTGGGGGCTCCCAGTGAGACACTCCCCACACACAGGGCTATGACCCTGGGAGCTCCCAGTGACCCCCCCCCCACACACAGGGCTCTGACCCTGGGGGCTCCCAGTGAGACCCCACACACACACACAGGGCTCTGACCCTGGGGGCTCCCAGTGAGACACTCCCCACACACAGGGCTATGACCCTGGGAGCTCCCAGTGACCCCCCCACACACAGGGCTCTGACCCTGGGGGCTCCCAGTGACCCCCCCACACACAGGGCTCTGACCCTGGGGGCTCCCAGTGACCCCACACACAGGGCTCTGACCCTGGGAGCTCCCAGTGACCCCACACACACAGGGCTCTGACCCTGGGGGCTCCCAGTGAGACCCCCACACACACACAGGGCTCTGACCCTGGGGGGCTCCCAGTGACCCCACACACAGGGCTCTGACCCTGGGGGCTCCCAGTGAGACACTCCCCACACACAGGGCTATGACCCTGGGAGCTCCCAGTGACCCCACACACAGGGCTCTGACCCTGGGGGCTCCCAGTGACCCCACACACACAGGGCTCTGACCCTGGGGGCTCCCAGTGACCCCCCCCCCACACAGGGCTCTGACCCTGGGGGCTCCCAGTGAGACACTCCCCACACACAGGGCTATGACCCTGGGAGCTCCCAGTGAGACACTCCCCACACACAGGGCTCTGACCCTGGGGGCTCCCAGTGAGACACTCCCCACACACAGGGCTATGACCCTGGGAGCTCCCAGTGACCCCCCCCCACACACAGGGCTCTGACCCTGGGAGCTCCCAGTGACCCCACACACACAGGGCTCTGACCCTGGGGGGCTCCCAGTAACCCCACACACAGGGCTCTGACCCTGGGGGCTCCCAGTGAGACACTCCCCACACACAGGGCTATGACCCTGGGAGCTCCCAGTGACCCCCCCCCACACACAGGGCTCTGATCCTGGGAGCTCCCAGTGACCCCACACACACAGGGCTCTGACCCTGGGGGGCTCCCAGTGACCCCACACACAGGGCTCTGACCCTGGGGGCTCCCAGTGACCCCACACACACAGGGCTCTGACCCTGGGGGCTCCCAGTGACCCTGCCCACACAGGGCTCTGACCCTGGGGGCTCCCAGTGAGACACTCCCCACACACAGGGCTATGACCCTGGGAGCTCCCAGTGAGACCCCCACACACAGGGCTCTGACCCTGGGGGCTCCCAGTGACCCCACACACAGGGCTCTGACCCTGGGAGCTCCCAGTGACCCCACACAATACAATAATACAATACAATACAAATCGCTTTATTGGCATGATAAGGTACATCTTATGTTGCCAAAGCATCAAAATACATTTATGGTTGAACACATAAACGCGGTTCCATTCATACAGTGTATAAACAGGTATATCCCTGAGTTTATAAATATATTTTCGCCTTGTTTATATATACTCTTGTCTTAGTTTACTGGTTGTCCCTCTGTTCATGGCAAGCTGTAACATAGTGTGCCGCCAGTGTTACACAGCTTCTCTCCTCCCCCAGTAGGAATGGGAGTTTTTGGTTGTCAGTCAGATTTCTGAATTCAGGGCATATTTGTGAGAATTTTTGATAGAAATTCTCTCTGATGCCCTGATATTTTCCACAGGCTGTGAGGAAGTGCATCTCTGTCTCAACTACTCCCTGACTGCAGTGAGAGCATATCCTGTCTTCTCTTGGCAGCCTGGTCTGCCTGTGTCTGCCTTTTTCGATCGCTAGGCTATGTTCGCTAAGTCTGTACCTTGTCAAGGTTCTTCTCAGTTTGTTATCCTTTACCATGGTCAGGTAATCAGCTATGTTGTATTGTCTGTTTAGGGCCAAGTAGCAATTGAGTTTGCTTTGGGTTTTTGTTGTTTCTGCCCAATATGACAGATATTTTTCCTTTTGCTTAGCGACGATTGTGTTGGGTCGAATTCTTTGTGTTACCCTGTCACTGTCCTGGGGCTGGTTATTGTTAGTATTGTTATTAGTTACTTTATTGAGTCCCAGGACTAGTTGACTGAGGGTATTCTTCTTTATGGTCAGCTCTTGGCATTTCAGGGCGTCGTAGTGATAGCATTGGGGGTTGCTCATTTGTAGGTGATTCCAAAATTTGGTGGCTCTTTTTTGGATAGTGATTATTAATGGGTATTGGCCTAGTTCCGCCCTGCATGCGTTGTTTACTGTTTTCCTTTGAGTCCGGAGGATACTTTTACAGAATTCCGCATGTAGGATCTCAATTGGGTGTTTGTCCCATTTTGCAAAATCTTGTTGTGTTAGTGGTCCCCAGACCTCACTGCCATAGAGTGCAATTGGTTCAATTACTGATTTGAAAATTTTGAGCCAAATGCTAATTGGGATTTCTATTTGGATTGATTTTTTGATGGCATAGAAAGCCCTTCTTGCTTTCTCTTTCAGTTCATTCACAGCCAGTTTGAAGTTTCCCGTAGAACTGATTTTTAAGCCCAAGTATGTGTAGTGAGTGGTTTGTTCAATTTTGGTTGTTCCTACTGTGAAATTTATTGTGGGTCCATGTTGTTTGGATCTTTGCTGGAACACAAGGACTTTGGTTTTTTGGGGATTTATTGTCAGGGCCCAAGTCTGGCAGTACGACTCCAGCAGGTCCAGGTTCTGCTGTAGACCCTCCTTAGTTGGTGACAGCAGAACCAGGTCGTCGGCATAGAGGAGGAATTTAACCTTGGATTCATATAGGGTGAGGCCGGGTGCTGTAGATTGTTCAAGTAGTTTTGCCAATCCATTAATGTAAATATTAAAGAGTGTCGGTGAGATTGGCGAGCCCTGCGTCACCCCCCGCCCCTGTGGGAAGTATTTTGTTTGTTTGTCTCCAATTTTAACTGCACATTTATTGTTTGTATACATTGATTTAATTACATCATATGTTTTACCTCCTACCCCGCTTTCGATAAGTTTCAGGAATAAACCGTCATGCCAGATGGAGTCGAAAGCCTTCTGGAAATCTACAAAGCATGCGTAGATTTTGCTTTTGTTATGGTGAACGTGTTTGTCAATTAGGGTCTGTAGGGTGAAGATATGATCGGATGTTCTATAGTTTGGCAGGAATCCAATTTGGCTTTTACTCAAGACATTGTGCTCTTCAAGGAAGTTTATAAGTCTTTTGTTTATGATGCTACAGAATACCTTCCCCAGGTTACTGTTTACACAGATGCCTCGATAGTTGTTTGGGTCGATTTTGTCCCCACTTTTGTATATGGGTGTTATGAGTCCTTTGTTCCAGATGTCAGGGAAATAACCGACACTCAGAACCAAGTTGAAGAGTTTTAGGATAGCCAGTTTCAGTTTGTCGTCTGCGTGTTTAATCATCTCATTTAGTATGCCGTCTGTCCCGCAAGCTTTTCCTGGTCGCAGGTCCTTGAGTTTTTCAAGAAGTTCTTTTTCTGTTATTATGGCGTCTAGCGGGTTTTGGTTATCTTTTATGGCCATTTCAAGCTTTTCAAGTTTTTTGCGTATTTGGTGTTGCTCTGGTCCTAGTGTGTTTTTCTGGTATAATTTTTCAAAGTGGTTTACCCATGTGTCCCCATTTTGAATGGACAAATCGTCGTGTTGTTTTTTGTGTAGTGTTTTCAAGTTGTCCCAGAAACAATTCGACTCAATGGATTCCTCCATGGAGCTGAGTGTATTCTTAATAAATTGCTCTTTTTTGGTCCTGAGTGTGTTTCTGTATTGTGTTAGCGTCTGACAATAAGTAAGGCGTAATTCCTCGTTTTCTGGATGTCTGTGTTTTTGGTTTGATAGTTTTCTAAGTTTTTTCCTCATGTTATGGCAATCATGGTCAAACCATTTTTCATAGTTTTTTGTTTTGGGTTTGTTCTTGCGAGTTTTCAAGTTTGCATTTGTTGCCAAATTATCAAAAATATTGTTTAGTTTACTAACTGCCCGGTTTACGCCTTCTTTATTGTGAGTGTATATGTTATCCAGAAAGGTGTCTAAGAGAGCTTGAGTTGATGCATTGCTAATTGTTTTCTGGTATTTTTCCGTGTCGTTTTTGGCCCATCTGTACGATTTTTTGGTGTTGTACAGTTTACTGGGTTGTGTTTCTATGTTGTTTGTTTCTGTCTTTTTGAGAAACATAGTAATTTGACTGTGATCTGACAGTGTTGTTTGTGGTTTGACTGTGAATGCTCTGAAAGAGGATGGGTCCAAGTCTGTAATCATATAGTCTACTGTGCTGCAGCCAAGAGGTGAGCAGTAGGTCGATCTTCCTAGGAGGTCTCCTATGAACCTACCATTGACAATGTACAGACCCAGGTTTCGACAGAGCTGTAGTAGCTGTTTACCATTGGTATTTGACTGCTTGTCGCAATTATGCCTGTATGGAAGGGAAGGGATGTCAAAGTGGTTATTCCCGAATACGTAATTGTTTCCCTGATTATTGGTGAAGTCTGGTTCTTCGCCCGTTCTTGAATTGAGGTCCCCACAGATCAACACGTTCCCCTGGGCCTGGTATTGGATAATTTCCCCCTCCATGTTGGAGAAGGTGTCCTCTTTGTAGTACGGGGAATCGATTGGAGGGATATAAAGTGCGCAAATGTAAACATCTTGGGTGTTTGAGATAATCTCCCTCTCAAGTTTGAGCCACATATGGTTTTCGCCCTTTTTTATAAATTTGATGTAATTCTTAAGTTCTGTTTTAAACCAGATCAGTATGCCTCCGGAGTCTCTGCCTTGGGTTACACTTGGTAATTTATTGGAGGGGACCACTAGCTCAGTGTACCCTTGGGGACAGCCGGTGTGTCCTTTTCCTTTATACCAAGTTTCCTGTAAAATGATAATATCTAGATCTTTAGTTTCCTCTATGAACTCTGGGGTCCTACTCTTCACTTCTCGCAGTGAAGAGCGTAGACCTTGGATATTCCAGGTCGAAATATATAAGGATTTCACACACACAAGGCTCTGACCCTGGGGGGCTCCCAGTGACCCCACACACAGGGCTCTGACCCTGGGGGGCTCCCAGTGACCCCACACACAGGGCTCTGACCCTGGGGGCTCCCAGTGACCCCACACACACAGGGCTCTGACCCTGGGGGCTCCCAGTGACCCCCCCCCACACAGGGCTCTGACCCTGGTGGCTCCCAGTGAGACCCCCACACACAGGGCTCTGACCCTGGGGGCTCCCAGTGATCCCCCCACACACAGGGCTCTGACCCTGGGGGCTCCCAATGACCCCCCTCCCCCACACACAGGGCTCTGACCCTGGGGCTCCCAGTGACTCCCCCCCCCACACAGGGCTCTGACCCTGGAGGCTCCCAGTGAGACCCCCACACACACACAGGGCTCTGACCCTGGAGGCTCCCAGTGAGACCCCCCCCCCCCCCACACACAGGGCTCTGACCCTGGGGGCTCCCAGTGACTCCCCCACACAGGGCTCTGACCCTGGGAGCTCCCAGTGACCCCCCACACACAGGGCTCTGACCCTGGAGGCTCCCAGTGAGACCCCCCCCCCCCCACACACAGGGCTCTGACCCTGGGGGCTCCCAGTGGCCCCACACACAGGGCTCTGACCCTGGGGGCTCCCAGTGACCCCACACACAGGGCTCTGACCCTGGGGGCTCCCAGTGACCCCCCCACACACACGGCTCTAACCCTGGGGGCTCCCAGTGACCCCACACACACATGGCTCTGACCCTGGGGGCTCCCAGTGACCCCACACACAGGGCTCTGACCCTGGGGGCTCCCAGTGACCCCACACACAGGGCTCTGACCCTGGGGGCTCCCAGTGACCCCCACACACAGGGCTCTGACCCTGGGGGCTCCCAGTGACCTCCCCCCCACACACAGGGCTCTGACCCTGGGGGCTCCCAGCGACCCCCACACACACACACACACAGGGCTCTGACCCTGGGGGCTCCCGGTGACCCCCCACCTCCCCCACACACACAGGGCTCTGACCCTGGGGGCTCCCAGTGACCCCCACACACAGGGCTCTGACCCTGGGGGCTCCCAGTGACCTCCCCCCCACACACAGGGCTCTGACCCTGGGGGCTCCCAGCGACCCCCCCACACACACACACACAGGGCTCTGACCCTGGGGGCTCCCAGTGACCCCCCCCCCCCTCCTCCACACACACAGGGCTCTGACCCTGGGGGCTCCCAGTGCCCCCCCCCCACACACACACAGGGCTCTGACCCTGGGGGCTCCCAGTGAGACCCCCACACACACGCAGGGCTCTGACCCTGGGGGCTCCCAGTGACCCCCCCCTACACACAGGGCTCTGACCCTGGGGGCTCCCAGTGAGACCCCCACACACACGCAGGGCTCTGACCCTGGGGGCTCCCAGTGACCCCCCACACACACACAGGGCTCTGACCCTGGGGGCTCCCAGTGAGACCCCCACACACACACAGGGCTCTGACCCTGGGGGCTCCCAGTGAGACCCCCACACACACACAGGGCTCTGACCCTGGGGGCTCCCAGTGACCCCCCCCCCACACACACACAGGGCTCTGACCCTGGGGGCTCCCAGTGAGACCCCCACACACACACACACAGGGCTCTGACCCTGGGGGCTCCCAGTGAGACCCCCACACACACACAGGACTCTGACCCTGGGGGCTCCCAGTGAGACCCCCACACACACACACACAGGGCTCTGACCCTGGGGGCTCCCAGTGACCCCCCCCCCCCACACACACACAGGGCTCTGACCCTGGGGGCTCCCAGTGAGACCCCCACACAATACAATACAATACAATACAAATCGCTTTATTGGCATGATAAGGTACATCTTATGTTGCCAAAGCATCAAAATACATTTATGGTTGAACACATAAACGCGGTTCCATTCATACAGTGTATAAACAGGTATATCCCTGAGTTTGTAAATATATTTTCGCCTTGTTTATATATACTCTTGTCTTAGTTTACTGGTTGTCCCTCTGTTCATGGCAAGCTGTAACATAGTGTGCCGCCAGTGTTATACAGCTTCTCTCCTCCCCCAGTAGGAATGGGAGTTTTTGGTTGTCAGTCAGATTTCTGAATTCAGGGCATATTTGTGAGAATTTTTGATAGAAATTCTCTCTGATGCCCTGATATTTTCCACAGGCTGTGAGGAAGTGCATCTCTGTCTCAACTACTCCCTGACTGCAGTGAGAGCATATCCTGTCTTCTCTTGGTAGCCTGGTCTGCCTGTGTCTGCCTTTTTCGATCGCTAGGCTATGTTCGCTAAGTCTGTACCTTGTCAAGGTTCTTCTCAGTTTGTTATCCTTTACCATGGTCAGGTAATCAGCTATGTTGTATTGTCTGTTTAGGGCCAAGTAGCAATTGAGTTTGCTTTGGGTTTTTGTTGTTTCTGCCCAATATGACAGATATTTTTCCTTTTGCTTAGCGACGATTGTGTTGGGTCGAATTCTTTGTGTTACCCTGTCACTGTCCTGGGGCTGGTTATTGTTAGTATTGTTATTAGTTACTTTATTGAGTCCCAGGACTAGTTGACTGAGGGTATTCTTCTTTATGGTCAGCTCTTGGCATTTCAGGGCGTCGTAGTGATAGCATTGGGGGTTGCTCATTTGTAGGTGATTCCAAAATTTGGTGGCTCTTTTTTGGATAGTGATTATTAATGGGTATTGGCCTAGTTCCGCCCTGCATGCGTTGTTTACTGTTTTCCTTTGAGTCCGGAGGATACTTTTACAGAATTCCGCATGTAGGATCTCAATTGGGTGTTTGTCCCATTTTGCAAAATCTTGTTGTGTTAGTGGTCCCCAGACCTCACTGCCATAGAGTGCAATTGGTTCAATTACTGATTTGAAAATTTTGAGCCAAATGCTAATTGGGATTTCTATTTGGATTGATTTTTTGATGGCATAGAAAGCCCTTCTTGCTTTCTCTTTCAGTTCATTCACAGCCAGTTTGAAGTTTCCCGTAGAACTGATTTTTAAGCCCAAGTATGTGTAGTGAGTGGTTTGTTCAATTTTGGTTGTTCCTACTGTGAAATTTATTGTGGGTCCATGTTGTTTGGATCTTTGCTGGAACACAAGGACTTTGGTTTTTTGGGGATTTATTGTCAGGGCCCAAGTCTGGCAGTACGACTCCAGCAGGTCCAGGTTCTGCTGTAGACCCTCCTTAGTTGGTGACAGCAGAACCAGGTCGTCGGCATAGAGGAGGAATTTAACCTTGGATTCATATAGGGTGAGGCCGGGTGCTGTAGATTGTTCAAGTAGTTTTGCCAATCCATTAATGTAAATATTAAAGAGTGTCGGTGAGATTGGCGAGCCCTGCGTCACCCCCCGCCCCTGTGGGAAGTATTTTGTTTGTTTGTCTCCAATTTTAACTGCACATTTATTGTTTGTATACATTGATTTAATTACATCATATGTTTTCCCTCCTACCCCGCTTTCGATAAGTTTCAGGAATAAACCGTCATGCCAGATGGAGTCGAAAGCCTTCTGGAAATCTACAAAGCATGCGTAGATTTTGCTTTTGTTATGGTGAACGTGTTTGTCAATTAGGGTCTGTAGGGTGAAGATATGATCGGATGTTCTATAGTTTGGCAGGAATCCAATTTGGCTTTTACTCAAGACATTGTGCTCTTCAAGGAAGTTTATAAGTCTTTTGTTTATGATGCTACAGAATACCTTCCCCAGGTTACTGTTTACACAGATGCCTCGATAGTTGTTTGGGTCGATTTTGTCCTCACTTTTGTATATGGGTGTTATGAGTCCTTTGTTCCAGATGTCAGGGAAATAACCGACACTCAGAACCAAGTTGAAGAGTTTTAGGATAGCCAGTTTCAGTTTGTCGTCTGCGTGTTTAATCATCTCGTTTAGTATGCCGTCTGTCCCGCAAGCTTTTCCTGGTCGCAGGTCCTTGAGTTTTTCAAGAAGTTCTTTTTCTGTTATTATGGCGTCTAGCGGGTTTTGGTTATCTTTTATGGCCATTTCAAGCTTTTCAAGTTCACACACACAGGGCTCTGACCCTGGGGGCTCCCAGTGAGACCCCCACACACACACAGGGCTCTGACCCTGGGGGCTCCCAGTGAGACCCCCACACACACACAGGGCTCTGACCCTGGGGGCTCCCAGTGACCCCCCCCCCCACACACAGGGCTCTGACCCTGGGGGCTCCCAGTGAGACCCCCACACACACGCAGGGCTCTGACCCTGGGGGCTCCCAGTGAGACCCCCACACACACACAGGGCTCTGACCCTGGGGGCTCCCAGTGAGACCCCCACACACACACAGGGCTCTGACCCTGGGGGCTCCCAGTGAGACCCCCACACACACACAGGGCTCTGACCCTGGGGGCTCCCAGTGACCCCCCCCCCCACACACACACAGGGCTCTGACCCTGGGGGCTCCCAGTGAGACCCCCACACACACACAGGGCTCTGACCCTGGGGGCTCCCAGTGACCCCCCCCCCACACACACACAGGGCTCTGACCCTGGGGGCTCCCAGTGACCCCCCCCACACACACACACAGGGCTCTGACCCTGGGGGCTCCCAGTGAGACCCCCACACACACACAGGGCTCTGACCCTGGGGGCTCCCAGTGAGACCCCCACACACACACAGGGCTCTGACCCTGGGGGCTCCCAGTGAGACCCCCACACACACACAGGGCTCTGACCCTGGGGGCTCCCAGTGACCCCCCCCCCACACACAGGGCTCTGACCCTGGGGGCTCCCAGTGAGACCCCCACACACACGCAGGGCTCTGACCCTGGGGGCTCCCAGTGAGACCCCCACACACACACAGGGCTCTGACCCTGGGGGCTCCCAGTGAGACCCCCACACACACACAGGGCTCTGACCCTGGGGGCTCCCAGTGAGACCCCCACACACACACAGGGCTCTGACCCTGGGGGCTCCCAGTGACCCCCCCCCCACACACACACAGGGCTCTGACCCTGGGGGCTCCCAGTGAGACCCCCACACACACACAGGGCTCTGACCCTGGGCGCTCCCAGTGACCCCCCCCCACACACACACAGGGCTCTGACCCTGGGGGCTCCCAGTGACCCCCCCCACACACACACACAGGGCTCTGACCCTGGGGGCTCCCAGTGAGACCCCCACACACACACAGGGCTCTGACCCTGGGGGCTCCCAGTGAGACCCCCCCACACACACACAGGGCTCTGACCCTGGGGGCTCCCAGTGAGACCCCCACACACACACACACAGGGCTCTGACCCTGGGGGCTCCCAGTGACCCCCCCCACACACACACACAGGGCTCTGACCCTGGGGGCTCCCAGTGAGACCCCCACACACACACACACAGGGCTCTGACCCTGGGGGCTCCCAGTGAGACCCCCCCACACACACACACAGGGCTCTGACCCTGGGGGCTCCCAGTGAGACCCACATTTTGCTAAATAACAACAGAAAATGCTGGGAAAACTCAGCAGGCCAGGCAGCATCCGTGGAGAGAGACATAGAGTCAACGTTTCAGTAGTTTGACACTGTGCACCTACTGTTTGCTTGACGTGGTGCTCAGATCTACATTTTCTACAGCAATCACTGTCCTACATAACAGAAAATAAAATTTTCAGCCACAGTATGTGAGTAATTTGAGACGTGACATGTGGTGAGTGTAATGTGCTCGGGAGGAACAGGTGACTCTGGACCTATGTTTCCCAAAACACTCCACCACTGGGGGTTTTCCTCGCCTCATGTCTGGCTCTGTTGTAGACTGATTGATGGAGATTGATCACTGTGATTAGTCAACAACTCCATTATTGTTGGATCATGTAACTCCCAGGATGGGAGAAGGCGAACTAGACGGAGCTCGGTCTTTTATCCTCTAGCAATTCCTCTGTTTCTATACCAACAAAGTCACCTCTACGTTACAACAGTGACTTCACTTCTTAAGTATTTCATCGGGTGTAAAGCGCTTTGGGACGTCCTGAGCTGGTAAAAGGTGCTGTAGCAAGCCTGAATTCGCAGTCGGTTGCTTCCAAGACTGAAAAGCCCAAATTTCTCTAGTCTTCATAACTCAATCCTCTGATGTCAGGCAAGGATCGATCAACCTGCTGGCTCTTTCCTGGACCTCCCCAGACTGGACACAGTACTCAAGGAGCAGAGTGTGAGAACAATCAAGCCCTCTTGTCCTTGATGTACCATCTTAACGGGCTTCTTTCTTTCTGTCCCAGTGCAGACGTGGTTTAAAAAAAAAGGCTCACTCACACAAAAATGGCCCAGCTTGTTTTGACAACTGGGATTAGGCCCCTGAGTTATGGGGAGAGGCTGCAGTAGCTGGGAATGTTTACAGTGGAGGAGAGAAGGCTCGAGGGTATCTTATAGGTCCTAAAAGGCTACAGACAAGATAAATGTCATTGGGGTAGACTTTGGTCTGGGTGGAAAGGACCAACTGGACAGGGAGCAGAAAGGGAAATCAGGCAGAGAGGAATAGACGCCTATAACAGAGTCTCCATTTAAAATAAATTTAATCTACCCCAATGTGTTTAACATAGTCCCAGATTCTACAACAAGAGGGCTTAGCATCGTACGGCGAAGAGTGTGGAGGGTGATGCCACGGTTTAGATGTAATGCCTTTACGCAAAGGATGGTGAATGAATGGAATAGATTGTCACTGGAAGCACTGGCACTGACTTTAACAGCAAATTCAGGAGAGTCTTAAGTTTGGATGCTGCTGAAACCTGGAGCTGCAAGATGCTGAGCTGCCATTGTAATCCATTGGAATAGTATGGAGGGGTGTTAGAGGCGCTGTGGGATGTGATATTCCTGGGGCACTGGGGCTGGTTGGTTGGATCACCACAGACTCTTCCAGTCCCGTACTTTCCTATCTTGCTGTCAGACACAGTAGCCCCAGAACAGATGTTAGGGCCTCTTTTCCAAGCCCTCGTGCCCAGTCATTGAGCGTTCTGTGGGCGCACAGCCCAGGAAAAGAGGTGGGCTCCCGAATCACTGGGTCTCCCCACCCCTTTGGCACTGCACTGGTATTCTTGGGCTTTCCTGTGGGGGTGGAGTCTGGCCTGGGTTTCATGGACGAGTGGACCCGTACCATCACTCCTGGTAAAGCATTCAGCGTATTCTCCTGGACGGAGCCAATGGACAGTGCGGACTATCAAACTGTAAAGTACTCTGTTCTTACCGCTTATGGTTAACGCCCAAAGCGTTCAGGCAAACACATGAGAAGCTGCAGAAAGCTCCGAATGGAGCTCGTAGAGAATCAGTCATAGGGTTAGAGGATATTTGGACGTTGTGGGGAGACTGGGAGAATGTAACAGATTACGGGGGTCTGAGATGCAGAATCTGAGGACAATATCTGGAGTAAAAAAAACAAAAGGTAACTGGGAGCCCAGCCCAGTTTGAGCATGACTTGCTATGACTTGTATGCTGCTATTTGGGCTGATGCAGCATTTTATTGGCTTTGCCAAGTGTTGCTGCAACAGTCGGACATCTTATCACTAGATCTGGTTCTCCGCTCTTGCACCACCATCCATGTCACCCACTTGCATCTTCCCACGTGCTGTCCTTCATACTGGTCCATGCTAAATTTCATCTGCCTTTGGTCCTAACTTGTATTGGTGTCAATCGCAGATAAGGCCATCTTGTCTCGCTCTCCACCAACAGCCCCCTTTCCCACCCCCAACCCTACTTCCTTCTGTGTCCGCCCCTGGAAAAACTCTCTCCCAACTCTCTTACAACTGCACTACTAAACCCCAACTGTTCAGCCTTTGGCCCTCCATTCACCACAACATTTCAGCAGCTACCGATCTGCTCAACCACACCCTCACCACCACCTTTGATGCCCTAGTCACTATTAATTATTCTCTCTCACTCTGGCCGTTCCCCCAGTACAGCCTTCATCTTCTCCTGCTTAAGTCCAAGGGACGCAGACTTGAACGGATATGGCGGACAGCTGGTTTAGCCATTCACCGCCAGACCTGGCTGGACCACATAAAGCATTATCGGGTCCTGCTCTCGTCTGCCAAAATTGCTCACTATTCCAGAATCATTCTGGAATGCAAAGATAAACCCCGGCTCCTATTCTCTACTGCTAGCCGTCTTTTTAAACCCCTCTCCCCTGTCTCCTCCACCCTCACCTCCAACAACAAGTGTGAGGAGCTCATGGACTTCTTTGTCTCTAAGATTGAGACCATCTGTTTAGCTGCCGCTGCCACTTCCCTTCCTTCCCCTATCCCACCAGGCTAAACTTCCTCTAAGGTTCCCCCCTGCCCTAGCCCTGAACTCACATCTTTCTCCAGTTTCTCTCTGATCTCCCCTCCTGACCTCCCTGTGTCCATCTTGTCCATGAGACCCACTTCCTGCTCCCTCGACCCTATTCCCACCAAACTGCTGACCACCCAATTTCCTTTTCTGGCTCCCATGTTAGCTGACATTGTTAATGGCTCTCTCTCGTCAGGTCCTGTCCCCCTCTCCCTCAAATCTGCCGTCATCACCCCTCTCAGAAAAACAACCCTTAACCCCTCCGTCCTTGCAAACTACCGCCCCATCTCCAACCTCCCTTTGCTCTGCAACGTCCTTGAACATGTTTTCACCTCCCAAATCCATGTCCATCTTTCCCACAGCTCCATGTTTGATTCCCTCCAATTCGGTTTCCGCTCTTGCCACAGTACCGAAACGGCTCTCATCAAAGTCACAAATTACATCCTTTGTGACTGTGACAAAGGTAAACTATCCCTCCTCGTCCTTCTTGACTTATCTGCAGCCTTTGACACGGTTGACCACTCCATCCTCCTCCAACGCTTCTCCACCATCATCCAGCTGGGTGGGACTGCACTCACCTGGTTCCATTCTTATCTATCTAATCGTAACCAGAGAATCACCTGCAATGGCTTCTCTTCCCGCTCCCGCATCGTTACCTCTGGTGTCCCCAAGGATCATTCCTTGGCCCCCTCCTATTTCTCATCTACATGCTGCCCCTTGGCGACATCATCCGAAAACACAGCGTCCGTTTCCACATGTACGCTGACGACACCCAGCTCTACCTCACCACCACTTCTCTCGACCCCTCCACGGTCTCTAAATTGTCAGACTGCTTGTGCTTGTCCGACATACAGTTCTGGTGAGCAGGAATTTTCTCCAATTAACTACTGGGAAAACTGAAGCCATTGTCTTCGGTCCCTGCCACAAACTCCATTCCCTAGCCACTGACTCCATCCCTCTCCCTAACACCTGTCTGAGGCTGAACCACACTGTTCGCAACCTTGGTGTCATATTTGACCCTGAAATGAGCTTCCGACTACATATCCACGGCATAACTAAGACCGCCTATTTCCACCTTCATAACATCGCCCGTCTCCACCCTTGCCTCAGCTCATCCGCTGCTGAAACCCTCATCAATGTCTTTGTTACCTCTAGACATGACTATTCCAACACACTCCTGGCTGGCCTCCCACATTCTACCCTACGTAAACTTGAGGTCATTCAAAACTCGGCTGCCCGTGTCCTAACTCGCACCAAGTCCCGTTCACCCATCACCCCAGTTAAGCAATGCCTCGATTTAAAAATTCTCATCCTTGTTTTTAAATCCCTCCAGGGCCTTCCCCTCCCTATCTCTGTAACCTCCTCCAGCCCCACAACCCCCCGAGATATCTGCGCTCCTCTAATTTTGCCCTCTTGAGCTTCCCTGATTATAATCGCTCAACCATCAGTGGCCGTGTCTTCTGTTGCCGAGGCCCTAAGCTCTGGAATTCCCTCCCTAAACCTCTCCGCCTCTCTTTCCTCCTTTAAGATGCTCCTTAAAACCAAGCTTTTGGTCATCTGCCCTAATTTCTCCTTATGTGGCTCGGTGTCAAGTTTTTGGCTTATAATACTCCTGTGAAGCGCCCTGGGACGTTTTACTATGTTAAAGGCGCTATATAAATACAAGATGTTGTTACAGCTTGATGCTGTCTCTTACCTCATTCCTTGACCACGGTTGCTTCTGTGCTGGTTTTTGTATTGTACCAAACACAAGAGTCAGATCAGCCAGAAGACAAGGCCCAGTGTTCATAAGCTTCAGTGTGTCCCGTGCATCCATCACCCCTGCGCTCGCTCATCTACACTGGCTCCCGGACCGGCAACGCCTCGATTTTAAAATTCTCATCCGTTTGTTCAAATCCCTCCATGGCCTCGTCCCTCTCTAGCTCTGTAATCTCCTCCAGCCCTACAACCCCCCGAGATCTCTGCGCTCCTACAATTCTGGCATCTTGAGCATCCCCGATTTTAATCGCTCCACCATTGGCAGCCGTGCCTTCAGCTGCCTGGGCCCTAAGCTCTAAAATTCCCTGCCTAAACCTCTCCGCCTCTCTCTCCTTCTTTAAGAAGTTCCTAAAAACCTACCTCATCTGCCCTACTATCTCCTTATGTGGCTCGGTGTCAAATTTTGTCTGATAATCGCTCCTATGAAGTGCCTTGGGACATTTTACTATGTTAAAGGCGCTATCTAAATGCAGGTTGTTGTGTGAAATTACTTTCCGAGGATGTTGGCAATGGTAACATTGTGCCGTACCTGGTTTGGCAAAGGATCACAATAACGAAATGTCCAGCCACACTAGGCAGGGGCAGGGGAGGAACATTGCTGGCCTACATTGGCTCCCAGTCCATCAACGCCTGTCATTTAAAATGCTAATTCTTGTGTATAAATCGCTTTAAGGCCTGGCCCCTCCCTCTCTCTGTAACCCCCTCCCACCCTACAATCACTCCTGAACTCTCTGTTCCTTTGACTGTTTCCTTGAACATTCCTCCCTCTCCTCGCCCACCAGACCCCATGCTCTGGAATATTCTCCCTAAGCCCCTCCGCCTTACCATCTCCCTTTCCTCCTTTAGGATTCTCCTTAAAACATAGGATTACATAGGATATACGGCACAGAAACAGGCCATTCGGCCCAACCAGTCCATGCCGGTGTTTATGCTCCACTCGAGCCTCCTCCCGTCTTTCCTCATCTAAATCTATTAGCATAACCCTCGACTCCCTTCTCCCTCATTGCTTGTCCAGCCTCCCCTTAAATGCATCGATACTATTCGCTTCAACCACTCCCTGTGGCAGCGAGTTCCACATTCTCACCACTCTCTGGGTAAAGAAGTTTCTCCTGAATTCCCTATTGGATTTCTTGGTGACTATCTTATATTGATGGCCTCTAGTTATGCTCTTCCCCACAAGTGGAAACACTCTCTCTGTATCCACTCTATCAAAACCTTTCATCATTTTAAAGACCTCTATTAGGTCACCCCTCAGCCTTCTTTTTTCAAGAGAAAAGAGACCCAGCCTGTTCATCCTTTCCTGATATGTATACCCTCGCATTTCTGGTATCATCCTTGTAAATCTTCTCTGCACCCTCTCCAGTGCCTCTATATCCTTTTTATAATATGGCGACCAGAACTGTACGCAGTACTCCAAGTGTGGTCTAACCAAGGTTCGATACAGGTTTAGCATAACTTCCCTACTTTTCAATTCTATCCCTCCAGAAATAAACTCAAGTGCTTGGTTTGCTTTTTTTATGGCCTTGCTAACCTGTGTCGCAACTTTTAGTGATTTGTGTATTTGTACTCCGAGATCCCTTTGTTCCTCTACCCCACCTAGACTCGCACCCTCCAAGTGATAAGTGACCTCCCTATTCTTCCTACCAAAATGTAATACCTCACATTTATCTGTGTTGAACTTCATTTGCCAATTATATGCCCATTCTGCTAGTTTATTAATGTCCTCCTGTAATTTGTTGCAGTCCTCCTCAGTATTGACTATCCCCCCAATCTCATCATCCAATGTCATGTCCACCTGTTCTATCTCCCTGGTAAATAATGAATTAATATTTCTGCCATCTCTCTATCATTACCTGTGGTATTGTCCTGTCTATCCCTTAATGGCCCTATTCCCATCCCAACCTTCCTTTTTTTATTGATGTGCCTGTAAAATATTTTACTATTTTGTTTTATGTTCCTTGATAATTTAATTTCATAGTTCCTCTTTGCCTTCCTAATTGTTTGTTTGACTTCTCTCCTAATCTCTTTGTATTCTCTCTTATCATGCACTCCTCTGCTGTCTGTGTACTTAATGTATGCCTCTTTCATTACCCTCAATTGTTCCCTGATGGCTTTATTCATCCATGGAGTCTCATTAGTGTTTAGTTTGTTCTTTTCTTTTAGCGCAATATATTTTTCCTGCACTCTGTTGAAAACTGTTTTAAATATTTCCCATTGCTGTTCTACCTCGTTGTTTGCCTAAATTTTAGCCCATTTTATCTTCACAAGTTCTATTCTCAGCCCCTCAAAATCAGCTTTTCTCCAATCTATTAACCTGTTTTTTGTCATACTTATGTCCTTCTCTATTAGCATCTTAAAGCGTATTATATTATGGTCACTATTGCCTATATGTTCCCCTGCTTTTACTTCTCTTATCTGCTCTGGCTCATTCCCCATTACCAGATCCAATATCGAATCCTCCCTTGTTGGGCTTTTTACATATTGGGTTAGAAAGGTGCCCTGTAGACATTGGAGGAACTCCATTCCCTTATCCCCTTTACCTACCTCTTCTGTCCAATTAATATCGGGGTAGTTGAAATCCCCCATGATTATTATTCTATGTTTTTTACTCATTTCTTCCACTACCTCCCTTCCACTATTAGGTGTATTTTTTTAATTCTTTTTTTTGAGCCGCTGCAGTCCGTGTGGTGAAGCTGCTCCTACAGTGCTGTTAGGTAGGGATTTCCAGGATTTTGACCCAGTGACGATGAAGGATCAGCGATATACTTCTAAGTCAGGATGGTGTGTGACTTGGAGGGGAACTTGGAGGTGGTGGTGTTCCCATGCGCCTGCTGCCCTTGTCCTTCTAGGTGGAAGAGGTCGCGGGTTTGGGAGGTGCTGCCGAAGAAGCCTTGGCGAGTTGCTGCAGTACATCTTGTAGATGGTACACACTGCAGCCACGGTACGCCGGTGGTGGAGGGAGTGAATGTTTAAGGTGGTGGATGGGGTGCCAATCAAGCGGGCTGCTTTTTCCTGGATGGTGTCGAGCTTCTTGAGTGCTGTTTGAGATGCACTCATCCAGGCAAGTGGAGCGTATTCCATCACACTCCTTGTGCCTTGTAGATGGTGGAAAGGCTTTGAGGAAACAGGAGGTGAGACACTCGCCGCAGAATACCTAGCCCCTGACCTGCTCTTGTTGCCACAGTATTTATGTGGCTGGTCCATGGTAACCCCCAGGATGTTGATAGTGGGGGATTCGGCGATGGTAATGCCATTGAATGTCAAGGGAAGGTGGTTAGACTCTCGCTTGTTGGAGATAGTCATTGCCTGGCACTTCTGTGGCGCGAATGTTACCTGCCACTTATCAGCCCAAGCCTGAACACCGTCCGGGTATTGTTGCATGCGGGCATGGACTGCTTCATTATCTGAGGAGTTGTGAATGGTGCTGAACACTGTGCAGTCATCAGCGAACTTCCCCATTTCTGACCTTATGTTAGAGGAAAGGTCATTGATGAAGCAGCTGAAGATGGTTGGGCCCAGGACACTGCCCTGAGGAACTCCTGCAGCAATGTCCTGGGGTTGTGATGATTGACCTTCAATCACCACAACCATCTGTAGACTACGCCTGTTAGTGTGATTGATCCTTTATTATCTTTTATCTCTATCCATATGGATTTTATTTTTGTCTTGCTGATAGCTGCGTCACTTATTTCTACTGCCGTTATGTCAAATCAAATCAAATCAAATCAACTTTTATTGTCATTGTTAGTGCACAAGTGCAGTACAACGAAATGTAGGCTTGCGGCTCCCGAGAGTGTACAATTTGGATTAGGACACTTAAACATTTCAACATACATTTGTACATATATATTAGCATAAATATGACCATAATAAAGTGCATCGGCAGATGTGCCGGCTTTAGTGTTTATTTGTGGAGTTCAGTAGGATGACAGCCCTGGGAAAGAAGCTGTTCCTAAATCTGGTCGTACGGGTGCGAATGCATCTGTAGCGTCTTCCAGATGGTAGGAGGGCGAACAGACTGTGGCTGGGGTGGGTAGGGTCTTTGATGATGGACCGTGCCCTCCGTAGGCAGCGTTTCTGATATATATGTTCTATGGTCGGTAGCCGGGTGCCGGTAATGCGTTGGGCAGTTTTGACTACCCGCTGCAGGGCTTTCCGGTCATGGGAGCTACAGCTGCCGTACCATACCGTGATACAGTTTGTCAGGATGCTCTCTATAGTGCAGCGGTAGAAGTTAGAGAGGATCGGGCGTGACAGATTACATCCCTTCAGCCTCCTCAAGAAATATAGGCGCTGCTGGGCCTTCTTCACCAGAGAGGAGGTGTTGAGGGACCAGGAGAGGTCTTCCGTGATGTGGACTCCGAGGAACTTAAAGCTAGTTATCCCTAATCAGTGCAGCTACTCCACCTCCCTTTTTTCCCTCTCTATCTTTTCTAAATATGTTATACCCAGCTCTTTGACCAAGCATTTAGTCACCTCCCCCTAATACCTCATTCTGTGGCTCGCCGTCCATTTCTATCTGATTGCGTCTCTGTGAAGCACCTGGGGTTGTTTTCTACATTAAAGACACTATGTTCATTAATAAATAGACATTCTTATTATGAACACAGCTAGCTTTTGCTAGTTACTTTATTGAGCACATGTGGACTAGGTACTGTATCTGTAGAGGCTTCCATCTTGACTGCTGCCTTGTGGGTAGCCTAGTGCCTCATGGGTAATGTAGTCTTAATATATATACAGCTGGGTAGTGTAGTCTTATACATACAGCTATATACAGCTCTACGCAGTTCTATGGCTCCACCTAGTGTCCACTATAGAATGACATGTTATTGATCATTACATCCCCCTTTCTTTGAGGTTTAACAAAATCAATATCAATCAACTTTCAAGAAAACAATAAAGATAATATCAGTAACACTTTTGTTAGTGCTCTATAAACATAAACATTTTCAAAACAGTCAACACATTTTCAAAGCTTTACATTGTACTCAAAGATTAAGTCTATCAGGCTTTTTTACTTCACGTGTGGATCTTCTCAACACGGGTAAGTCTGATGTGTCTTCATGAGATTGTTCTGGCGGTGAATGACAAGATGCAGTTGAGGCATTGTCATCAATCTGGTCTTGAATAGTCTCTTGTGTTTTAAGGAGGGAACGGCGGTTCCTCCTGAGAATCTGTCCTTCCTCAGTTCTAATAGTGTATGACCTTGGTCCTACTTCCACAAGAACTGTAGCTTTCCTGTTCCATGCATCTGGATCCTCAATCCTGACAACATCATCCCTTGTCAATGGTTTTAGAGTTTTGGATGACTTGTCATAGTATGATTTCTGTTTCAGCTTTAACAGTTGAAGTCTCTGTCTCAGTCCCCACTCCTGGTACCATGTTATGTTCATTAATAAATATACATTCTTATTATGAACACAGCTAGCTTTTGCTAGTTACTTTATTGAGCACATGTGGACTAGGTACTGTATCTGTAGAGGCTTCCATCTTGACTGCTGCCTTGTGGGTAGCCTAGTGCCTCATGGGTAATGTAGTCTTAATATATATACAGCTGGGTAGTGTAGTCTTATACATACAGCTATATACAGCTCTACGCAGCTCTACGGCTCCACCTAGTGTCCACTATAGAATGACATGTTATTGATCACTACAGTTTTGCTGCTGTTATTATTTCAGTGAACACTTTCACAGTTAAAGGCTAAGGGGGAAAAATACAGTTGTTTGCGCCTCCCGTTAGCGCCTTAAGAGGGCGCTAATGGGGTGCAAAGCAACTAGCGCCCGGGCGCGGCGGTGTTTGCGCCGCTCGCGAAATTAACTAGACATTTTGCGGCAGCACTAAACACTACTGCCACGATCTCCTGCGCCGGCAGATCGTGACGTCAGTCGAGTGCGCAACGCCCCGGTAGCGCCCTGGACCAGATATTGAGTGACGCCCCCTGCCTTACTGCCTGCCGCTAGCAACGACAGGTTGAGGGAAGTGTTTTGCAGTCGGGAAGGGACTGGTGGAGCGCTATTTAAAGGCGACCGCTTCCTGCCTTTTTTTGTTGGTGACATTTTTGCACCACGCATTCTGAGAGAGAGAGAGAGAGACTTCTGGAGAGATTCAACACTGTGTGAAGGAGTTTTGGGTACTGAGCAGCACTTTGCAGGTTCATTTTGATTTGCCCTTCCTTGTATCTATGGGCAGACACACACACACACACACACACACACACACACAGGTACAGGTACACACAGACACACGTACACGCACAGACACACGTACACGCACACACAAGTACAGATGTACATGCCCATGCACACACAGACACACGCATACATACACACACGCGCACACACAGACACACACACAGACCTATACACACATGCCCAACAATATATGATTAGAACTATTTGGTCGTGTGGAGGCTAATCGTTGACGCGGACTGGTTGGGCCAAATGCCCTGTTTCTGTCATGTAATTTCTATGTATTTCTATAACTGCCTTTGTAATCTTGTCATGCTGTAAATTCACTGTCCTGGCAGCGGTGGGGGAGGTGTGATTACAGCGTGACCAGTTTACATGAGCCCTTTCTGTTACAAATGTGGACGTAAGGATTTACAATGGAAAAAGTTGACAGGAAATGCGCACAGATGTAAGATTTTTAACAAAATACCAGTTGCTGACCTGTGACACGGCAGATGGAGAGTGAAGACTGTGGAGTCTTCAGGTCAAGTGGATATAGGGGCCAGGTGATAATTACACCAGGGGTGCGCAGATGTAATTTCCCCCCCGCCGCCCCCAATTTTAAACTCGTACATTCTGTCCATATTTTTATATTTCCATGCTAGATCCTTATGTCGACATTTATAATGGAAAGTGCCAAGTAAACTTGTGACAGTGTAATTACAGCCTCCCGCCAGTGCTGGCGCTGCAACGTGACAGTTTACATAGGAAATTTACATTCTAAACGTCAAGGCAGAAATTTCTTATGGAAAAGTAGATGGGAATTGTGCTCAGATGTAAGATTTCTTACATATCGTAGATACATAGCCCCCACACTGCGAATACTGCTGCACATTTCCACACACGACTAGGATTTTTTTCTTTAAGACTGTTTAATTTACCAGAAAGCAGTAATTATCGACAGGGGAGGTAATTGGAAACAGGAGAGCTTATATCTGAGGCAATTTAATTTTACATTACTGACAACTTCCCATTATCTATTGCAACTTTTCTCTTTTTCTTTTTAAACAAAGTTACTGACCCAAGGATCCCACATCAGGTTTTCATTTGGAATTTTTTTAATAAGGAAAGACATCAAACATTTAATGAAAAAAAATCCCATCTGTCCTTTTGTGTGGAGCCTCTTGCTCAGCCCGGCCAATCCTGATCTCCACACCCAAAATAAACATTCCGAATCTTTGGGGTGGTGGGAGGGGAATGGCTTAACAGAAAGGCACAAGTTGAGCTGCTGAGGAGACAGCTCAGGGAAAACAAAATAACATTGTCCCTTTCTTTGTGACTGGTACTCCACAAAAGAGTTTATGCACAGAATTAGCAGCTTTTTTTGAAATAGTAAAAGGAAACAGGGGGTCTGTTAAAGTCATAAAGAATGAATCACCTCGTAATTAGTTTGTTCTGGGCCGGGGATGCAGTAACTCTTCACTGTGTTAAGTTTGGCCTCAAACGCCCATTTGTTATAATAACAGAAAGAAAGTATAAAAAAACCCTCACTGCATTCCATCTACTTCACTAACTGACAGCGGCCCTGGCCCTCTGCCAATCTCCTTCATACACTCAGCTTATATTCCACAGATCCTGACCACCGGCCAACTCTTTGAATCCTCCTCCCCTTCCCTCCCCCCTCCAATCCCCCCTCCAATCCAATCCCCCTCCAATCCCCCCTCCAACCCACTCACCCCTCCAATCCCCCCCTCTAATCCCCTCCCCCCTCCAATCACCCCTCTAATCCCCTCCCCCCTCCAATCCCCCCTCTAATCCCCTCCCCCCTCCAATCCCCCCTCCAATCCCCTCCCCCCTCCAATCCCCCCTCTAATCCCCTCCACCCTCCAATCCCCCCTCCAATCCCCTCCCCCTCCCCCCTCCAATCCCCTCCCCCTCCCCCCTCCAATCCCCCCTCCAACCCACTCACCCCTCCAATCCCCCCCTCTAATCCCCTCCCCCCTCCAATCCCCTCCCCCCTCTAATCCCCTCCCCCCTCCAATCCCCTCCCCCCTCCAATCCCCCCTCTAATCCCCTCCCCCCTCCAATCCCCCCTCCAATCCCCTCCCCCCTCCAATCCCCTCCGCCCTCCAATCCCCCCTCCAATCCCCTCCCCCTCCCCCCGCCAATCACCCCTCCAATCCCCTCCCCCTCCAATCCCCCCTCCAATCCCCTCCCCCTCCAATCCCCTCCCCCCTCCAATCCCCTCCCCCTCCAATCCCCCCTCCAATCCCCTCCCCCCTCCAATCCCCTCTCCCCTCCAATCCAATCCCCCCTCTCCCCTCCCCTCCCGCCTCCTCTCCTCGCCCTCCCCCCACCTCCCGCCCCTTCCCACTGCCTCTCCTCACTTCCCCTCTCCCTCTCCCCTCCCCATTCCCTCCCCTCTCCCTACCCTCCCGTTTCTCACCCCTCCCTCCACTCCCCTCTTCTCCGGAATATAGAGCCTGAACAAAAGAAGGAAAGAGGAGAGTTGTGATTCCAGATTGCTGACACAGCATACCTGCCAGAGAGTCCAGGGACTTCAAAAGGAGCCCGTCCTCTTTGAAACATTTTCAGTCACATCCCGTGGCTTCCTCGCAGTCCGGCCTGTAAACGAGTTCAGTATGTTTGGCATCGGGAACACACTTTCGTCCCCTCAGCATTTCTTTTTCCATCCCAACAACTCGCTCTGTGAAAATCTCGGCTGCTCTTTGTTTCCCTTCTTTTCTTTGTTGTGTTTTTATTCTGTGAATTCATTCCAGGAAGACCCTCTCCTGCCTGTCCATATTGCACATGTGTGAGCGTGCATGCAAGTCTTTGTGCGCGCGAGTGTGTGGCCGTGCGTGTGTGAGCGTGCGTGCGTGCGCGGCTGTGTGCAAGTGAGCATGGTGGACAGCAACTGTGGGATCTCACCTACCACTGAAGTTTAGCAAACTGCTTGAGCACAATAAATGAAAGCCAAGCCTTGAGCTTCACCAGGAGAGGGAAAAAATTAAATGTTATCAGAGAGTCAAGTCAAGTTCTTCTCATTCCCGCCCCTCCTCTCATAGTTCCCTGACCTTAACTGCCCAGGAAGGTCCCAGGAACATTTGTCAGTTTGGCTCAGTTGGTAACACTCTTGGTTAAAAGGTCATAGTTTCAAACACCACTCCAGAGAATTGTGCACCTCATCTAGGTGGACATGCCCAGTGGAGTGCTGTGGAAACGCTGCACTGTCAGAGGGGCAGTACTGAGGGAGCACTGCACTGTCGGAGGGTCAGTACTGAGGGAGCACTGCACTGTCGGAGGGTCAGTACTAAGGGAGCGCCACACTGTCGGAGGGGCAGTACTGAGAGAGTGCCGCACTGTCGGAGGGGCAGTACTGAGAGAGCACTGCACTGTCGGAGGGGCAGTACTGAGGGAGTGCTGCACTGTCGGAGGGGCAGTACTGAGGGAGCACTGCACTGTCGGAGGAGCAGTACTGAGGGAGTGCTGCACTACTGTGGAGGAGGAATTCCTGGAGTGTTTACGGGATGGTTTCCTGCACCAATATGTCAAGGAACCAACCAGAGATCAGGCCATCTTAGACTGGGTATTATGTAACGACAAAGGATTAATTAGCAATTTTGTTGTACGAGGCCCCTTGGGTCTGAGCGATCATAATATGATCGAATTCTTCATTAAGATGGAGAATGAAGTAGTTGACTCAGAGACTAGGGTCCTCAATTTAAATAAAGGAAACTACGATGGTCTGAGGAGCGAGTTGGGTAGGATTGATTGGGGAATGGCACTCAAAGGGTTGACGGTGGATAGGCAATGGCAAACATTCAAAGACCGAATGGATGAGCGACAGAATTTGTTCATCCCAGTTTGGCATAAAAATAAAACAAAAAAGGTGACTCAACCGTGGCTAACAAGGGAAATTAGGGATAGCATAAGATCCAAGGAGACGACATATAAATCGGCCAGAAAAAGCAATAATCCTGAGGATTGGGAGCAGTTTAGGATTCAACAAAGGAGGACAAAGGGATTAATTAAGAGGGGGAAAATAGAATATGAGAGTAAGCTAGCTGGGAACATAAAAACTGACTGTAAAAGCTTTTATAGATATGTGAAGAGAAAAAGATTGGTGAAGTCAAGCGTAGATCCCTTACAGTCAGAATCAGGGGAATTTATAATGGGAAACAAAGAAATGGCAGACCAACTAAATTCATACTTTGGTTCTGTCTTCACAAAGGAGGACACAAATAACCTCCCAGAGATGCCGGGGAACATAGGGCCAGATGAAAGGGTGGAACTGAAAGAAATCAGTATTTGTAGGGAAATGGTGTTAGGAAAATTGATGGGACTAAAGGCCGATAAATCCCCAGGGCCTGATAATCTACATCCCAGGGTACTTAAGGAAGTGGCCCTAGAAATAGTAGATGCATTGCTGGTCATCTTCCAGAACTCGATAGACTCTGGAACAGTACCCATGGATTGGAGGGTAGCTGATGTTACCCCACTATTCAAAAAAGGTGGTAGAGAAAAGGCGGGGAATTATAGACCGGTAAGCCTGACATCGGTAGTGGGGAAAATGCTAGAATCTATTATAAAAGATGTAATAGCAGAGCACTTGGTAAGCAGTGACAGGATCGGACAAAGTCAACATGGATTTACAAAAGGTAAATCATGCTTGACTAATCCACTGGAATTTTTTGAGGATGTAACTGGTAAAATAGATAAGGGAGAACCAGTGGATGTGGTGTATTTGGACTTTCAGAAGGCTTTCGATAAGGTCCCACATAAGAGATTAGCGTGCAAAATTAAGGCACATGGGATTGGGGGCAAGGTATTGACTTGGATAGAGAACTGGTTGGCGGACAGAAAGCAAAGAGTTGGAATAAACGGGTCATTTTCCGAGTGGCAGGCAGTGACTAGTGGGGTACCGCAAGGATTGGTCCTAGGACCCCAGCTGTTCACAATATATATTAATGATCTGGACGAGGGAATTGGATGTAATATCTCCAAATTTGCAGACGACACAAAGCTGGGTGGGAGGGTAAGCTGTGAGGAGGATGTCGTGAAACTCCAGTACGATTTGGACAGATTGGGTGATTGGGCAGAAACATGGCAAATGCACTATAATGTGGATAAATGTGAGGTTATCCACTTTGGTGGCAAAAACAGGAAGGCAGATTATTATTTGAATGGCAATAGATTGGGAGAAGGGGAAGTGCAAAGAGACCTGGGTGTTCTTGTGCACCAGTCACTGAAGGTAAGCATGCAGGTGCAGCAGGCGGTTAAGAAGGCAAATGGTATGTTGGCCTTCGTAGCGAGAGGGTTCGAGTACAGGAGCAAGGATGTCTTGCTACAGTTGTACAGGGCCTTGGTGAGACCGCACCTTGAGTATTGTGTGCAGTTTTGGTCGCCTTACCTGAGGAAGGACGTTCTTGCCATGGAAGGAGTGCAGCGAAGATTCACCAGGCTGATACCTGGGATGGCAGGAATGACGTATGAGGAGAGATTGTGTCGATTGGGCTTATACTCACTGGAGTTTAGAAGATTGAGAGGGGATCTCATCAAAACTTATAAAATTCTGTCAGGCCTGGACAGACGAGATGCAGGAAGGATGTTGATGATGGCCGGGGAGTCCAGAACCAGGGGTCATAATCTAAGGATAAGGGGTAAGCCATTTAGGACTGAAATGAGGAGGAATTTCTTCACCCAGAGAGTGGTGAACCTGTGGAATTCTCTGCCACAGAGGGCGGTGGAGGCCAGTTCATTAAATATATTCAATAAAGAGTTGGATGTATTTCTTAAGGCTAAAGGGATCAAGGGATATGGGGAGAAGGCAGGGACAGGGTACTGAATTTGGATGATCAGCCATGACCTCATTGAATGGCGGAGCAGGCTCGAAGGGCCGGATGGCCTACTCCTGCTCCTATCTTCTATGTTTCTATGTTTCAGGAGACGAGGGAACCTGTACCCCAGTGAGAGTCAGCACCTTCAGGAGAGATGGGGTCCTGTACCCCAGTGAGAGTCAGCAGCTTCAGGAGAGGAGGGGACCTGTACCCCAGTGAGAGTCAGCACCTTCAGAGAGGAGGGGACCCGTACCCCAGTGAGAGTCAGCACCTTCAGGAGAGGAAGGGACCCGTACCCCAGTGAGAGTCAGCACCTTCAGGAGAGGAGGGGACCCATACCCCAGTGAGAGTCAGCACGTTCAGGAGAGGAAGGGACCCGTACCCCAGTGAGAGCCAACACCTTCAGGAGAGGAGGGGACCCGTACCCCAGTGAGAGTCAGCACCTTCAGGAGAGGAGGGATCCCGTATCCCAGTGAGAGTCAGCACCTTCAGGAGAGGAGGGAACCCGTATCCCAGTGAGAGTCAGCACCTTCAGGAGAGGAGGGAACCTGTACCCCAGTGAGAGTCAGCACCTTCAGGAGAGGAGGGGACCGGTACCCCAGTGAGAGACAGAACATTTGGGAGAGGAGGGGACCCGTACCCCACTGACAGTCAGCACCTTCAGGAGAGGAGGGAACCCGTACCCCAGTGAGAGTCAGCACCTTCAGGAGAGGAGGGGTCCTGTACCCCAGTGAGAGTCAGCACCTTCAGGAAAGGAGGGAACCTGTACCCCAGTGAGAGTCAGCACCTTCAGGAGAGGAGGAAACCTGTACCCCAGTGAGAGTCAGCACCTTCAGGAGAGGAGGAAACCCGTACCCCAGTGAGAGTCAGCACCTTCAGGAGAGATGGGGGCCTGTACCCCAGTGAGAGTGAGCAGCTTCAGGAGAGATAGGGACCCGTACCCCAGTGAGAGTCAGCACCTTCAGGAGAGAAGGGGACCCGTACCCCAGTGAGAGTCAGCAGCTTCAGGAGAGATGGGGACCTGTACCCCAGTGAGAGTCAGCACCTTCAGGAGAGGAGGGGACCCATACCCCAGTGAGAGTCAGCACCTTCAGGAGAGGAGGGGACCCGTACCCCAGTGAGAGTCAGCACCTTCAGGAGAGGAGAGGACCCATACCCCAGTGAGGGTCAGCACCTTCAGGAGAGGAGGAGCCCCGTACCCCAGTGAGAGTCAGCACCTTCAGGAGAGGCGGGGACCCGTACCCCAGTGAGAGTCAGCGCCTTCAGGAGAGGAGGGGACCCGTACCCCAGTGAGAGTCAGCACCTTCAGGAGAGGAGGGGACCCGTACCCCAGTGAGAGTCAGCACCTTCAGGAGAGGAGGGGACCCGTACCCCAGTGAGAGTCAGCACCTTCAGGAGAGGAGGGGACCCGTACCCCAGTGAGAGTCAGCACCTTCAGGAGAGGAGGGAACCTGTACCCCAGTGAGAGTCAGCACCTTCAGGAGTGGAGGGGACCCGTACCCCAGTGAGAGTCAGCACCTTCAGGAGAGGAGGGGACCCGTACCCCAGTGAGAGTCAGCACCTTCAGGAGAGGAGGGGACCCGTACCCCAGTGAGGGTCAGCACCTTCAGGAGAGGAGGGAACCTGTACCCCAGTGAGAGTCAGCACCTTCAGGAGAGGAGGGGACCCATACCCCAGTGAGAGTCAGCACCTTCAGGAGAGGAGGGGACCCGTACCCCAGTGAGAGTCAGCACCTTCAGGAGAGGAGGGGACCTGTACCCCAGTGAGAGTCAGCACCTTCAGGAGAGGAGGGGACCCGTACCCCAGTGAGAAGGCGGCTCACCACCACCTTCTCAAGGGCAATTAGGGATGGGCAATAAATGCTGACCTTGCCAGTGATGTCAGAGGGAGATAGAAGAGCAAATATGGAGGCAAATTTCTGAGAAGTGCAAAAACTATAGGGCAATAATAGTTGGGGATTTCAACTACCCTAATATTAACTGGGATAGAATTAGTGTAAAAGGAATAGAGGGCGCAGAATTCTTAAAATGCATTCAGGAGAACTTTTTTAGCCAGTACATAACTAGCCCAACAAGCGAGGGGGCAGTTTTGGACTTATTTTTAGGTAATGAAGCTGGGATGGTGAAAGGGGTATCAGTGGGTGAGCATATTGGTGGTAGTGATCATAATTCAGTTAGAGTTAGGGTAGTTGTGGAAAAGGACAAAGATAGACCAGGAGTAAAAGTTCTCAATTAGGGAAAGGCCAGTTTTACTAAGCTGAGATGTGATTTAGCAAAAGTGAACTTGAAACAGCTAGTTGAAAGTAAATCAGGAAGAGATAGTGAGGGTCCAGAGCAAATATGTTCCGACAAAGGAAAAGGGTAGGACTCCCAAATCTAGAGCCCCCCTGTATGTCAAGGAGCATACAGGGTAGGATAAGGCAAATAAGGGAAGGTAGAGAGAAAACGGGGAATTACAGACCGGTAAGCCTGACATCGGTAGTGGGGAAAATGCTAGAGACATTATAAAAGATGTAATAGCAGAGCACTTGGAAAACAGTGACAGGATTGGACAAAGTCAACATGGATTTACAAAAGGTAAATCGTGCTTGACTAATCCACTGGAATTTTTTTGAGGATGTAACTGGTAGGATAGATAAGGGAGAACATAGAAACATAGAAGATAGGAGCAGGAGTAGGCCATTCGGCCCCTTGAGCTTGCTCCGCCATTCAATGAGATCATGGCTGATCATCCAAATTCAGTACCCTGTCCCTGCCTTCTCCCCATATCCCTTGATCCCTTTAGCCTTAAGAAATATATCCAACTCCTTCTTGAATATATTTAATGAATTGGCCTCTACTGCCTTCTGTGGTAGAGAATTCCACAGGTTCACCACTCTCTGGGTGAAGAAATTCCTCCTTATCTCTGTCGTAAATGGCTTACCCCTTATCCTTAAGATTGTGACCCCTGGTTCTGGACTCCCCCGCCATCAGGAACATCCTTCCTGCATCTAGTCTGTCTAGTCCTGTTAGAAAAGGTAAATCATGCTTGACTAATCTACTGGAATTACATCGGTAGTGGGGAAAATGCTAGAGTCCATTATAAACGATGTAATAGCAGAGCACTTGGAAAACAGTGACAGGATCGGACAAAGTCAACGTGGATTTACAAAAGGTAAATCATGCTTGACTAATCTACTGGAATTTTTTGAGGATGCAACTGGTAGGATAGATAAGGGAGAACCAGTAGATGTGGTGTATTTGGACTTTCAAAAGGCTTTCGATAAGGTCCCGCATAAGAGCTTAACGTGCAAAGTTAAAGCACATGGGATTGGGGGTAAGGTACTGTCTTGGATACAGAACTGGTTGGCAGACAGGAAGCAAAGAGTTGGAATAAACGGGTCTTTTTCCGAGTGGCAGGCAGTGACTAGTGGGGTACCGCAGGGATCGGTGCTAGGACCCCAGCTATTCACAATATATATAAATGATCTAGACGAGGGAACTAGATGTAATATCTCCAAGTTTGCAGACGACACAAAGCTGGGTGGGCGTGTGTGCTGTGCGGAGGATGCAGAGAAACTCCAGTATGATTTGGACAGGTTGGATGATTGGGCAGATGCATGGCAAATGCAGTATAATGTGGATAAATGCGAGGTTATCCACTTCGGTGGGAAAAACAGGAAGACAGATTATTATCTGAACGGCAATAGATTGGGAAAAGGGGAAGTGGAATGAAACCTGGGTGTCCTTGTGCACCAGTCGCTGAAGGTAAGCATGCAGGTGCAGCAGGCAGTTAAGAAGGCAAATGGTATGTTGGCCTTCATAGCGAGAGGATTTGAGTACAGGAGCAAGGATGTCTTGCTGCAGTTATACAGGGCCTTGGTGAGACCACACCTTGAGTATTGTGTGCAGTTTTGGTCGCCTTATCTGAGGAAGGATGTTCTTGCCATGGAAGGAGTTCAGCGAAGATTCACCAAGGTGATACCTGGGATGGCAGGAATGACTTATGAGGAGAGATTGGGTCGATTGGGCTTATACTCGCTAGAGTTTAGAAGAATGAGAGGGGATCTCATTGAAACTTATAAAATTCTAACAGGACTCAACAGACTAGATGCAGGAAGGATGTTCCCGATGGCGGGGGAGTCCAGAACCAGGGGTCACAGTCTAAGGATAAGGGGTAAGCCATTTAGGACTGAGATGAGGAGGAATTTCTTCACCCAGAGAGTGGTGAACCTGTGGAATTCTCTGCCACACAGGGCAGTTGAGGCCAATTCATTAAATATATTCAGGAAGGAGTTGGATATATTTCTTGAGGCTAAAGGGATCAAGGGATATGGGGAGAAAGCAGGGACAGGGTACTGAATTTGGATGATCAGCCATGATCTCATTAAATGGCGGCGCGGTCTCGAGGGGCCGAATGGCCTACTCCTGCTCCTATCTTCTATGTTTCTATGTTTTGTCCGATAGCGAGAGCTCAATACTGCAGAAAGCCGAGAGGAGTATAGAAAGTGCAGGGGTGAAATTAAAAAGGAAATTGGGAAAGTAAAATCAAGGAAAACCCAAAGATGTTTTATAAATACATAAAGGGCAAGAGTATAACTAAGGAAAGAGTAGGGCCTATTAGAGACCAAAAAGGTAACTTATGCGTGGAGGCGGAAGACGTGGGTATGGTTCTTAATGAATACCTTCCGTCTGTCTTGACAGAAGAGAGGGACAATGCAGACAGTTAAGAAGGAGGCGTGTGAAATATTAGATGGGATAAACATAGAGAGAGTCTGTGTGGAGTTTGCACATTCTCTCCGTGTTTGCGTGAGTTTCCTCCGGGTGCTCCGGTTTCCTCCCACAGTCCAAAGATGTGCGGGTTAGGTTGATTGGCTATGATAAATTGACCCTTAGTGTTAGGGGGATTAAATACGTGGGGTTACAGGGATAGGGTGGGATATGTGTTGGTGTAGGGGTTACGGGGATCGGGTGGGATATGTGTCGGTGCAGGCTCGATGGGCCGAAATGGCCTCTATCTGCACTGTGGGGTTTCTGTGATTCTGTGAAATGTATCCCAGGCTGTTAAGAGAGGCAAGGGAGGAAATTGCGGAGGCCCTGACCATCATTTTTCAATCCTCTCTGGCTATAGGTGTGGTGCCAGAGAACTGGAGGACTGCTAAATTGTGCCATTGTTTAAAAAGGGAGAAAGGGATAGAACGAGTAATGACAGGCCAGTCAGCCTAACCTCGGTGGTGGGAAAATTATTGGAAAATTTTGAGGGACAGGATAAATCATCATTTAGAAAGACACGGATTAATCAAGGACAGTCAGCATGGATTTGTTAAGGGAAGGTTGTGTCTGACTAACTTGATTGAATTTTTTGAGGAGGTTACAAGGAGGTTACCGGTCTGTGTGGCAGGGAAATTTCCCGCCTCCCAGGCAGCAATGCCTTACAGGGTGTGGGATATCGTGGGGGTGAGATGCTGATTCTCAGTACTGAGTCCTTTGCTTTTTGTGGTATATATCAATGATTTGGACTTGAATGTAGGAAGTATGATTAAGAAGTTTGCAGATGATACAAAAATGGGCTGTGTGGTTGATAAAGAAGAAAGCTGTAGACTGCAGGAAGATATTCATGGACTGGTCTGGTGGGCAGAACAGTGGCAGATGGAATTAAATCCGGATAAGTGTGAGGTAATGCATTTCGGGAGGGCTAACAAGGCATGGGAATACACAATAAATGGTAGGACATTGAAAAGTGCAGAGGATCAGAGGGACCATGGAGTGCATGTCCACAGATCCCTGAAGATAGCAGGACAGGTAGATAAGGAGGTTAAGAAGGTATATGGGATACTTGCCTTTATTAGCCGAGGCATAGAATATAAGAGCAGGGAGGTTATGCTAGAACTGTGCAGCACTCCCTCAGTACTGCCCCTCCGACAGTGCAGCGCTCCCTCAGTACTGCCCCTCCGACAGTGCTGCACTCCCTCAGTACTGCCCCTCTGACAGTGCAGTGCTCCCTCAGTACCGCCCCTCCAACAGTGCGGCACTCCCTCAGTACCGCCCCTCTGACAGTGCGGCACTCCCTCAGTACTGCCCCTCTGACAGTGCAGCGCTCCCTCAGTACTTCCCCCCCCAACAGTGCTGCGCTCCCTCAGTACTGCCCCTCCGACAGTGCAGCGCTCCCTCAGTACTGCCCCTCCGACAGTGCAGCGCTCCCTCAGTACCGCCCCTCCGACAGTGCGGCACTCCCTCAGTACTGCCCCTCCGACAGTGCGGCACTCCCTCAGTACTGCCCCTCCGACAGTGCAGCGCTCCCTCAGTACTGCCCCTCCGACAGTGCAGCGCTCCCTCAGTACTGCCCCTCCGACAGTGCGGCACTCCCTCAGTACTGCCCCTCCGACAGTGCGGCACTCCCTCAGTACTGCCCCTCCGACAGTGCAGCGCTCCCTCAGTACTGCCCCTCCGACAGTGCAGCGCTCCCTCAGTACTGCCCCTCCGACAGTGCGGCACTCCCTCAGTACTGCCCCTCCGACAGTGCAGTGCTCCCTCAGTACTGCAGTGTCAGTCTGGATTTTGTGCTCAAGTCTGGCGTGGGACTTGAACCCGCAACCTTCTGACTCAGGGCAACTAGAGGTAGGCAATAAATGTCAGTGATGACCACTTCCCGAAAATGAATTTTTTTGTGAAATTCCCTCACTGCAACCTGTGCCAATTCCAGCGAACGCCCAGCCGCCAGTGAATGCTATAGAGAGGTGTGTGTTCACTCGCTCGCTGATTGAACCATCCAACCCTGCCCAGGCTCGTGCTCATGTGTGGAGTGGAGAGAGACGGGGGGCTGTGGGGAGACCCTATCTTACTGCAGCATTGAAGCAGCACCAGTCTGTGTGGCAGGGAAATTTCCCGCCTCCCAGGCAGCAATGCCTTACAGGGTGTGGGATATCGTGGGGGTGAGATGCTGATTCTCACGTCAAACTGCCATACAGTGACACAGCCTCATGTAGCATCTTCAGGAGAGGAGCGGAGGAATTGATAAAATATACTTCAGCAAATAGATTCCATTATTTTTTGTGTCTCCGCCCAGTGTGTCCGCCTGCTAACCACGAGGATCTCTCTCTCTCTCTTTCTCTCTTTGTCTCTATGCAGAGGTTTGGTGGACAGCCTGGGCTGGGAGCGCAAGGCTGAGTGTGCGTATAAGACGTTAACAGGAGTGACTCCACAGCAGAGATACCAGCCAACGCCTGCGAGCCATCAGCTCCAATACGCACTGCAACAGCTGCAGCAGCAACAGCAGCACTCCCGCCAACTGCTAGATACCAGCCGAGCCCGGCACCAGGTAAAGGGGAGAGGCCGAGTCCGGCACCAGGTAAAGGGGAGGCTGAGCCCGGCACCAGGTAAAGGTGCGAGGCCGATCCCGGCACCGGGTAAAGGAGGGGCCGAGCCCGGCACCAGGTAAAGGGGAGAGGCCGAGCCCAGCCCGGGTAAAGGGGAGAGGCCGAGTCCGGCACCAGGTAAAGGGGAGGGGCCGAGCCCGGCACCGGGTAACGGGGAGCGGCCGAGCCCAGCACCGGGTAACGGGGAGGCCGAGCCCGGCACCGGGTAACGGGGAGGGGCCGAGCCTGGCACCGGGTAGCGGGGAGGGGCCGAGCCTGGCACCGGGTAACGGGGAGGGGCCGAGCCCGGCACCGGGTAATGGGGAGGGGCCGAGCCCGGCACCGGGTAACGGGGAGGCCGAGCCCGGCACCGGGTAACGGGGAGCGGCCGAGCCCAGCACCGGGTAACGGGGAGGCCGAGCCCGGCACCGGGTAACGGGGAGGGGCCGAGCCTGGCACCGGGTAGCGGGGAGGGGCCGAGCCTGGCACCGGGTAACGGGGAGGGGCCGAGCCCGGCACCGGGTAACGGGGAGGGGCCGATCCTGGCACCGGGTAACGGGGAGGCCGAGCCCGGCACCGGGTAACGGGGAGGGGCCGAGCCCGGCACCGGGTAACGGGGAGGGGCCGAGCCCGGCACCGGGTAACGGGGAGGGGCCGAGCCCGGCACCGGGTAACGGGGAGGCTGAGCCCAGCACCGGGTAACGGGGAGGCTGAGCCCAGCACCGGGTAACGGGGAGGCTGAGCCCAGCACCGGGTAACGGGGAGGCTGAGCCCAGCACCGGGTAACGGGGAGGGGCCGAGCCCGGCACCGGGTAACGGGGAGGGGCCGAGCCCGGCACCGGGTAACGGGGAGGGGCCGAGCCCGGCACCGGGTAACGGGGAGGGGCCGAGCCCGGCACCGGGTAACGGGGAGGGGCCGAGCCCGGCACCGGGTAACGGGGAGGGGCCGAGCCCGGCACCGGGTAACGGGGAGGGGCCGATCCCAGCACCGGGTAACGGGGAGGCCGAGCCCGGCACCGGGTAAAGGGGAGGGGCCGAGCCCGGCACCGGGTAATGGGGAGGCCAAGCCCGACACCGGGTAACGGGGAGGGGCCGAGCCTGGCACCGGGTAACGGGGAGGGGCCGAGCCTGGCACCGGGTAACGGGGAGGGGCACACACAGGGCACAAGCAGCACAGCTCCATTGTGAACGGGATAAAGTGGGCAGCCTGCCCTCTCGGGGCTGAGAGGCTGGTGAGACAAGAACATACGTCAACCCAGATCCTTCAGACTGAAGAATGGGCCATTTCAAGGTGTAGTTGCACCAATTGGGCAGGGGCTTGATGTGAAGAAGGGAACTTTAAACGTAACTTAGTGCAAACTTTAAAAAGGAAAGAAGCGGTATCCTTGTATGTACAGAGCTCCATCTCACATCAACGAGTCATCTGCACGTGTTTCACACAATCAATTACTTTATGGACTGAACTAACTGTTTAGGCAAATGAGCGCTTCCTAATATTCAAAGCTTCCACTCTGTATTGTGCCAGTTTAAATAATTTTAGTAGCCTAGATGTAACCACATATCTGGCATGGTTAAGATAAATGTCCAAATGTTTTTAAATAGTTTTACTGTCCGGTCTCCTGAAGGTGCTGATTCTTGGTCGGTGCGGTTCCCTGTGGGCGTATACAGTGCGTCAGGCGTGGCTCAGTGGGTAGCACTCTGAGTCAGAAGGTCGCGGGTTCAAGCCCCACTCCAGAGATTTGAGCACATGATCCAGGCTGACACTCCAGTGCAGCACTGAGGGAGCGCTGCACTGTCGGAGGGGCAGTACTGAGGGAGTGCCGCACTGTCGCAGGGGCAGTACTGAGGGAGAGCTGCAGTGTCGGAGGGGCAGTACTGAGGGAGCGCTGCACTGTCGGAGGGGCAGTACTGAGGGAGAGCTGCAGTGTCGGAGGGGCAGTACTGAGGGAGCACCGCGCTGTCGGAGAGGCAGTACTGAGGGAGCGCCGCACTGTCGCAGGGGCAGTACTGAGGGAGAGCTGCAGTGTCGGATGGGCAGTACTGAGGGAGCACCGCGCTGTCGGAGAGGCAGTACTGAGGGAGAGCTGCAGTGCCGGAGGGGCAGTACTGAGGGAGCACCGCGCTGTCGGAGAGGCAGTACTGAGGGAGCGCCGCACTGTCGCAGGGGCAGTACTGAGGGAGAGCTGCAGTGTCGGATGGGCAGTACTGAGGGAGCACCGCGCTGTCGGAGAGGCAGTACTGAGGGAGCACCGCGCTGTCGGAGAGGCAGTACTGAGGGAGCGCCGCACTGTCGGAGGGGCAGTACTGAGGGATGATGCGCTATCAATTACTCATAAAAGACTGAGAGTTAAGAGAGTAACTAAAGGCTTTTATTAGCAAAGAACAGAGCATGCCTCTCCTGGTTGACTGGGTTCCAAGGAGGCAGGGGGCTGCAGGTCAATCACCTTTATACCTGGGCCTGTGTGGGTGGAG
The DNA here is from genome assembly GCF_052327205.1 of Somniosus microcephalus. Taxonomy (NCBI): domain Eukaryota; kingdom Metazoa; phylum Chordata; class Chondrichthyes; order Squaliformes; family Somniosidae; genus Somniosus; species Somniosus microcephalus. Next base: position 6,366,254 of record NC_140998.1, on the reverse strand, counting down.
CCAGCCGAGACATGTTGAGGCATGCATAGGTACAACAGTGTGTAACAACAACAACAACAACAACAACAGTGGTTTACCACATTCACCCCTTGTTTAAAATTGAGTCCGGCGGGGTGAAGTGTACTAAAGGTTCGTGTAAGTAAGTCTATCAGGTGGCCTTGTATGCCGTCCTGATCGTCGTGGTGGCGGCGGTGATGGTGCAGCATCCAACGTTGAGTCTGGCGTCTCATTGAGTGGTTGGGTGGTCAATGACGGGTCCTGGGGCTGCGGCATGCCGTCTAGCGGGGTTGGGTTGTGGGTAGTGGTGGATGGCAATGGTAGTGTTTCAGGGGCACCCAAAGGTGCGAGATCTCGTGTGGGGGCTGTGTCCTCCCGCCCGTCCGGGTACGCTACGTAAGCGTACTGGGGTAGGCGTGGGTAGTGGTGGATGGCGAGGGGGGTGTTTCGGGAGCACCCGAAGGTGCGAGGTCTCATATGGAGACTGTGTCCTCCCGCCCGTCCGGGTACACCACGTAAGCATACTGAGGGTTGGCATGGAGGAGGCTCACCCTCTCGACCAGGGGGTCCGTCTTATGGGACCTCACGTGCTTCCGCAGTAGGACGGGTCCTGGAGAAGTCAGCCATGTCGGTAACGAGATTCCTGATGTGGACTTCCTGGGGAAGGAGAACATTCTCTCGTGAGGGGTAGCATTGGTGGCTGTACAGAGCAGTGACCGAATGGAATGGAGCGCCGCAGGGAGGACTTCCTGCCAGCGAGAGGCCGGAAGGCCCTTAGATTTCAAGTTTAAAAGGACTGCCTTCCAGACCGTCGCATTCTCCCTTTCCACCTGGCCATTCCCCCGGGGGTTGTAGCTGGTGGTCCTGCTTGTAGCGATACCTCTCGAGAGCAGGTACTGCCGGAGTTCGTCGCTCATAAAGGATGAGCCCCTGTCGCTATGAATATAGCTAGGGAAACCGAACAAGGCGAAGAGGTCATTCAGACATTTAATGACCGTGGTACTGGTCATGTCTGAGCAAGGGATGGCAAACGGGAAACGGGAGTACTCATCAATTATGTTGAGGAAGTACACATTGCGGTCGGAGGAGGGGAGGGGCCCTTTAAAATCGACGCTCAGCCGTTCAAAGGGGCGCGTGGCTTTGATCAGGCTTGCTCTGTCTGGCCTATAAAAATGCGGTTTGCACTCGGCACAGATTTGGCAGTTCCTGGTCATGGTCCTGACCTCCTCGATGGAGTAGGGCAGGTTACGGGATTTGATGAAGTGAAAAAACCTGGTGACCCCCGGGTGGCAGAGGTCATTGTGGAGGGTCTTCAGTCTATCGACCTGCGCGTTGGCGCATGTACCACGTGATAGGGCATCTGGGGGTTCATTGAGTTTCCCGGGCCGGTACAAGATATCGTAATTGTAGGTGGAGAGTTCGATTCTCCACCTCAAGATCTTGTCGTTCTTGATTTTGCCCCTCTGCTTATTATTAAACATAAAAGCTACTGAACGCTGGTCAGTGAGCAGGGTAAATCGTTTTCCGGCCAGGTAATGCCTCCAATGTCGCACAGCTTCCACAATGGCCTGGGCCTCCTTTTCGACAGAGGAGTGTCGAATCTCGGGGCCCTGGAGGGTCCTTGAGAAAAAGGCCACGGGTCTCCCCGCCTGGTTAAGGGTTGCAACTAGGGCAAAGTCGGATGCGTCGCTCTCCACTTGGAAAGGGATGGACTCATCCACTGCGTGCATTGTGGCCTTCGCAATATCTCCTTTTATGAGAGTGAAGGCTGCACAGGCCTCTGCTGTCAGGGGGAAGGAGGTGGACTTGATGAGGGGTCTGGCTTTGTCCGCATAGTTGGGCACCCACTGAGCATAGTACGAGAAAAACCCTAGGCATCTCTTCAGTGCTTTTTGGCAGTGGGGGAGGGGGAGCTCCATAAGGGGGCGCATCCTGTCGGGGTCGGGGCCGATGACTCCGTTCTCCACTACACAGCCAAGAATGGCAAGGCTCTTGGTACGAAACATACATTTGTCCTTGTTGTATGTTAGGTTCAGCCGCTGGGCCGTACGGAGGAATTTCTCTAGATTAACATCATGGTCCTGCTGGTCGCGGCCGCAGATGGTGACGTTGTCTAGATAGGGGAAGGTGGCCTGGAGCGCGTTCTGGTCGACCATCCGGTCCATCTCCCGTTGGAAGACTGAAACCCCGTTGGTGACGCCGAAGGGAACTCTGAGGAAGTGGTAGAGACGACCGTCAGCTTCAAAAGCTGTGTACTGGCGGTCCTCAGCCCTGATGGGGAGCTGGTGGTATGCCGACTTCAGATCAATCGTCGAGAACACCCGGTATTGTGCTATCTGATTGACCATGTCAGATATGCGGGGGAGTGGGTATGCATCTAGCTGGGTGTAGCGATTGATCGTCTGGCTGTAGTCAATAACTAGGCGCTGTTTTTCGCCAGTCTTCACTACCACCACTTGTGCTCGCCATGGGCTGTTGCTACTTTCAATAATCCCTTCCTTCAGGAGTCTTGCTACCTCGGATTTAATGAAGCTCCTATCCCCGGCACTGTAACACCTGCTTTTGGTAGCGATGGGCTTACAGTCGCGGGTGAGGTTAGCGAACAAGGAGGGGGGGGGGACTTTAAGGGTGGAGAGGCTGCAAATGTTGCGCGGCGGGCAATTTAAAAGCTGCTGGCTGCAGACTGTGAGTGGGGGGAGGGGTCCGTCGTACGCTAATGTGACACTCTTAAGGTTGCACTGAAAATCCAACCCCAGTAGAACGGCAGCGCAAAGATGGGGCAGGACCAGGAGTTTAAAATTTTTGTATTCTGTGCCCCTTACTGAAAGGGTCACTACACAGTAGCCACCGACGTCCGCTGACTGGGCTTTGGAAGCCAAAGAGATCCGATGTCGCGTCGGCAGGACCAGGAGAGAGTAACTCCGCACCGTGTCGGGGTGGATAAAGCTTTCCGTGCTCCCGCTGTCAAAAAGGCAGGTAGTGGCGCGGCCGTTTACCTTAATGTCCATCATGGACCTGGACAGTTGATGAGGGAGAGATTGGTCCAGCGTCACGGAGGCCAGCGTATGGTCGAGCGAGTTGATGTGGTCGTCAGATGAGGCGGTGGTTGAGTCCGGGTCCCCCGTGGTTGAAGTTGGAGACGTCGGAGATGGTGGACAAAATGGCGGCGCCCATGGTCCCGATCCCCACGCGGCTGGGGGAGTCCAAGATGGCAGACAAGATGGCTGCCCCCACGGTTCGCACGCGGCGCTGCTGGCGTTAGCGGTTTTACCTTTGCAGGCGCTGACATAGTGTCCTTTCTTCCCGCAGCCGGAGCAGGTAGCGTTTCTCGCCGGGCAGCGTGCCCTGGGGTGTTTTGCCTGGCCACAAAAATAACATTTCTGTGCCTTGGACATCGCAGCAGCAATTGAAGGTGGCGGTCCCATGACCCAAGGTTGTGGCGTCCACGTTGCGGAGCGGTTAGGGGAGAAGGCGTCCATATTCCTGTGGGCCGCGTCGAGCGAGAGCGCGAGGGACACTGCCTTTCTCAGGTCCATTTCTCCCTTTTCCAACAGTCTCTGCCGGGAGTAGTCGGACCTTAGACCCGCAACGAAAGCATCTCGGATCAGTCCCTCCGTGTGTGCTGCGGCTGATGCTTCTTTGCAATCGCAGTCTCGGCCGAGTATCCGTAGTGCCCGTAGGAAGGCCTCCACCGATTCCCCGGGCTGCTGTCTGCGGGATCTTAAGAGGTGCCGGGCATAGACCGTATTTACCGGGCATGCGTATTGCCCTTTTAGCAGACCGATAGCCGCTGCGTAGGTCGTCGCGTCATGGATTATTGTATAAACTTGGTGGCTCACCTTTGAGGCCAGGATTTCCAACTTGTTTTCGTCCAGGGTCACAGTTGAGGCTTGCAGGTAGGCCTCGAAGCAACGCAGCCAATGCGCGAATTTGGTAGCCGAACCCGCTTCTTGGGGGTCTAGGTCCAGGCATGTTGGTCTGAGGGCTCGCAGCAGCTCCTGTTGCTCAGCGTTTGGTGCAGCAGCCTGCTGTTCAGCGTTTGGTGCAGCAGCCTGCTGTTCAGCAAATGTCGACATTTTGTTTTTGCTAATAAAATTGATGCGCTATCAATTACTCATAAAAGACTGAGAGTTAAGAGAGTAACTAAAGGCTTTTATTAGCAAAGAACAGAGCATGCCTCTCGTGGTTGACTGGGTTCCAAGGAGGCAGGGGGCTGCAGGTCAATCACCTTTATACCTGGGCCTGTGTGGGTGGAGCCAGCCGAGACATGTTGAGGCATGCATAGGTACAACAGTGTGTAACAACAACAACAACAGTGGTTTACCACAAGGGACAGCTGCACTGTCGGAGGGGCAGTACTGAGGGAGAGCTGCAGTGTTGGAGGGGCAGTACTGAGGGAGCGCCGCACTGTCAGAGGGGCAGTACTGAGGGAGCGCTGCACTCCCGAAGGGGCAGTACTGAGGGAGCGCTGCACTGTTGGAGGGGCAGTACTGAGGGAGCACTGCACTGTCGGAGGAGCAGTACTGAGGGAGCACTGCATTGTCGGGGGGGCAGTACTGAGGGAGCGCTGCACTGTTGGAGCAGCAGTACTGAGGGAGAGCTGCACTGTCGGAGGGGCAGTACTGAGGGAGCGCCGCACTATCGGAGGGGTAGTACTGAGGGAGCGCTGCACTGTCTGAGGGGCAGTACTGAGGGAGCGCTGCACTGTCTGAGGGGCAGTACTGAGGGAGCGCTGCACTGTTGGAGCAGCAGTACTGAGGGAGAGCTGCACTGTCGGAGGGGCAGTACTGAGGGAGCGCCGCACTGTCGGAGGGGCAGTACTGAGGGAGCGCTGCACTGTCAGAGCGGCAGTACTGAGGGAGCGCTGCACTGTCTGAGGGGCAGTACTGAGGGAGCGCTGCACTCCCGATGGGGCAGTACTGAGGGAGCGCTGCACTGTCAGAGCGGCAGTACTGAGGGAGCGCTGCACTGTCTGAGGGGCAGTACTGAGGGAGCGCTGCACTCCCGATGGGGCAGTACTGAGGGAGCGCTGCACTGTTGGAGGGGCAGTGTTGTGTATGTACCTTTAAGGGAATAACTGGTCTTAGACTGCAGTACCAGCAGTGACCACCCCTGTATAAAAGGCCCTAGCAGGCTTCTGTAGTTTCAGTTTCAAGCTGCCTCTTGTTCAGTAAAGTACCTGTTAAACTGTTCTCCCGAAGTCCGTGTATTATTGAGGCGCGGACTTTACAGTGGCGACGAGTAAGTTCGAACTCACCTGCAGTGTGGCATCATCTCACGGGGATCTCGCCTGAAAGGAAGGTCCTGGAAGGTCGTAGTCTGAGCAACGGGCATCGACCGAGGGCAACCGCCCAAAGAATCCATCGGTGTTTGGAGAATTGCGGGAGAGACTGTGGTTCCAGCGAATCGTGCTGGTAGCAGGTAGCGCGCTGACCCTGCCGGACTGCGGCGGGCTCAAGCTCGATCGAGCGGCTCTACAAATCGGGCCGTGCAGCGTCGCCGGGAAAAGAAAACAAGAGAGAGAGGGTGGAGCGCACAGGGCGCGGTCGGTGCTCGAGAACAGGACAACAGAGAGAAACTAAACGGGGGGGGGGGAAGGAAAGCGAGACGCGCCGAAGCTGCGGGTCGCCGCCATTACCCCGTAGAACGCTAGGAGCAGCGTGGCAGTAAGGGGAAGAAGCAAAAGCGCGGGAGGCGCCATTTTATCCCGTTGGGGAAGAAGCAAAAGCGCGGGAGGCGCCATTTTATTCCATTGGGGAAGAAGCAAAAGCGCGGGAGGCGCCATTTTAAATCGCCCAAGATGCTGAAAAGTGGCAGTATCACTGCTTTCGACAACGAGGTAGAAGACTGGACCACGTATGTGGAAAGAATTGAAGTGTACTGCAAGGCAAATGAGGTGGCTGAAGAAAAGAGGGCGTCGGTATTATTAAATCTGATGGGTGCGAGTACGTACGGCCTATTGCGGAATTTAATTACCCCAGCTAAACCAATGGAGAAAAGTTTTGAGGAGATTGTTCATATCTTACAGGAACACCTAAGCCCTACACCACTGCTGATAGCAGAAAGATTCAAGTTCCATAAAAGAAACCAGCACAAAGATGAGAGCAATGCTGACTATCTTACGGAACTACGCGAGTTATCGAAGCACTGCCAGTTCGGAGCAGGACTGGCAGACACCTTACGGGATAAGTGATGCGCTATCGATTCTAATAAAAGGCTGAGTGGAGTTCAGAACAACAGGCTTTTATTAACTACTGAATGCAACTACAAACAGATCAGGACTATGCCTCTAGTGGACGACCGAATGGCAGAGAGCTGCCGTGCAGCCGTCCTTATACCAGGTAGCCAAGGGCGGAGTCAGCTGAGGCATAGTCAGGTATAACAGTGAAACAAGAGTGAACGACAACAACAACAACAACAACAATAGTGAACACCGTGAACGACAGTGGTTTACCACATTCACCCCTCGTTTAAAATTAAGTCCGGCGGGGTGAAGTGTATCAAAAGTTCGAGTAGGTGAGTCTGTTGGGCGGCCTTGTTTGCCGTCGAGATCTTCGTGGCGACAGTTGAGATGGTACAGCTTCCAACGACGCGTCTTGAACGGGATCGAGCACCGGCGTATCGTCCCCTTTGGTGTTGGGTGGGCGAGTGGACTCCGGCGGGTCCTGGGGTCGCGGCATGCCGTCTACTGGGGTGGAATGGACAGGGGTGAGAATTGGGTCTACTGAATTTTGGGCCGTGTCGAAGGGGGTCGTGGTGGAGGGCAATGGTGACGGGTCAGTGGACCCCGAGGGTGCCAGATCTCTAATGGAGACTGTATCCTCCCGCCCGTCTGAGTATGCCACGTAGGCGTACTGGGGGTTGGCATGGAGGAGGTGAACCTTCTCTACCAGGGGAGCCATTTTGTGGGACCTTACATGCTTCCTCAGCAGGACGGGCCCTGGGGACGTCAGCCAGTGTGGTAGTGAGGTACCGGATGTGGACCTCCGGGGAAAAGCGAACATTCGCTCATGGGGGGTGGCGTTGGTGGCAGTACACGGCAGTGACCGGATGGAGTGGAGCACATCAGGTAGGACATCATGCCAACGGGAGGTCGGAAGGCCCCTAGATTTTAAGGCTAGGAGGGCCGCCTTCCAGACCGTCGCGTTCTCTCTTTCAACCTGTCCGTTCCCCCGGGGGTTGTAGCTGGTGGTCCGGCTTGAGGCAATACCTCTCATGAGCAGGTACTGACGGAGTTCGTCGCTCATGAAGGACGAGCCCCGGTCGCTATGAATATAGCTGGGAAAACCGAACAAAGCAAAGAGGTTGTGCAGGCATTTAATGACCGTAGCGGTGGTCATGTCCGGGCAGGGGATGGCGAAAGGGAAACGGGAGTACTCATCAACTATGTTGAGGAAGTACACATTACGGTCAGAGGAGGGGAGGGGCCCTTTAAAGTCGACACTCAGGCGCTCAAAGGGGCGGGTGGCCTTGATCAGGTTTGCTCTGTCAGGCATATAGAAGCGCGGCTTGCACTCTGCACAGACTGGGCAGCTCCTGGTCATGGTCCTGACCTCCTCGATGGAGTAAGGCAGGTTGCGGGCCTTGATGAAGTGGAAGAACCTGGTAACCCCCGGGTGGCAGAGGTCGTTGTGGAGGCCCTGTAGTCTATCGATCTGCGCGTTGGCGCATGTGCCTCGCGATAGAGCATCTGAGGGTTCGTTGAGTTTCCCGGGCCGGTACAAGATGTCGTAATTGTAGGTGGAAAGTTCAATTCTCCACCTCAAAATCTTGTCATTTTTGATTTTGCCCCTCTGCTTATTATTGAACATAAAAGCAACTGAACGCTGGTCAGTAAGCAGGGTAAATCGTTTTCCAGCCAGGTAGTGCCGCCAGTGGCGCACCGCCTCCACAATGGCCTGGGCCTCCTTTTCCACAGAGGAGTGTCTGAGTTCGGAGCCCTGGAGGGTTCGTGAAAAGAAGGCCACGGGTCTTCCTGCCTGGTTAAGGGTAGCGGCCAGGGCAAAGTCGGATGCATCGCTCTCCACCTGGAAGGGGATGGACTCGTCCACCGAGTGCATGGTGGCCTTGGCAATGTCATCTTTTATACGGTGAAAGGCTGAGCGGGCCTCTGCCGTCAGGGGAAAGGAAGTGGACTTGATAAGTGGACGGGCTTTGTCCGCATAATGAGGGACCCACTGGGCGTAATAGGAAAAGAAGCCCAGGCACCTTTTGAGGGCCTTGAGACAGTGGGGCAGGGGAAGATCCATCAGGGGGCGCATCCGGTCAGGGTCAGGACCGATGACTCCGTGTTCCACCACGCAGCCAAGGATAGCGAGGCGGGTTGTGCGGAATATGCACTTTTCCTTGTTGTACGTGAGGTTTAGGAGTTGGGCCGTGCGAAGGAACTTATCAAGGTTGGCGTCATGGTCCTGCAGGTCATGGCCGCAGACGGTCACGTTGTCCAGGTAGGGAAACGTGGCCTGTAACGCATTCTCGTTGACCATCCGGTCCATCTCCCTCTGGAAGACGGAGACACCGTTGGTGACGCCGAAAGGAACCCTGAGGAAGTGAAAAAGACGGCCGTTTGCCTCGAAAGCTGTGTACTGGCGGCCCTCAGGGCGGATAGGGATTTGGTGGTATGCTGCCTTGAGGTCAATGGTCGAGAAAACGCGATATTGCGCTATCTTATTAACCATGTCGGCTATGCGGGGGAGAGGGTATGCGTCCAACTGGGTGTACTTGTTGATTGTCTGGCTGTAGTCGATGACCAGGCGCTGCTTGTTGCCGGTCTTAACGACTACCACCTGAGCTCGCCAGGGGCTGGTACTACCCTCAATAATCCCCTCCTTCAGGAGCCGCGTCACCTCAGATCTTATAAAGGATCTGTCCCCGGTGCTGTATCGCCTGCTCTTTGTGGCAATAGGCTTGCAGTCGCGGGTGAGGTTAGCGAACCGGGGGGGGGGGGGTGATTTTGAGGGTGGAGAGACTACAGGTGGGGCGCGGTGGGCAATTTAAAAACTGCTGGTTGCAGACAGTGAGTGGGGGAAAAGATCCACCGTATGTCAAGGTGACACTCTTAAAGTGACAATGAAAGTCCAACCCCAGCAGAACGGCAGCGCAGAGATGTGGCAGGACGAAGAGCTTTACATTTTTATAAACGGAGCCCCTCACCGAAAGGGTCACTACACAGTAGCCGCCGACGTCTGCTGAGTGAGATTTTGAGGCCATGGAGATCCGATGGCGCGCTGGCAGGACCGAGAGTGAATAATGCCGTACCGCATCAGGGTGTATGAAGCTCTCCGTGCTCCCGGAATCAAAAAGGCAAGTTGTGGCGCGGCCATTTACCTGGATGTCCATCGTGGACCTGGCTAGCTGATGGGGTCTGGATTGATCCAGCGTAATGGAGGCCGCTGTGGAGTCGGGAGCGTCGCTGTAAAACCCTGGTGAGGCGGTGGGTGAGTCGGGGGCCCGTTGGCAAAATGGCGGACAAAATGGCGGCGTCGGAGAAGAAGGACAAAATGGCGGCGCCCATGACGATCCTGATCCCCACGAGGCTGGAGGAAGGCAAGATGGCCGCTCCCACGAATCGCAAGCGGCGCTGCTGAAGGTAGAGGTCTTCTGACTTCTGCAAACGCCAGCGTAGTGTCCCTTCTTACCGCAGGCAGAGCAGACAGCGTTTTTCGCCGGGCAGCGCGCCCTGGGGTGTTTGGTTTGGCCACAGAAATAACATTTCTGGCTCGGGCGGGACATCGCTGTAGCAGTTGGGGCTGGGGCCCGGGGCGGCGCCACGTCCCAAGATGGCGGCGGCCGCGACATCCACGAGGCGGCCGCGTGGTCCGGGGAGTAGGCCTCCATGTTCCGATGGGCTACGTCCAACGAAAGGGTGAGTGAAATCGCCTTCTTCAGGTCGAGCTCGCTACTTTCCAGCAGTCGCTGCCGTGTGTGAGTGGACCTGAGGCCCGCAACGAGGGCGTCCCGGATGAGCTCCTCCATATGTTCCGTGGCTGATACTTGCTTGCATTCGCAGGCTCGGCCGAGTTCCTTCAGCGCCCGTATGTATGCTTCTGTGGGTTCCCCGGGCTGTTGTTTGCGGGACCCCAGGAGATGTCTTGCGTAAACATAGTTGACCGGGCGTGCATATTGTTCCTTTAAAATGTCGATAGCCCCCTGGTAGCTCGTAGCGTCCCGGATAAGGGCAAAAGCTCGGTGGTTTACTTTCGAATTCAGCACCCTGAGCTTGTCGGCGTCGGTGGCGACGGTCTCGCCGGATGCAGCCAGAAAAGACTCAAAACAGTTCAACCAGTGTGAGAACTTAGCAGGCGAGTCCGGTTCTTGCGGGTCGAGTTCCAGGCACTTGATCTTAAGTATCTGCAGCATCGTTATTTTTTTATTTTTTTTTGTCAGTAGTTAATAAAATTGATGCGCTATCGCTTCTAATAAAAGGCTGAGTAGAGTTCAGAACAACAGGCTTTTATTAACTACTGAATGCAACTACAAACAGATCAGCACTATGCCTCTAGTGGATGACCGAATGGCAGAGAGCTGCCGTGCAGCCGTCCTTATACCAGGTAGCCAAGGGCGGAGTCAGCTGAGGCATAGTCAGGTATAACAGTGAAACAAGAGTGAACGACAACAACAACAACAACAACAACAATAGTGAACACCGTGAACGACAGTGGTTTACCACAATAAGTTTGTCTGCGGGCTCCATAGTGAAGGAACCCAGAAACAACTACTTTCAAAAAAGGACCTGACGCTAGAACAGGCTTTCAGCGTGGCAGTATCCTACGAAGCAGCAGCACGGGGAGCTGCGGAAATACAACAGAAACCACAAGAATACAGCGCTAACGAAATGGCGTATGGAGCCGAAAAGTGCTATCGCTGCGGCAGAACAACCCATGAGCAGAAGGACTGCTGGTTTAAAGACAAAATATGCAGGCAATGCGGGAAAATGGGACATATAGCAAGAGTCTGCAGGTCAGGAAAGAAGACCAACACGACAAGAACTACTAAGGAACAGTACAGGAAAGTAAAGAAACTGACAGATAGTAGTTCAGAAGATCAGGAGAGTGATAAGGACTCCGGGAGCAGGCGACTAAGTTGTTTAAAGTTACACAACGTGATCGCAAAAGAAGATCACCGAACCATTTGGGTCACCCTCATGATAGCAGGGTCCCCAGTGAAGATGGAATTGGACACAGGATCAGCCCTAACTGTCATGAATCGACGAGACTATGAGCGGCTATTCTCACACATACCCTTAAAGGACACGTCCATTGTATTGAAGACATACACGGGGCAAAAGGTCTACCCCAGAGGAAAAATAAGGGTGCCAGTTGAATATAACGGAAAGGAAACACAGAAACTATACATGTATATACTACGAGATGGAGGACCACCATTATTGGGACGCGAATGAATCCGAAGACTACAATTGGATTGGCATTCCATTCTGGCACTAACTGTGACTGACAAAAAAGATGATGACGTCGCACCTGGACGTCTGTCACAAATTCTATCTGACGCGGAAGAGGTGTTCCAACAAGGACTTGGGACTCTAAAAGGAGTAAAGGCAACCATAAAGATTGAGGATAACGCAACCCCAAAATTTTTCAAGGCCAGACCGGTGCCATACGCGATACGCCCAGCTGTGGAAGCTGAACTGGAGAGTCTGGAGCGTTCGGGGGTGCTGTCTAAGGTGGACTCGAGCGAGTGGGCCACACCCATCGTTCCTGTAATGAAGAAAGCATTGAGCAGCACGCCTGGGGAGCCAAGGAAGGTTCGCATCTGTGGGGACTTCAAGGTGACTGTGAACCCAGTCCTGCACACAGTACAGTATCCGCTTCCGCGGATAGAAGATATTTTTGCCTCACTATCTGGAGGGAAACGTTTTACAAAGATTGACCTGGCTCAAGCGTATCTACAAATGGAGGTGGAAGAAGCATCTAGGAAATACCTCACGATAAACACTCACAAAGGCCTTTACCAGTACAATCGACTGGTATTTGGGGTAGCATCGGCCCTGGCTATGTGGCAGAGGGCAATGGAACAAGTCCTGCAAGGGATCCCGGGGACCCAGTGTTATTTGGACGACATCCTGGTTACGGGCGAAAATGACAATGAACACCTTGCCAACCTGGAACAGGTGCTCACGAGATTGCAGGAATATGGGCTACGAGCCAACCGTCCCAAATGAGAGTTCTTCAGGAGACAATTCTCGTATTGTGGCCACATGATTGATGAGGAAGGGTTGCATAAGTCGCCGGACAAGATTGAGACTGTAGTCAAGGCTCCAGCACCAGAAAATGTGTTGCAACTGAGGTCGTTCCTTGGGTTGGTGAACTACTACCATAAGTTCCTGCTGAATTTATCTACAATTCTGCACCCACTGAACGCCCTCCTTCAAACTGGTGTAACATGGAAATGGAGTGATGAGTGTAAGCGTGCCTTTCAGGAATGTAAATGCCAAATCACTTCAAAAGAAGTATTGGCCCACTACAACCCAACACTACCGATTCAGTTGGCATGTGATGCGTCACCTTACGGCATTGTAGCGGTGCTGTCACACAAATTCCGTGACGGTTCAGAGAGGCCAATAGCCTTTGCATCGCGCTCGCTAACCTCAGCCGAGCGTAACTACGCCCAGATTGACAAGGAGGCCCTCAGCCTGGTGTGGGGGGTGAAGAAGTTCAATCACTATCTGCACGGGCAGAAATTCACCCTACTGACTGATCATCAACCCCTGGTCTCAATTTTTAACCCAAAGAAGGGCGTTCCGGTGATGACGGCGCAACGGCTGCAAAGATGGTCACTTTTTCTAGGGGCACATCAGTATGACATAGAGTACAAAGGTACGAAACAACATGGAAATGCTGATGGGCTGTCGCGCCTACCGTTGCCTACGGCGGAAGAAGCACCTGCAGTGGACCCTGTGGAGATATTCCATGCGACCATAGTCGAATGTTTGCCTGTTACAAACGCAAGTATTGAGAAGGAAACCCGAAATGACCCAACACTCTCTCGGGTCTATGATTTGATGGTGAAGTGATGGCCAGCATATGGCGACTCACTGTTGCCAGCATTCTCGCCAAGGAGGGAACAGCTGTCAGTGTGCCGGGGAACCTTGATGTGTGGATCCCGAGTGGTAATTCCACCCAAGTTGAGAGATAGAGTACTCAATGAGCTTCATGAGGGTCATCTGGGAGGGATAAAAATGAAGAGCCTAGCCAGGGCGTTTGTGTGGTGGCCGGGAATCGATAAAGAAATCGAGGATATGACCAAGAGATGCACAGGATGCCAGAAGGTCCAAAACGCTCCACCACAGGCCCCGCTACATCCATGGGAGTGGCCCTCATCTCCATGGCAACGGGTACACATTGATTTCGCTGGTCCATTTATGGACTCAATGTTTCTAATCGCTGTGGACGCCCATTCGAAATGGCCAGAGGTCATTAAAATGTCCTCCACCACCACGGAGAAAACTATTGCAGTCCTAAGGACCATCTTCACCAGGAATGGGTTGCCAGAACAGATCTGTTCCGACAATGGCCCACAGTTTGTGTCTGAGGATTTCCGGAGGTTCCTGAAGAATAATGGGGTGAAACATTACACATCTGCCCCATATCATCCAGCCACAAATGGATTGGCTGAGAGGTTTGTTCAGACCTTTAAAAAGGCCATAAAGGCAATGTATAATGACGACATACCACTGCAACACAAGGTGGATAACTTCCTGTTTGCTTACCGGAATGCGACACATGCAGTAACCAACCAAACTCCAGCCGTACTGTTTTTCAACCGGAGACTAAGATGTCGCTTGGATTTGCTCAAACCAAACATAAGACGAGATGTTGAGGATAAGCAGTTCCAGCACATAAATGAGAAGCCAACCAGGAGCTTCAAGATAGGGCAACCAGTCTTGGCCCGCGACTACCGAACAGAAAAATGGCAGCCAGGCACGATATGCACACAGCAGGGACCACTAATGTACACAGTGGATGTTGGAGAGAGCATCGTGAGACGCCATGCTGACCAGATTCTAGAGTCACAGGAACAAGCCAAACCTGTACCACAAGCATGTGCACCTGGTAATGAGCCCGAAGTACAGATTGCGTCTACCTCAGAAGCAGGGGTATTGGAAGCTGATGAACCAACCAATGACAATGAGCCAGAATTGACTCCACCGCCAGAACAGGATACTCGAGAAAGGCGCTATCCAGTCTGGATCAGGAAGCCTCCTCAAAGACTGAACTTATAAATGACTATTTCAGTTGATGTACATATTACTGAGAAAATTGTAATTGTAATTAGTTATTATTTAGTTGTTAAATGAATGTTAAGTACTGTTTATGTAAAAGGGGAGGAATTGTTGTGTATGTACCTTTAAGGGAATAACTAGTCTTAGACTGCAGTACCGGCAGTGACCACCCCTGTATAAAAGGCCCTAGCAGGCTTCTGTAGTTTCAGTTTCAAGCTGCCTCTTGTTCAGTAAAGTACCTGTTAAACTGTTCTCCCGAAGTCCGTGTATTATTGAGGCGCGGACTTTACAGGCAGTACTGAGGGAGCGCTGCACTGTCGGAGGAGCAGTACTGAGGGAGCGCTGCACTGTTGGAGGGGCAGTACTGATGGCGCGCTGCACTGTTGGACGGGCAGTACTGAGGGAGTGCTGCACTGTCGGAGGAGCTGTACTGAGGCAGAGCTGCACTGTCGGAGGGATGGTACTGAGGGAGTGCTGCATTGTCGGAGGGGCAGTACTGAGGGAGCGCTACTTTGTTGGAGGGGCAGCACTGAGGGAGCGCTCCATTGTCGGAGGGACAGTACTGAGGGAGAGCTGCGCTGTCAGAGGGGCAGTACTGAGGGAGAGCTGCACTGTCGGAGTGACAGTACTGAGGGAGCGCTGCACTGTCGGAGGGGCAGTACTGAGGGAGCGCTGCACTGTCAGAGGGGCAGTACTGAGTGAGTGATGCACTTTCAGAGGGGCAGTACTGAGGGAATGCTGCACTGTCGGAGGGTCAGTACTGAGGGGGAGCTGCACTGTCAGAGGGGCAGTACTGAGGGAGCGCTGCGCTGTCGGAGGGTCAGTACTGAGGGAGAGCTGCACTGTCAGAGGGGCAGTACTGAGGGAGCGCTGCACCGTCGGAGGGGCAGTACTGAGGGAGAGCTGCACTGTCGAAGGGTCAGTACTGAGGGAGCGCTGCACTGTCGGAGGGTCAGTACTGAGGGAGCGCTACACTGTCGGAGGGGCTGTCTTTCGATGAGCCGTTAAATCAAGGCCCTGCCTGCTCTCTCAGGTGGATGTAAAAGATCCCATAGCCACTATTTCGAAGAAGTGCAGGCGAGGTCTTCCCCGATGTCCTCGCCAGTATTTATCCCTCAACCAACATCACTAAAAACTGATGATCTGGCCACTGTCTCATTGCTGCTTGTGGGAGCTTACAGTGTGCAAATTGGCTGCCACATTTCCTACATTACTACGTTAAAGGCCCTCTACACATGCAGTTGATGTTTGTAAAATGGGATTGCGATTGATTGCAGCAACACCCTGATTGGCGGAATGGAGAGGGAACAGTGCACATTGAAGGGTTTAGATCGGGCCACATATTTTGTGAGTAATAGAACAAAGAACAGAAAAACTTGAGAGCAAGAGTAAGCTCTTTACGCGGAGGGTTGTGAGGCTGTGATAGATCAGTGATTGAAGGAAAAGAGAATGAAAGGTTAATGGGAACAGGGCGGGTACACGGGATCAGGTTACTGCTCGTGTGGGGGACCATCTCCAGCATGGAATGGTGGGGCCGAATGGCCTGTTTCCTTGTAAATTCAGTGAACTGCAAGTGTGGTGATCGATGTTACACTGAGAACGGATCTGGGAGGCTCCTTGATCACTCTTGTGAGCCCATGTGCCATGTGATGTGGACCCCGGTCCTATTCCTGGTCTGTCCCGAGTCGGCCTAGGCAGCAGTGGGGTTACTGCCCCAGTCCTATTCCTGGCCTATCCTGAGTGGGCTTAGGCAGCAGCGGGGTTACTGCAGTTGGCCTCGGCACCTCTGGGCAATGGAAAGGCAAAACCTCAAGCAGGGTTCCTGCTCTTGCCACGCTCACTACTTGAGCCCACACCATGGCTCTGTGCTGCTGTGTTATTCCCAGCAACCGAGATCACATGCAGTCAATTTGGTGCGGGTTCGTGATCGCAGGTGCGTCGCCAGTCCGACCTGGAATTCATTAAATGCGTTTATACAGCAGAGTTCCCCTTTGGCCCATGCAGTTTTATTATTAAATAACCACGGGATTGCTTTTCCTTAACAGAGTCAGAGTATTACACCAGTATTACGCTGGATACAGGCCAGAATAGTGTGCGGAGGCGTTCCTGGAAACTGCTTTCCCTTGGAAAACAATAGGGGGTCGAAGGAAAATATGTTTCCGATTGACTGTTTCTTGCTGAGGGTCAGGATCCCTCCTGCTTCAAGTGACCTCCAGTTGGCTGATCACACAACAGTACAGTGTGGATGTTGAGGAGTTTGTGTGTGTTTAAAAAAAATAATGTTCCTGGGATGTGGGCGTCGCTGGCAAGGCCAGCATTTATTGCCCATCCCTCCTTGCCCTTGAGAAGGTGGCGGTGAGCCGCCTTCTTGAACCGCTGCAGTCCGTGTGGTGAAGGTGCTCCCACAGTGCTGTTAGGGAGGGAGTTCCAGGATTTTGACCCAGCGACGATGAAGGATCGGCCGATTATATGTCCAAGTCAGGATGGTGTGTGACTTGGAGCGGAACTTGGAGGTGATGGTACTCCCACGCCATTGCTGCCCTTGTCCTTCTCGGTGGTAGAAGGCGTTGCTGCACTGCATCCTCTGGGTAATACAGACTGCAGTCACATTGCACTGATGGTGGAGGAGCTCGATATTGAGTCCTGTGGCAGCCTGCACCCTGGTCCCCAATCCCGTACATGGTGACAGTCCCTTGTGTAACTTTGCTGAAAGTGTGAAGCAGTTATCTGTTCAATGATGTTCAGCTTGCTTTTCCATTTCTAATCTTGCTGCCTTTCTGGAGTTTCCCAGCTTGGTGCGAGCAGCCTGATGTTATCACTCTGTGATCACTGCCACTTATTTCCAACAACTGGGACATGTGCTGGTGCAGGCGCTGAGTAGCAGCTGCAGGGGCATGTCACTCAATGCAGACTTTAGTTTTAATTTTAGGATTACAGAAACCATGTGTGGCTGCTGCTGAGCCAAGCCGTCGTGTACATGTTCACAGTTAATGGACAGCAACAGCGTAACCTCACACGCCCTGGACCCCAGCCAGAAGCCGATACTAATGTTCCTGCTCTCAATTCAATGGGCAGTTAGTTTTCTGCTCAGAAATAGATGAGCAATGTGCTCCAGTGACCTCCACCATGCAGGTACTGTGATAGTGAACAGAGGGCTAGTGCAATGGAGAGGGAACAGCGCACATTGAAGTGTTTAGATAGGGCCACATATTTTGTGAGTAATAGAACAAAGAACAGAAAAAAATTGATTGCTTCGACATGTTCATTTGACATGTTCATTTGCAACACTGCAGTGCCAGGTGTGGTAGTGAGCTATGCAGGGCAGGATGGAGTCAGTTTGGATGCCTAGAATTTGCTGAATTAGCTGATCTGAACCTTACTGCAGCAACAATCAGCACCTTCAGGAGAGGAGGGGACCCGTACCCCAGTGAGAGTCGGCACCTTCAGGAGAGGAGGGGACCCGTACCCCAGTGAGAGTCAGCACCTTCAGGAGAGGAGGGGACCCGTACCCCAGTGAGAGTCAGCACCTTCAGGACAGGAGGGGACCTGCACCCCAGTGAGAGTCAGCACCTTCAGGAGAGGAGGGGACCCGTACCCCAGTGAGAGTCAGCACCTTCAGGAGAGATGGGGACCCGTACCCCAGTGAGAGTCAGCACCTTCAGGAGAGGAGGGGACCCGTACCCCAGTGAGAGTCAGCACCTTCAGGAGAGGAGGGGACCCATACCCCAGTGAGAGTCAGCACCTTCAGGAGAGGAGGGGACCCGTACCCCAGTGAGAGTCAGCACCTTCAGGAGAGGAGGGGACCCGTACCCCAGTGAGAGTCAGCACCTTCAGGAGAGGAGGGGACCCATACCCCAGTGAGAGAGTGAGAATCAGCACCTTCAGGAGAGGAGGGGACCCATACCCCAGTGAGAGTCAGCACCTTCAGGAGAGGAGGAGTTCCGTACCCCAGAGAGAGTCAGCACCTTCAGGAGAGGAGGGGACCCGTACCCCAGTGAGAGTCAGCTCCTTCAGGAGAGATGGAGACTGGTACCCCAGTGAGAGTCAGCACCTTCAGGAGAGGAGTGGACCTGTACCCCAGTGAGAGTCAGTACCTTCAGGGGAGGAGGGGACCCATACCCCAGTGAGAAAGTGAGAATCAGCACCTTCAGGAGAGGAGGGGACCCATACCCCAGTGAGAGTCAGCACCTTCAGGAAAGGAGGGGACCCGTACCCCAGTGAGAGTCAGCACCTTCAGGAGAGGAGTGGACCTGTACCCCAGTGAGAGTCAGTACCTTCAGGAGAGGAGGGGACCCGTACCCCAGTGAGAGTCAGCACCTTCAGGAGAGGAGGGGACCGGTACCCCAGTGAGAGTCAGCACCTTCAGGAGAGGAGGGGACCCATACCCCAGTGAGAGTCAGCACCTTCAGGAGAGGAGGGGACCCGTACCCCAGTGAGAGTCAGCACCTTCAGGAGAGGAGGGGACCCGTACCCCAGTGAGAGTCAGCACCTTCAGGAGAGATGGGGACCCATACCCCAGTGAGAGTCAGCACCTTCAGGAGAGATGGGGACCTGTGCCCCAGTGAGAGTCAGTACCTTCAGGAGAAATGGGTACCCGTACCCCAGTGAGAGTCAGCACCTTCAGGAGAGGAGGGGACCCGTACCCCAGTGAGAGTCAGCACCTTCAGGAGAGGAGGGGGACCTGTACCCCAGTGAGAGTCAGCACCTTCAGGAGAGGAGGGGACCCGTACCCCAGTGAGAGTCACCGCCTTCAGGAGAGGAGGGGACCCATATCCCAGTGAGAGTCAGCACCTTCAGGAGAGGAGGGGACCCATATCCCAATGAGAGTCAGCACCTTCAGGAGAGGAGGGGTACCTGTACCCCAGTGAGAGTCAGCACCATCAGGAGAGGAGGGGAGCCGTACCCCAGTGGGAGCCAGCACCTTCAGGAGAGGAGGGGACCCGTACCCCAGTGAGAGTCAGCACCTTCAGGAGAGGAGGGGACCCGTACCCCTGTGAGAGTCAGCACCTTCAGGAGAGGAGGGGGACCTGTACCCCAGTGAGAGTCAGCACCTTCAGGAGAGGAGGGGACCCGTACCCCTATGAGAGTCAGCACCTTCAGGAGAGGAGGGGACCCGTACCCCAGTGAGAGTCAGCACCTTCAGGAGAAAAGTTACTGGACAAAATAATTTCATTTTGGGGTTCTTTAAATCTGGGAGTGTGGCCTATTTTAAAATGTGTTTTTGGGATGTGGAAGACCACATTGATTGCCCCTCCTGGATGTCCTGCGAAGCTGTTGGTGAGCTCATGCTGTCACCATGGCCTAGAAATAAGAACCAATGTTAGAAAGCTGGAATACGAGTCGACCTGACGGGTCAAATGGCCTCCTTCTGTGCAATACTATTCTATGATTCTAAGAGGGGTGGACTTTGAGTGATTTGGATGGAGTTATTCTAAATCGAGTCATTTTAAAATTCAGATAGAGATAAAAAGATTACGGGAAATCTGAAATAGAACAAAATGCTGGAAGCACACAGCAGCTCAATCCGCACCTGACCACAAATGTTAACCTGTCTTCTGTTTGGCAGGTGCTGAGCGAACTTCTGTGCATTCCCATCATGTTCTATTTTAACATTGCGAGAGATTGCTGAACCGTGGGTTCCTGCCCCTTGCGGCTCCTCTCCCCGGTCCCGGACTCTGTGCGGAAACATAGTGACTGGGTGAAACTGGCCCAGTCAGTGACAGCCTTTGAAGCAGGGGACTGAAAGTGAAACAGATTGGCCACCCATCCCACCTTAGGCCCAAACACAACGTCTCCAGACAGCATTGAACAAAGGAGCTAATAGAGGCAGTGTTTTTGTTAACTTGGAATGGTGCTTGGATTTCTAAGCACCAGTAGTCTATGATTGACTTGCCATGCTTTATTTAATTATATGATTCAATAAAAATACATTCTTTCATGGCTCCCCGGGGATCAGTCTCTACATGACTACAGAGGCATTCCTGTTCTGAATAGTACGCACTTTGAAGTTCGTCTTGGCCAGTGCTACTCACTAACTTTCTATTTGAAAGCTATAATCTCAATCTGTGCCTTGCTGAGGGACATGCTTCCCCTCGCAGTGGTGGGACGTGGGTCTACGGTTTTAATAGGGCCCTTTTACTCGCTCGGTGCACGTAAAGTCAGCCTTGCCTCCTCTCAATTGCTCGCTGTCTGTTGACGAAGGAACAAAAGACAAGAGAGGGAAGAGCACTCGGCCCCAGCTCGATAGGGATTTCTCAAGCTGAGCAGGCCAGGAATGGAGAGGCAGAGCCGCAAGTCTGTCATGGGTCACAGGTGGTGAGATTGATGACCACCAGCCTTGCTGTGACAGCTGCTCTTGGCGAGCCTCAGCCCAGCTAATCCACTCAGCCCGTCGCGACGAGGAGCTCCGTGGGTGAGTGTGTAGCTGCACACGCTCGCAGTTACCTGCAGAGTTACCCGCGCCTTATTAAAGTAAAACCCCTCTGCTCCAGTCTGGGCCCCAGGCTCCCCGTTCATACATCAGAGAGGTGCAGCATTTGTAGTCTTTTCAACTTCCCCCGTCTTGGTGCAGAGCAGGAATGCACCCTCCCCAATGAATGGAGCCACACATATTGGAAAGCGTTGCTGAGGTGGAGGGGTGCGGGGAAGCAGGGAAAATATTGCAATGGAAAATGTGAAGTTTAGTGCAGACTGGAGTTTGCAATGTCCTAATGGAGTGCCAGACCTCCCATTGTTCTTTCATCTTGGAGTGTGCACTGATTGTCTTTCAGCACATGGCACCCCTCCATCTGGCACATGCATGAGGCAGGGAGATTAATGTTTACTGCAGAGAATTTGCTGTAAGAGATTGTAAGTATCAAAATGTTTCGCTTGGAGCTGAAAGATAAACAATTTTTCAAACTGCCTCTGACGTCAGGTGCAGACCCAAGTACCAATGCTTTGCTGTGTGGAAGGTCAGCGACTGTTTCAAGTCAGCTCCGAGATGGACTCGGTGTCCACCTTAGAGAGGGAGGGAGAGAGGCACAGGACAAGGCACATCAAGCAGGATATGCGTAGAATGGGTTAGTTCATTCTGAGCTCTAATATCTCTGAATATTGTATAAGGTCTGACCAGGGCTGCCTTGGGATGGGGAGTGATTCCTTTCTCAGTGCTACATAGAAACATAGAAGATAGGAACAGGTGTAGGCCATTCGGCCCCTCGAGCCTGTTATGCCATTCAATGAGATCATGGCTGATCATCCAAATTCAGTACCCTGTCCCTCCTTTCTCCCCAGATCCCTTGATCCCTTGATCCCTTTAGCCTTAAGAAATATATCTAACTCCTTCTTGAATATATTTAATGAATTGGCCTCAACTGCCTTGTGTGGTAGAGGATTCCACAGGTTCACCACTCTCTGGGTGAAGAAATTCCTCCTCATCTCAGTCCTAAATGGCTTACCCCTTATCCTTAGACTGTGACCCCTGGTTCTGGACTCCCCCACCATCGGGAACATCCTTCCTGCATCTAGTCTACCTAGTCCTGTTAGAATTTTATAAGTTTCAATGCGAACCTCTCTCATTCTTCTAAACTCCAGCGAGTATAAGCCCAATCGACCCAATCTCTCCTCATACGTCATTCCTGCCATCCCAGGTATCAGTCTGGTGAATCTTCACTGCACTCCCTCCATGGCAAGAACATCCTTCCTCAGATAAGGCGACCAAAACTGCACACAATACTCAAGGTGTGGTCTCACCAAGGCCCTGTACAACTGCAGCAAGACATCCTACTGAGGGATATTATAATCCGATGGGAGGAATTCTACATGTGAAGAATTTTAGCAAGATAGCCAGCATGAGCACAAAAAACGGAAATTCCCTTTATATCAGGGTGTCCGCACTACATGAAAAAAGTATTCTGCCTAGTCTAATGCTCACACTGCATACCCTTTAATATCCCACCCAGTCTAATCCCACTCTCCCCCTCACTCCCCGCACCCTTTAATATCCCACCCAGTCTAATCCCACTCTCCTGCTCACTCCCCGTACCCTTTAATATCCCACCCAGTCTAATCCCACTCTCCTGCTCACTCCCCATACCCTTTAATATCCCACCCAGTCTAATCCCACTCTCCTGCTCACTCCCCGTACCCTTTAATATCCCACCCAGTCTAATCCCACTCTCCTGCTCACTCCCCATACCCTTTAATATCCCACCCAGTCTAATCCCACTCTCCTGCTCACTCCCCGTACCCTTTAATATCCCACCCAGTCTAATCCCACTCTCCTGCTCACTCCCCGTACCCTTTAATATCCCACCCAGTCTAATCCCACACTCCTGCTCACTCCCCGTACCCTTTAATATCCCACCCAGTCTAATCCCACTCCAGCTCACTCCCCATTCCCTTTAATACCCCACCCAGTCTAATCCCACTCTCCTGCTCACTCCCCGTACCCTTTAATATCCCACCCAGTCTAATCCCACTCTCCTGCTCACTCCCCATACCCTTTACTATCCCACCCAGTCTAATCCCACTCTCCTGCTCACTCCCCGTACCCTTTAATATCCCACCCAGTCTAATCCCACTCTCCTGCTCACTCCCCGCACCCTTTAATATCCCACCCAGTCTAATCCCACTCTCCTGCTCACTCCCCGTACCCTTTAATATCCCACCCAGTCTAATCCCACTCTCCTGCTCACTCCCCGTACCCTTTACTATCCCACCCAGTCTAATCCCACTCTCCTGCTCACTCCCCGCACCCTTTAATATCCCACCCAGTCTAATCCCGCTCTCCTGCTCACTCCCCGTACCCTTTAATATCCCACCCAGTCTAATCCCACTCTCCTGCTCACTCCCCATACCCTTTACTATCCCACCCAGTCTAATCCCACTCTCCTGCTCACTCCCCATACCCTTTACTACCCCACCCAGTCTAATCCCACTCTCCTGCTCACTTCCTGTACCCTTCAACATGTCTCTTTTTGAAGTAATTGTCTGATTCCTTTTAAAAGAATTTTGGTCCATGCCTGTGTTCTGCACTCTTTGCCATATGGTGTCATCAGGAAATGCCAGTATTTTTCCCTCAAGGGTTAATAAATGATAGCGAACATGGATATGATATAATTGAGATTACGGAGACATGGCTGCAAGGTGACCAAGGCTGGGAACTCAACATCCAAGGGTATTCAATAGTCAGGAAAGACAGGCAAAAGGAAAAGGAGGTGGGGTAGCATTGCTGGTTAAAGAGGAGATTAACACGATAGTAAGGAAGGATATTAGCTCTGATGATGTGGAATCTGTATGGGTAGAGCTGAGAAATACCAAGGGGCAGAAAACGTTAGTGGGAGTGGTATACAGACCCTCAAACAGTAATGCTGAGGTTGGGGATGGCATTAAACGGGAAATTAGAGACGCGTGCAATAAGGGCACAGCAGTTATCATGGGTGACTTTAATCTGCATATAGATTGGGCTAACCAAATTAGTAACAATACTGTGGAGGAGGAATTCCTAGAGTGCATACGGCATGGTTTCCTGGACCAATATGTTGAGAAACCAACTAGAGATCAGGCCATCTTAGTCTGGGTATTATGTAATGAGAAAGGATTAATTAGCAATGTTGTTGTGTGAGGCCCCTTGGGGAGGAGCGATCATAATATGATAGAATTCTTCATTAAAATGGAGAGTGAAGTAGTTGACTCAGAGACTAGGGTCCCGAATTTAAGTAAAGGAAACTACGATGGTATGAGACACGAGTTGGCTAGGATGGATTGGGGAACGTTACTTAAAGGGTTGATGGTGGATAGGCAATGGCAAACATTTAAAGATCGCATGGATGAACTACAAAATTTGTTCATCCCTGTTTGGCATAAAAATAAAACAAAAAAGGTGACTCAACCGTGGCTAACAAGGGAAATTAGGGACAGCATAAGATCCAAGGAGAGGACATATAAATTGGCCAGAAAAAGCAGCAAACCTGAGGATTGGGAGCAGTTTAGGATTCAGCAAAGGAGGACAAAGGGATTAATTAAGAGGGGGAAAATAGATTATGAGAGTAAGCTTTCAGGGAACATAAAAACTGACAGTAAAAGCTTCTATAGATATGTGAAGAGAAAAAGATTGGTGAAGTCAAGCGTAGGTCCCTTGCAGTCAGAATCAGGGGAATTTATAATGGGGAACAAAGAAATGGCTGACTAATTAAATACATACTTTGGTTCTGTCTTCACAAAGGAGGACACAAATAACCTCCCAGAGATGTCGGGGAACATAGGGTCTAATGAGAGGGAGGAACTGAATGAAATCAGTATTTGTAGTCCTTAACCTGTCCCATTCCCACCTCCTCTCGCCTTGAATATCCCTTAATGTCTCTCAATGTCTCTCAATCTCTCCTGCTTTCTATTCTATCACTGACCTTCCCTTTTGTTCTTTCATCTCCTCCCCCTTTTCCCAGCCCCTATCTTGCTTCACAATTCCTTTTCCTGCTTTTTTCCAGTTCTGACGAAAGGTCATCGACCTGAAACGTTGACTCTGTTTCTCTCTCCACGGCCGGCTGAGTGTTTCCAGCGTTTTCTGTTGTTATTTCGGATTTCCAGCATCCGCAGTATTTTGCTATCGTTTGTAGGGAAATGGTGTTAGGTAAATTGACGGGATTGAAGGCTGATAAATCCCCAGAGCCTGATAATCTACATCCTAGGGCACTTAAGGAAGTGGCCCTAGAAATAGTAGATGCATTGCTGGTCATCTTTCAAAATTCTATAGACTCTGGAACAGTTCCCATGGATTGGAGGGTAGCTAATGTTACCCCACTATTTAAAAAAGGTGGTAGAGAGAAAACGGGGAATTATAGACCGGTAAGCCTGACATCGGTAGTGGGGAAAATGCTAGAGTCCAATATAAAAGATGTAATAGCAGAGCACTTGGAAAACAGTGACAGGATCGGACAAAGTCAACATGGATTTACAAAAGGTAAATCATGCTTGACTAATCTACTGGAATTTTTTGAGGATGTAACTGGCAGAATAGATAAGAGAGAACCAGTGGATGTGGTGGATTTGGACTTTCAGAAGGCTTTCGATAAGGTTCATAGAGTTCATAGAGTTTTACAGCACAGAAAGAGGCCCTTCGGCCCATCGTGTCTGCGCCGCCCATCCATCCCTGTCCAGTCTAATCCCATTTTCCAGCATTTGGTCCATAGCCTTGTATGCAATGGCATTTCAAGTGCTCATCCAAATGCTTCTTGAATGTTGTGAGGGTTCCTGCCTCCACCACCCTTTCAGGCATTGAGTTCCACATTCCAACCACCCTCTGGGTGAAAAAGTTCCTCCTCAAATCCCCTCTAAATCTCCTGCCCCTTACCCTGAATCTATGCCCCCTTGTTATTGACCCCCCCACTAAGGGGAAAAGTTCCTCTTTATCTACCCTATCTATGCCCCTCATTATTTTGTACACCTCAATCAGGTCCCCCCTCAGCCTTCTCTGCTCCAAGGAAAACAACTCCAGCCTGTCCAGCCTCTCTTCATAGCTGAGGCGCTCCATCCCAGGTAACATCCTGGTGAATCTTCTCTGCACCCTCTCCAAAGCAATCACATCCTTCCTATAGTGAGGCGACCAGAACTGCACACAGTACTCCAGCTGTGGCCTCACCAGCGTTTTGTACAGCTCCATCATAACCTCCCTGCTCTTATATTCTATGCCTCGGCTAATGAAGGCAAGTATCCCATATGCCTTTTTAACCACTTTATCTACCTGCTCCGCTGCCTTCAGGGATCTATGTACATGTACACCAAGGTCCCTCTGACCCTCTGTACTTCCTAGGGTCCTACCACTCATTGTGTATTCCCTTGCCTTATTTGTCCATCCAAAATGCATCACCTCGCACTTTTCAGGGTCCCACATAAGAGATTAGCGTGCAAAGTTAAAGCACATGGGATTGGGGGTAAGGTACTGTCTTGGATAGAGAACTGGTTGGCAGACAGGAAGCAAAGAGTTGGAATAAAAGGGTCTTTTTCCGAGTGGCAGGCAGTGACTAGTGGGGTACCGCAGGGATCGGTGCTAGGACCCCAGCTATTCGCAATATATATAAATGATCTAGACGAGGGAACTAGATGTAATATCTCCAAGTTTGCAGATGACACAAAGCTGGGTGGGCGTGTGTGCTGTGAGGAGGATGCAGAGAAACTCCAGGATGATTTGGGCAGATGCATGGCAGATGCAGTATAATGTGGATAAATGCGAGGTCATCCTTCTTCTTCTTCTTAGGCAGTCCCTCGGAACTGAGGATGACTTGCTTCCACATTAAAAATGAGTTTGCAGGTGACTGATGAGTCCAATGCGGGACCTACAGTCTCTGTCACAGGTGGGGCAGACGGTGGTTGAAGGAGCGGGTGGGTGGGGTGCTTGGGTTGACATGCACTGCTTGCGCTTGGCTTCCGCTTGCTCCCGGCGAAGAGACTCGAGGTGTTCGGCGCCTCCCCGGATGCTTCTCCTCCACTTTGTGCGGTCTTGGGCCAGGGATTCCCTGGTGTCGGTGGGGATGTTACACTTTTTCAAGGAGGCTTTGAGGGTGTCCTTGAAGTGTTTCCTCTGCCCACCTGGGGCTCTCTTGCCGTGCCGGAGCTCCGAGTAGAGCGCTTGTTTTGGGAGTCTCATATCAGGCATGTGGACAATGTGACCCGTCCATCGAAGCTGATCGAGCGTGGTCAGAGCTTCGATACTGGGGATGTTGGCCTGAGCAAGAACACTGACATTGGTGTGCCATCCACTTCGGTGGCAAAAACAGGAAGACAGATTATTACCTGAACGGCAATAGATTGGGAAAAGGGGAAGTGCAACGAGACCTGGGTGTCCTTGTGCACCAGTCGCTGAAGGTAAGCATGCAGGTGCAGCAGGTGGTTAAGAAGGCAAATGGTATGTTAGCCTTCATAGCGAGAGGATTCGAGTACAGGAGCAAGGATGTGTTGCTGCAGTTATATAGGGCCTTGGTGAGACCACACCTTGAGTATTGTGTGCAGTTTTGGTCACCTTATCTGAGGAAGGATGTTCTTGCCATGGAGGGAGTGCAGCGAAGATTCACCAGGCTGATACCTGGGATGGCAGGAATGACGTATGAGGAGAGATTGGGTCGATTAGGCTTATATTCGCTAGAGTTTAGAAGAATGAGAGGAGATCTCATTGAAACTTATAAAATTCTAACAGGACTAGACAGACTAGATGCAGGAAGGATGTTCCCGATGGCGGGGGAGTCCAGAACCAGGGGTCATAGTCTAAGATAAGGGGTAAGCCATTTAGGACTGAGATGAGGAGGAATTTCTTCACCCAGAGAGTGGTGAACCTGTGGAATTCTCTACCACAGAAGGCAGTTGAGGCCAAGTCATTAAATATATTCAAGAAGGAGTTAGATATATTTCTTACGGGATCAAGGGATATGGGGAGAAGGCAGAGACAGGGTACTGAATTTGGATGATCAGCCATGACCTCATTAAATGGCGGAGCAGGCTCGAGGGGCCGAATGGCCTACTCCTGCTCCTATCTTCTATGTTTCTATCTATTACAGGCAAATCATGTCTGACAAACTTGAATAAGTTGTTCAATTAAATAACAGAGAGGGTTGATGAGGGCAGTACGGTTGATATTGTGTATATGAACTTTCAGAAGGTGTTTGATAAAGTGCCACGTTATAGACTTCTAAGTAAAATTGAAGCCCATGGGATTAAAGAGGCAGTGGCAGCATGGATACAACATTGGCTAAGAGACAGAAAGCAGAGAGTAGTGGTGAGCGGTTGTTTTTCAGACTGAAGGGAAGTATACAGTGGTGTTCCCCAAGAGCCAGTATTAGGACTGCTGCTCTTTTTGATGTATATTAATGACCTGGACTTGGGTATGCAGGGCATCATTTCAAAGTTTGCAGATAACACAAATAGTAGTAAACAGTGAGGAAGATAGTAGCAGACTTCAGAAGGACTTAGACAGACTGGTGAAATGGGCAGATTCAAAGCAGATGAAATTTAATACAGAGAAGTGTGAAGTGATGCATTTTGGAAGGTGAAATGAAGAGAGGCAAGATGAATTAAATGGTAAAATTTTAAAGGGGTGCAGGAACAGGACACAACAAAGGCACACCCTGCCCAGTCGACCCTGCAAAGTCCTCCTCACCAACATCTGGGGACTTGTGCCAAAATTGGGAGAGCTGTCCCACAGACTAGTCAAGCAACAGCCTGACATAGTCATACTCACAGAATCATACCTTTCAGCCAATGTCTGAGACTCCTCCATCACCATCCTGTCCCACCGGCAGGACAAACCCACCAGAAGTGTTGGCATAGTAGTACAGTCGGAAGGGAGTAGCCCTGGGAGTCCTCAGCATTGACTCTGGACCCCATGAAGTCTCATGGCATCAGGTCAAATATGGGCAAGGAAACCTCTTGCTGATTACCACCTACCGCCCTCCCTCAGCTGATGAATCAGTACTCCTCCATGGTGAACACCACTTGGAAGAAGCACTGAGGGTAGCAAGGGCACAGAATGTACTCTGGGTGGAGGACTTCAATGTCCATCACTAAGAGTGGCTCAGTAGCACCACTACTGACCGAGCTGGCCGAGTCCTGAAGGACATAACTGCCAGTCAGGACCTGCGACAGGTGGTGAGAGAACCAACACGAGGGAAAAACCTACTTGACCTTGTCCTTACCAATCTACCTGTCGCAGATGCATTTGTCCATGACAGTCTTTACGAAGGAAGACACAAAAAACCTCCCTGGGATATCGGGAAAAATAGGGACATTGGCAAAGGAGGAACTGACGCAAATCAATATCTCTAAGGATATGGTGTTAAGGAAGCTAAAGGGATTGAAGGTGGACAAATCCCCAGGGCCTGATAACATGCATCCTAGGGTACTGAAGGAGGTGGCCCTAGAGATAGCGGATGCACTAAGGATGATTTTTCAGAATTCATTAGACTCGGGAACAGTGCCGATGGATTGGAGGGTAGCTAACGTTACCCCACTATTCAAAAAGGGGGGTAGGGAAAAAGCAGGTAATTACAGACCTGTAAGCCTTACATCAGTTGTGGGCAAAATGCTGGAGTCCATCATTAAGGATGAAATAGCGGAGCACTTAGCAAATGGGGACAGGATAGGACAGAGTCAACATGGATTTACAAAGGGTAAATCGTGCTTGACTAATCTATTGGAATTTTTTGAGGGAGTAACTGGTAGAATAGATGGGGGAGAGCCAGTAGATGTGGTGTACCTGGACTTCCAAAAGGCCTTCGATAAGGTCCCACATAAAAGATTAGCATGGAAAATTGAGGCTCATGGGATAAAGGGGAAAGTTTTGGCGTGGATAGGGAACTGGCTGTCAGATAGAAAACAGAGAGTTGGAATAAACGGCTCATTTTCTGAATGGCAGGCAGTAACAAGTGGGGTACCACAGGGATCTGTCCTGGGCCCCCAGCTGTTCACAATTTACATTAATGACCTGGATCAGGGAGTCGGATGCAGCATTTCCAAATTTGCAGACGACACTAAACTAGGAGGGGGGGTGGGCTCAGAGGAAGAGACCAGGAAGCTCCAGAGCGATTTGGACAGACTGGGCGATTGGGCGGATAAATGGCAGATGCACTATAATGTGGACAAGTGCGAAGTTATCCACCTTGGGTGCAGGAACGGGAGGGCAAATTATTATTTAAATGGCAATAGATTGGGAGAGGGGGAAGTACAGAGAGACCTGGGTGTTCTTGTACACCAGTCACTGAAGGCGAGCATGCAGGTGCAACAGGCGGTCAAGAAGGCAAACGGTATGCTGGCCTTCATAGCAAAAGGGTTAGAATACAGGAACAGGGATACCTTGCTGCAGCTGTACAGGGCACTGGTGAGACCACACCTCGAGTACTGTGTACAGTTTTGGTCGCCTCATCTGAGGAAGGATGTTCTTGCCATGGAGGGGGTGCAGCGGCGATTCACCAGGCTGATACCAGGAATGGCGGGAATGACCTATGAGGAGAGACTATGTAGTTTAGGGATGTACACACTGGAGTTTAGAAGATTGAGAGGGGACCTCATAGAAGTGTATAAAATTCTGACAGGTCTAGACAGACTGGATGCAGAAGGAATGTTTCCCTTGGCGGGTGAGAACAGAACTAGAGGACATAATTTGAGGATAAGGGCTAAACCATTTAGGACAGAGATGAGGGGGAATTTCTTCACTCAGAGAGTGGTGAACCTGTGGAACTCATTGCCACAGAGGGCAGTGTACGCCAGCTCATTAAATATATTTAAGAGGGAATTAGATATATTTCTACGGGCAAAAGGGGTTAAGGGTTACGGAGAGAAGGCGGGGACGGGATACTGAATTAAAAGATCAGCCATGATCTCATCGAATGGCGGAGCAGGCACGAAGGGCCGAATGGCCTACTCCTGCTCCTATCTTCTATGTATCTATGTAAGTATTGGCAGCAGTGACCACCGAACAGTCATTGTGGAGACGAAGTCCCATCTTCACACTGAGGACATCCTCCATCGTGTTGTGTGGCACTACCACTGTGCTAAATGGGATAGATTCAGAACAGATCTAACAGCTCAAAACTGGGCACCCATGAGGCGCTGTGGGCCATCAACAGCAGCAGAATTGTATTCCACCACAATCTGTAACCTCATGGCCCGGCATATCCCTCACTCTACCATTACCATCAAGCAATAGGAACAACCCTGCTTCAATGAGGAGTGTAGAAGAGCATGCCAGGAGCAGCACCAGGCGTACCTAAAAATGAGGTACCAACCTGGGGAAGCTGCAACGTACATGCTAAAAAGCGGAAGCAGCATGCTATAGACAGGGCTAAGCGATCCCACAATCAACAGATCAGTTCAAAGCTCTGCAGTCCTGCCACATCCAGTCGTGAATGGTGGTGGACCATTAAGCAACTAACGGGAGGAGGAGGCTCCATGAATATCCCCATCCTCAATGATGGTGGAGCCCAGCACGTGAGTGCAAAAGACAAGGCTAAAGCATTGCAACCATCTTCAGCCAGAAGTGCCGAGTGGATGATCCATATCGGCCTCCTCCTGAGGTCCACACCATCACAGAAGGCAGTCTTCAGCTAATTCGATTCACTCCACGTGATTTCAAGAAACGGCTGAGCGCACTGGACACGGCAAAGGCTCTGGGCCCTGACAACATCCCGGCTGTCGTGTTGAAGATATGCTAAAGAACTAGCCGCGCCCCAAGCCAAGCTGTTCCAGTACAGCTACAACACTGGCATCTACCCGACAATGTGCGAAACTGCCCAGGTGTGTCCTGTCCACAAAAAGCAGGGCAAATCCAATCCGGCCAATTACCGCCCCATCAGTCTACTCTCAATCATCAGCAAAGTGATGGAAGATGCCGTCGACAGTGTAGGGGGATGGGGCTCTGCTCTGCCCAATTGCAGGGGTCTTTAGTGCCTGTTGATGTATTGGGCCTCGGTCTCATTTATACCCTTGCAGCTTATGTTAGCCTGCAGGTCGGGTGTCACTAAACACCCTCTAAGGCTACTATCGACACCACAAACTGCCGGCTCAAAGTGGAGAGGATCTCCAAGAAGATCGCGCATATCGACACAGACATCAACCCTCTAAGGAGATAGAGAACAACAGCTTATAGAGGAGGACTAAAATACGGTGGCGACCCGCACAGTTTCTACCTAATCTGTGGGGTACTCCTGAGCCCAAGTGCTCCTGGAGTCCTCTCTCTTTTCCCTAGTCTGCTGTTCCCTTGTTTGGCGGGTTCGAAGCGCCCTAATGCCCCTATCTGGTTCTAACTCCAGAATTTGGGTGGAGAATCACAGAATCACAGAAACCCCACAGTGCAGATAGAGGCCATTTCGGCCCATCGAGCCTGCACCGACACATATCCCACCCGATCCCCGTAACCCCTGCACCAACACATATCCCACCCTATCCCCGTAACCCCACGTATTTAATCCCCCTAACACTACAACAGTGCTATCAAGCGGCACTTACTCACCAATAACCTGCTCACCAATGCTCATTTTGGGTTCCGCCAGGACCACTCAGCTCCCAAACTCATTACAGCCTTGGTCCAAACGTGGACAAAGGAGCTGAATTCCAGAGGTGAGGTGAGAGTGACTGCCCTTGACATCAAGGCAGCATTTGACTGAGTGTGGCATCAAGCAGCCCTGGTAAAACTGAAGTCAATGGGAATTGGGGGGGGGGAAACTCTCCACTGGCTGGAGTCATACCTAGCACAAAGGAAGATGGTTGTGGTTATTGGAGGTTAATCATCACAGCCCCAGGACATCACTGTAATAGTTCCTTGGAGCAGTATCCTAGGCCCAACCATCTTCATAGAATCATAGAAATTTACGGCACAGAAGGAGACCATTTGGTCCATCGTGTCTTTGCCGGCCGAAAAAGAGCTATCCAGCCTAATCCCACTTTCCAGCTCTTGGTCTGTAGCCCTGTAGGTTACGGCATTTCAAGTGCAGATCCAAGTACTTTTTCAATGCAATGAGGGTTTCTGGCTCAAGCACTCTTTCAGGCAGTGAGTTCCAGACCCCCACCACCCTCTGCGTGAAAAAGGTTCTCCTCCTGACTTCCCAAAGTCTTTCCACCATCTACAAGGCACAAGCCAGGAGTGTGATGGAATACTCTCCACTTGCCTGGATGAGTGCAGCTCCAACAACACTCAAGAAGCTCGACACCATTCAGGATAAAGCAGCCCGCTTGATTGGCACTCCATCCACCACCTTAAACATTCACTCCCTCCACCACCGGCGCACCGTGGCTGCAGTGTGTACCATCTACAAGATGCACTGCAGCAACTCGCCAAGGCTTCTTCGACAGCACCTCCCAAACCCGCGACCTCTACCACTTAGAAGGACAAGGGCAGCAGATGCATGGGAACATCACCACCTACAAGTTCCCCTCCAAGTCACACACCATCCTGACTTGGACCTGTATCGCCGTTCCTTCACTATCGCTGGGCCAAAATCCTGGAACTCCCTTCCTAACAGCATTGTGGGTGTACCTACACCATATGGACTGCAGCGGTTCAAGAAGGCAGCTCACCACCATCTTCTCAAGGGCAATTAGGGATGGGCACTAAATGCAGGCCTAGCCAGCGACGCCCACATCCCATCAATGAATTAAAAAAAAGTTGTTGTAGTGTTTTCAGTGAGCTGGTACGATGAGCCAAATGGCCTCCTTTTGTGCCGTATGATTCTATAAATGCTTCCTTTTCTGTTCTTATACTGAGCCTAATTATAACCTGCTCCCTAAATGTCCCCCTACTTTTAGGTCACCTGTTTGCTTCACCTTAAGCAGCGTTTCTCTTCTTTCTCTTCTCTCCCCTGGTCACTGCCTGAACAGTCGTGTCTACCTCTTGCCCCTTTCCCCCTCACACCCGCTCTGTGCAAATCAACTCCCAGTCATGCATCATCGTAGCCACTTCCACACCTTACCAAAAACCAGGCATGGCCAGCAATTGTAGTGCTGCTCTCGGCATATCCACAACCCATATTGTGTGAGCACGCCGACTTTTCATCACTGGGCAGCCGCTCGATATCAACGTGCAATGCTTACATTCTTCATTTGTGTTACTTGTTCACGGAATGTGGGTGACACGGTCAATGTTGTAACTGAATGGTTTTCTAGGCCTAGACAGACTAGATGCAGGAAGGATGTTCCCGATGGTCGGGGAGTCCAGAACCAGGGGTCACAGTCTAAGGATAAGGGGTAAGCCATTTAGGACAGAGATGAGGAGGAATTTCTTCACCCAGAGAGTGATGAACCTGTGGAATTCTCTTCCACAAAAGGCAGCTGAGGCCAATTCATTAAATATATTCAAGAAGGAGTTGGATATATTTCTTAAGGCTAAAGGGATCAAGGGATATGGGGAGAAGGCAGGGACAGGGTACTGAATTTGGATGATCAGCCATGATCTCATTAAATGGCGGAGCAGGCTCGAGGGGCCGAATGGCCTACTCCTGCTCCTATCTTCTATGTTTCTAGGCCACTTCAGAGGGTATTGATTCAATCACATACTGTGGGACTGGAGTTGTGTGTAGGTCAGACCGGGGAAGGGCAGCGTGAAGGACATGAGTGAACCAGTTGGGTTTTTACGACAATCCGACAGCTTCATGGTCAGTTGTTGTGGTGACAGGTGACAGCCCACAAATGATCCAATTTATTGAATTCAGTATCACAAGATGTGAACTCACACACACTGGGTTGCTAGTCCTGTACCAGAGCCACAACACCACTGTACCTAATCTAGTGCTTCTCCTGGGTGCTATGTGAGCAGCGGGAGTATGTGTGACGGCTGGGTGCTGTGTGTCGGGAGGAGCCCATTGCACAGCAGGTAACTCCTGAGAAGGGCCCGCTCTACTTGTGCTGATGCACGGACAGCCTGGACCTGGACCCGCAGCGGTGGGGGGGGGGAGACCTGGACTGGCGTCCCCTCTGCCATGGGTGCAGACATCGGAGGGAAGGATGCGTGTTCCGCTATCCTGAGAGACAGCAGCATAATCTGTGTGCCTTCTTGCCATGCCGTAGCTCAGCCACTAATCTGTGAGGAAGGAGATCCAGTGGCCGCAGTGAAATCGGTGCGATCCGTGTCTGCAACCGCTTGTCATTGCCGCAGCTGACGGCCCTCTCCAATTTGTCGCCTGTAGACTTTATGAAGGCCTTCCGAGTATCCGCACAGGAACGCTGCATGTGAGGCCCAGCCCTCACAGTGGGCCAAGCCTGCCGTCAGCACTGTCGGGTGGCCGGTCAATGCACTGCGCTAGTCAGGCATCCGGTCTGAGCCTGGGGATGCCCCCCTTGCAGCTGCTGTTTTGGGCTGCCTTGTCTTAAAAAAAACGTAAAAGACCAAATGCCCTTCAACAGCCACATGTCAGCAGGCAGCCCATAATAGGTGTGAGGACAGTGGTGGTAAGCAACAGAAGCATTTTAACAGAGTGAGGGGGTGGTGATTGTAAGAGTCAGACATGCTGAGTACAGTGCATTTTAAAAATTCTTTCGCCACTGGCAAGGCCGCCATTTATTGCCCATCTCTAGTCGCCCTGAGAAGGTGGTGGTGGGCCGTCTTCTTGAACTGATACAACCGAGGGGCTTGCTGGGCCACTTCAGAGGGCAGCTATGAGTCAACCAGGTTGCTGTGGGATTGGAGTCACATTTAGGCCCAGACCGGTTAAGGACGGCAGGTTTCCTTCCCTAAAGGACATTAGTTGGGTTTTTACAACTTCATGGTTACTTTTACTGACAGCAGATTTTTATTTCCAGATTTTGTTTTAAACTGAATTGAGTTTCTGAAACTGCCCACAGTGGGATTTGATCTCTCATTCTCTGGGTTATTAATCCAGTCGCAGAGACACCACATCACCACAGCTGATACTCCTAGGCGTGGCTGATTTCTTCTGCCTTGCTTGACCAGCTGATGCCATTAACCATCTTCCTGCACTAAGAAGCAGTGTCTGGAGTCCCCACTGACTGGCCACCTCCCTCCCCTCACCTGGCCTCACTGGTGCCCAGTATTATGTCTGTGTGTAATTGAGACATGGACTGCAGGGGTTGGTTATAACAGGTCTTTACTGAGTGGAGACAAACTGGAACTATTATACAACGTTACTACACAGGCTTATATACAGGGGTGGCCACTACCGGTACTGCAGTATACAGGGGCTGCAGAATATAGTTCCTTCTGCAAAGTACATACACTACAATTCCTCCCCTTTTAGCTAAACAGTACATAACATTTGATTAACAATGAAATAACATATTTACAATTACAGTTGCTAGATACATTAGTTGAAGTTAAGCAATTATAAGTTCAGTCTTTGAGGAGGCTTTCTGATTCTGTCTGGATAACGCCTCTTTGGGGTATCAGGTTCTTCCGGCAAGGTTGAGTCAGGATCAATGTCGTTGTTTGGTTCGTCTGCTTCCAATATCACCGATTCTGAGGTAGATGCAATTGGTACTTCGGTTTCATCACCAGGTGTATCAGATCGTGGTGTGGAATTGACGTTTTCCAGTGACTCTAGAATCTGGTCAGCATGGCGTCTTACAATGCTCTCTCCAACGTCCACGGTATACATTAGAGGTCCTTGCCGTGTACAGATCGTTCCTGGCTGCCATTTCTCTGTGCAGTAGTCCCGGGCCAAAACTGGTTGACCTATCTTAAAACTCCTGGTCGGCCTTTCATTCATATTCTGAAACTGCCTGTTCTCCACATCTCTTCTGATGTTTGGCTTAACCAAATCCAAGCGGCATCGTAGTCTTCGATTGAAGAACATCATGGCTGGAGTTTGGTTGGTAACCGCATGTGTCGCATTCCGGTAGGCAAACAAGAAGTTATCCACCTTGTGTTGTAGGGGTATGTCTTCATTACACATTGCCTTGATAGCCTTCTTGAATGTTTGAACGAACCTCTCAGCCAATCCATTGGTGGCTGGATGATATGGGGCGGATGTGTAATGCTTAACACCATTGTTCTTTAAGAACCTCCGGAACTCTTCAGACACAAACTGTGGTCCATTGTCGGAGCAAATCTGTTCAGGCAGCCCATTTCTGGCGAATATGGTTCGTAAGACTGTGATAGTTTTTTCTGTGGTGGTTGAGGACATTTTTATTACCTCTGGCCACTTTGAATGTGCATCCACCGCAATTAAAAACATCGAGTCCATAAACGGACCAGCAAAATCAATGTGCACCCTTTGCCATGGAGATGAGGGCCACTCCCATGGATGTAGAGGGGCTTGTGGTGGGGCGTTTTGGACCTTCTGGCATCCTGTACAGCTCTTGGTCATCTCTTCGATTTCGCTATCGATTCCCGGCCACCACACAAACGCTCTGGCTAAGTTCTTCATTTTTACCCCACCCAGATGACCCTCATGAAGCTCATTGAGCACTCTATCCTTCAATTTGGGTGGAATTACTACTCTGGATCCACACATCAAGGTTCCTCTGCACATTGACAGCTGTTCTCTTCTCGGCGAGAATGCTGGCAGCAGTGGTTCGCCATGTGCTGGCCATCCCTTCACCGTTAAATCATAGACCCAGGAGAGTGTCGGGTCATTTCCTGTTTCCATTTCTATGTTTGCATTCGTCACAGGGAGACATTCGACTATGGTCGAGTGGAATATCTCCACTGGATCCACTGCAGGTGCTTCTTCCACCGTCGGCAACGGTAGGCGCGACAATCCATCAGCATTCCCATGCTGTTTAGTTCCTTTGTACTCGATGTCATGTTGGTGTGCCCCTAGGAAAAGGGACCACATCTGTAGCCGTTGTGCTGTCATTATCGGGACGCCCTTCTGAGGGTTGAAAATGGAGACAAGAGGTTGATGATCAGTTAGTAGAGTAAATTTCTGACCGTGCAGGTAGTGATTGAACTTCTTCACCCCCCACACCAGGCTGAGGGCCTCTCTGTCAATCTGGGTGTAGTTACGCTCGGCTGAAGTTAACGAGCGTGACGCAAAAGCTATCGGCCTCTCTGAACCATCAAGGAATTTATGTGACAGTACCGCTCCAATGCCGTAGGGAGACGCATCACACCCCAGTCTTATCGGTAGTGATGGGTTGTAGTGAGCCAATACTTCTCTTGAAGTGATTAGGTCGTTACTCTTCTGAAAGGCCCGCTTACATTCATCGCTCCATTTCCATGCTACTCCAGTTTGTAGTAGGGCGTTCAGTGGGTGCAGAATTGTGGACAAATTCGGCAAAAACTTATGGTAGTAATTCACCAATCCGAGGAATGACCTCAGTTGCGACACATTTTCAGGCGCTGGAGCCTTAACTACCGCTTCAATTTTGTCAGGGGACTTATGTAACCCCTCTTCATCAATCACGTGGCCACAATACGATATCTGTTTCTTAAAAAACTCGCACTTGGGGCGATTGGCTCGTAGCCCATGTTCTCTTAGTCTAGTGAGCACCTGCTCTAGGTTGGCAAGGTGTTCACTGTCATCTTCACCTGTCACTAGGATGTCGTCCAAGTAACACTGAGTCCCCGGAATCCCTTGCAGGACTTGTTCCATCGCTCTTTGCCATATCGCCGGAGCTGATGCTACTCCGAATACCAGTCGATTATACTGGTAAAGACCTTTGTGAGTGTTTATCGTGAGATACTTCCTGGAGGATTCTTCAACCTCCATCTGCAAATATACTTGTGCTAGGTCAATTTTTGTAAAACGCTTCCCTCCAGATAGTGAGGCGAAAATATCTTCGATCCTTGGGAGAGGATATTGTACTGTGTGAAGGACTGGGTTCACTGTCACCTTGAAGTCCCCACAGATGCGAACCTTCCTTGGCTCCTCAGACTTATTGTTTAACGTTTTCTTCATGACAGGAACGATGGGTGTCGCCCACTCGCTCCAGTCTACCTTAGATAACACGCCTGCATTCTCCAGATTCTCCAGCTCTGCCTCGACGGCTGGACGAATTGCATATGGTACCGGTCTTGCTTTGAAAAACTTGGGAATTGCATTCTCTTCTAATTTTATCGAGGCGGTTACGCCTTTAAGAGTTCCCAGTTCTTGTTGAAATACCTCTTTGGCGTTAGCTAAGATTTTTGACAATCGTCCAGGTGTGACGTCGTCATCCTTTTTACCAGCCACCGTCAGTGCCTGAATGGAGTGCCAGTCTAAACTTCTCTTTCTGATCCATTCACGTCCCAATAATGGTGGTCCACCATCTTGCAGTATGTACAGATACAATTTCTGTATTTCCTTGCCGTTGTATTCGACAGGCACCCTTATTTTCCCTCTGGGGTATACTTTTTGCCCCGTATACGTCTTCAAGACAATGGATGTCTCTTTCAAGGGTATATGTGAGAATAGCCGCTCGTAGTCTCGTCGATTCATGACGGTCAGGGCTGATCCTGTATCCAATTCCATTTTGACTTGGGACCCTGCTATCGTGAGGGTGACCCAAATGGTTCGGTGATCCTCTTTTGCGATTACGTTGTGAAGTTTGAGACAGCTTAGTCTCTTGTTCCCGGATTCACTATCGCTCATCTGGTCATAGAAACATAGAAACATACATAGAAGATAGGAGCAGGAGTAGGCCATTCAGCCCTTCGAGTCTGCTCCGCCATTCAACGAGATCATGGCTGATCATCCAAACCCTAGCACCCTGTCCCTACACCGACAGCCATCCCACCCAAGCCCTATCCCTGTAACCCCACGTATTTAATCCCCCCTAACACTAAGGGTCAATTTTTTATCATGGCCAATCAACCTAACCCGCACATCTTTGGACTGTGGGAGGAAACCGGAGCACCCGGAGAAAACCCACGCAAACACGGGGAGAATGTGCAAACTCCACACAGACAGTCACCCGAGGCCGGATTTGAAGTCTTCGGAACTACTGTCCGTCATCTTTTGTACTTTCCTGTACTGTTCCTTAGTAGCCTTTTTGTTGTCGTTAGTCTTCTTCCCAGACCTGCAAACTCGTGCAATGTGTCCCATCTTTCCGCATTGCCTGCATATTTTGTCCTTGGACCAGCAGTCCTTCTGGTCATGGGTTGTTCTGCCGCAGCGATAACATTTTTCAAATCCCCGTGTCATTTCGTGGGTGCCGTATTCCTGTGGCTTTTGCTGTATTTCCGCAGCTCCCCTTGCTGCTGCTTCATACGATACTGCCACGCTGAAAGCCTTATCTAGCGTCAGCTCTTTCTCTGAGAGTAACCTCTTCTGGGTTCCTTCACTCAGGAGTCCACAGACAAATTTGTCCCGTAGGGTATCTGCCAGTCCTGCTCCGAACTGGCAGTGCTTTGATAGCTTGCGTAGTTCCGTAAGGTAATCAGCATTGCTCTCATCTTTATGCTGATTTCTCCTATGGAATTTAAATCTTTCTGCTATCAGCAGCGGTGTAGGATTTAGGTGTTCCTGTAGGATATCAACAATTTCGTTAAAACTCTTCGCCATCAGTTTGGCTGGAGTAATCAGGTTCCGCAATAGGCCGTACGTTCTTGCGCTCATTAAGTTTAGTAGTACCGATGCCTTTTTCTCATCGGCTACTTCGTTTGCCTCGCAATATACCTCGACTCTTTCCACATACGTGGTCCAGTCTTCTATTGCATTATCGAAGGCAGTGATATTGCCAGTCTTCGGCATCTTGGAAATCTAAGATGGCGCCTCCCGCACTTTGCCTTCTTCCCCGATTTAACAAAATGGCGCCTCCCGCGCTTTCCGTCTTCCCCGCTGCTGCTAGCGCTGTTGCTGGCATTTTATGCCTTGATGGCGACGCCCTATGGTCTTCGCGCACTTCCCCCCGCGCTGCTGCTAACGCCGCTCCCCGCGGTTCCCGTGGCAAACTGCAGCTCCTCGCGGCTTTCTGCGCTTCTAATTTCTTTTATTTCCCTGTCGTCGGAGCAACCCTGCGGGACACTTTCCTCCCTCTTCTCGGGTCTGTACGCTGCCCGGCTTCGTAGCACCGGCCGCGCCCTGTGTGCTCCACCCCCTCTCTCTCTCTCTCTCCTCTTCCCGACAACGCTGCTCGGCTCCGTTGAAAAGCCACCCGATTGAGCTCTAGCGCGCCGCAGCCCAGGAAGGATCAGTGTACTACCTGCCACCAGCCCGATTAGCTGGAACACCATCGACAGGATAACCAAGCCCCGCTCTCGACAGCCTCTCCTGCAAATCTTCAACTCCGATGAATCAGAGGTGGTTGCCCACGGTCGACGCCCGTTTCTTGTGTTTGTTTTTTTATTATTATTTTTTTCTTTCTTCCTTCTGGCCTCGACCTCTGACAACTTCGCTTCAGGGATGGATCCCCATGAGGTGGTGCAGACTGTAGGTAAGTTCGGATCTGCTCGTCGCCAGTATTATGTCCGTGTATAATTGAGACACGGACT
Source organism: Somniosus microcephalus (assembly GCF_052327205.1). Taxonomy (NCBI): domain Eukaryota; kingdom Metazoa; phylum Chordata; class Chondrichthyes; order Squaliformes; family Somniosidae; genus Somniosus; species Somniosus microcephalus. The sequence goes on along the minus strand of NC_140998.1, from coordinate 6,325,191 downwards.
GCAGGAGTTGGTTATAACAGGTCTTTACTGAGTGGAGGCAACCTGGAACTACTATGCAAAAGTTACTACACAGGCTTATATACAGGGGTGGTCACTACTGGTACTGCAGTATACAGGGGCTGCAGAATATAGTTCCTTCTGCGAAGTACATACACTACACCCACCCCTCCCCTGTTCCAAAGACGGTGTCCCCCCTTCCCCGAACCTCTTGCAGAGCATCGGGACGGGCATTGTGCTCTGCAGCAGACCTGTCAGCATTGCATGAAGCAGAGAGAAAGAACTTGCATTTATATAGTGCCTTTCACAACCTCAGGGCATCCCAAAGCTCTTCACAGCCAATGAAGTACTTTAGAAGTGCAGTCACTGTTGTAATGTGGGAAACGTGGCAGCCAATTCGCACACAGCAAGCTCCCACAAACAGCAATGTGATAATAACCAGATAATCTGTTTTAACGATGTTGGTTGAGGGATAAATATTAGCCCAAGGACACCGGGGAGAACTCCCCTGCTATTCTTCAAAATAATGTTGTGGGATCTTTTACGTCCATCTGAGAGGGCAGACGTGGCCTCAGTTTAACATCTCATCCGAAAGACAGCACCTCTGGCAGTGCAGCACTCCCTCAGGACAGATAGTGGGAGGTACCCGCGATGAGATAAGTGCGCAACCGAAACTGCACTTACTGTTACAAATTGGGGGTTGGAAATCAAAAAGAAATCGTCAGGAATTCTGCACTGTCGGATTTTGCGCGCGTGTCTGTTGATTTGACTCTCCGACATCTTGAAACAAAAGCAGTAGGAATGCCTGTGGGGGTTTGGCTTCTGCCCCGGCCTCACTGTTGTTTTTACAGTAGCAGGGTCTGTTTTTACTTCAGCGCTTTACCAGCGTGTCTGACAGAATGTGCTTTGTATCAGGCTCCAGATGCTGTGGTCAGCACATGTCCCGAACATCTGCCCCACTAAAAACAAAATCTTCTTTACAACGTTAAACAGAGTGGCACATCCTGCACCAAGAAAATTCTTTTCCGAAATGAACGCCCTGCCACTATATCGAGATACGAGTATAATTATCTTAGCGCGCACTCGCTTGTCCATGAGCTTGGGTCTGTGGTTTGAGCGACCTCCCCTGTTGCCGCTGTAGCATTGGCTAGCAACACTGCGCACGTTAAACCTGCAGCGTGGGGCTTGAAGCCTTCCTCAGAATCTGCTGTGGCACTTTCACATACCAAGAATGTGCTCAGTTAACCTCAGAGCAGTGTAGACTCATAGAATGTTCAGCATAGAAACAGGCCATTTGGCCCATTGATGTTTTTCTGTACCTTCTCGCTTACTCCCCGCACCCTGTAATATCCCACCCAGTCTAATCCCACTATCCTGCTCACTCCCCAGACCCTTTAATATCCTCCCAGTCTAATCCCACTCTCCTGCTCACTCCCCGGACCCTTTAATATCCTCCCAGTCTAATCCCACTCTCCTGCTCACTCCCCGGACCCTTTAATATCCCACCCAGTCTAATCCCACTCTCCTGCTCACTCCCCATACCCTGTAATATCCCACCCAGCCTAATCCCACTCTCCTGCTCACTCCACATACCCTTTAATATCCCCCAGTCCAATCCCGCTCTCCCGCTCACTCCCCATACCCTTTGATATCCCACCCAGTCTAATCCTACTCTCCCCCTCACTCCCCATACCCTTTAATATCCCACCCAGTCTAATCCTACTCTCCTGCTCACTCCCCATACCCTTTAATATCCCACCCAGTCTAATCCCACTCTCCTGCTCACTCCCCATACCCTTTAATATCCCACCCAGTCTAATCCCACTCTCCTGCTCACTCCCCATACCCTTTAATATCCCACCCAGTCTAATCCCACTCTCCCGCTCACTCCCCATACCCTTTAATATCCCACCCAGTCTAATCCCACTCTCCTGGTCACTCCCCATACCCTTTAATATCCCACCCAGTCTAATCCCAATCTCCCGCTCACTCCCCGTACCATTTACAGTATTATCCCCCCAGTCTAATCCCACTCTCCTGGTCACTCCCTATACCCCTCCATATTTTGCTTTATCAATCAACTCTCTGATTTGCCTTTAAAAGAGTTGAAGGACTCTATAGTTATCTAGTCACCAAGATGCAGTATTGTTCTCCTGAGTGTATAGCTCCAAATTCTGTGGTCCTGTGCCAGCAATGACATGCTGCCAATGTGTGATACATCCACTTAAAGTTAAGTGGCTGCATGTGGGCAGGGAAGTATTCTCTCAACCTTTATAAAAGTTCACAATGAATTTTAAATATTTGTCAGCCTTTGCCAAGGATGTCAAAGAGGTGGGGGGAGGGCGAAGTCCCAGGTGAAAGTGGAGTGAAAGGGCACGCATGGTGGAGGCACCGGGCAGAGTCAGGTGACCTTTCCCAGCAACAAGCCTCCTGTTTGATGGCTGGCAAAGCGGATGTGCTGCTTCACGAGAAAGCCCTCCTGGAGACCCTCCCCAGAGGACTGCAGTGCACGGTGCTGTCCCAGTGCAGCAGCCCAGCTCAATGTGCAGTGCTATTTCAGAAAGGCCAGCGTAATTGCAGACCAGCCACGATCTGATTGAAGGACGGAGCAGGCCCGAGGGTCTGAATCACCTACTCCAGTTCCTATGTTTCCAATTTGGGGTTTTATAAATAAGTGGGTACAGTAGTGTAGTGCTAATGTTACTGGACTAGTTGTCCAAAGGCCTGTACTAAAAATCCAGAGAACGTGAGTTGAAATCACACCATGATAGTTTGAAAATTTAAATTCAGTGTAAAAAATCTGGAAATAAAAATCTGGTGTCAGTAAAAGTAACCATGAAGTTAGATACAGAGTAAATCCCCCTCTACACTCTCACATCAAACACTCCCAGGGCAGGTACAGCACGGGTTAGATACAAGAGTAAAGCTCCCTCTACACTGTCCCATCAAACACTCCCAGGGCAGGTACAGCACGGGTTAGATACAGAGTAAAGCTCCTCCTACACTGTCCCATCAAACACTCCCGGGGCAGGTACAGCACGGGTTAGATAGAGAGTAAAGCTCCCGCTACACTGTCCCATCAAACACTCCCGGGGCAGGTACAGCACGGGTTAGATACAGAGTAAAGCTCCTTGTACACTGTCCCATCAAACACTCCCGGGGCAGGCACAGCACGGGTTAGATACAGAGTAAAGCTCCCTCTACACTGTCCCATCAAACACTCCCAGGGCAGGCACAGCACGGGTTAGATACAGAGTAAAGCTCCCTCTACACTGTCCCATCAAACACTCCCAGGGCAGGTACAGCACCGGGTTAGATACAGAGTAAAGCTGCCTCTACACTGTCCCATCAAACACTCCCAGGGCAGATACAGCACGGGTTAGATACAGAGTAAAGCTCCCTCTACACTGTCCCATCAAACACTCCCAGGGCAGGTACAGCACGGGTTAGATACAGAGTAAAGCTCCCTCTACACTGTCCCATCAAACACTCCCAGGGCAGGTACAGCACGGGTTAGATACAGAGTAAAGCTCCCTCTACACTGTCCCATCAAACACTCCCAGGGCAGGTACAGCACCGGGTTAGATACAGAGTAAAGCTGCCTCTACACTGTCCCATCAAACACTCCCAGGGCAGGTACAGCACGGGTTAGATACAGAGTAAAGCTCCCTCTACACTGTCCCATCAACACTCCCAGGGCAGGTACAGCACGGGTTAGATACAGAGTAAAGCTCCCTCTACACTGTCCCATCAAACACTCCCAGGGCAGGTACAGCACGGGTTAGATACAGAGTAAAGCTGCCTCTACACTGTCCCATCAAACACTCATCAGATAGGCGTTTCTAATAACCCCTAAATGCCTGTCTCTGCCCCTGCAACCCTCGTCCATGCATTTGTCACCTCCAGACTTCACTATTCCAATGCCTCCCATCTTCCACCCACTATAAACATCAGCTCATCCAAAACTCTGCTGCCTCTATTCTATCCCATACCATGTCCCAAACACCCCATCCTTGCTGACCTACATTGGCTCCTCCTAAGCGTCCAATTTAATAATAGCATCCTCATGTTTAAACCCCTTCATGACATGACCCCTCCCTATCTATGTAATCTTCTCCAGCCCTACAACCATCCCCCCCAGTAACTCTCCGCTCCTCCAACTCCAGCCTCTTGTCCATCCACCACTCCCTTTACTCCACCATTGGCGGCCGTGCCTTCAGCTGCCTAGGCACCAAGCTTTTGGTCATTGCTCCTAATATCTCCTTTGTCTGATTATGCTTCTGTGAAGCCCCTTGGGACATTGTTCTGCTTTAAAGGTGATGCACAAATGCAAGTTGTTAAGTCTGTGAATTATTTAGTTAATTAAGACACAGACTAATGAGTAACAATAAAAACAGGTCTTTACTGGTTGGAGGTAGGGACTATACTGAATACAAGATTACTGCACAGTGCTTATATACCGGTGTGTTCACCCCCGGTATTACGTCTACAGCAGCCTGAGAAAGTAGCACATCTCTTAAGGTGGAACAGGCTTAAGCTCTCTTAAGGTGGAACAGGTTACATACACAACACTCCTCCCTTCTTAGCTTTATAGTCATCCCCCCCATTTAACATAACGTAATAACATATATACATATATAACTTCATGTTTAACGTAACATATCACAGATTCAGTCTCTGCGGAAAACAGTTCACAGATTCAATCTCTGTGGTGTAGTCGGTTCACGTTACTCATTCAATAGTCCTTTCATGGATTTAACAGCTTGAACTTCCGAACTGATTTGGCTCCGTTCGGAGGGACCACGTGTGTGATCTGGTAGAGGTGATAATGGTTCAGATGGGTCATCTTCTGTTTTTACTTTTCCTTTTCTGCTTCTTGGAGACTCTCTGGGCTCCATTGTCAGCTGCCACAGCTGCCAGCTGCATGCGCAGTTCCTCCTTCTCTTCCTCCTGTTTCCGTCGTAGAGCCAGCTTCTCCCGATGTTCCGTAGACTTTTGGTGCTCCTCCATGATTTCTGCACTTTGGGAGTCGAAGTTACAAGCTGGGCAGGACAGGACATCGTAATATTCGGTGTCGTCCACCAGGTCATGGTAATATTCGGTGTCGTCCTGAGCTAGACCAGTGAGAGGGTCGTCTATTTCCTCCATACCCAGCTGGACGTTAGCCAGCTCTTGTTCCAAATCCAGGCATCTTTCCTGAAGAGACTTCTTCATGTGTACCTCTGCATCCAGCTTTTTCTGGGCTTTCAGCAAGTCGTTTACTAGTGACCTCATTTGTGATTTTAATACTTCAACTTCCTTTGGAGATTGATTGATCGGACTATGCAATCCCTCTACCGGAGCAGCTGTTTCAGCGGTCTGTTGTTCTACATTGACGTGAGTCAGCGTACTTTTGGCATCCAATGGCTGCTCTGTTGCAGTCGTTTCAGTCTGTGTCGTCACATCAGCCATCTCAATGACTTTTGAGAGCTCCGAACCCTTTTCCTTTGAAGATCGCAGCTCGTGTTCAAGTTTTTCCCATTTCAGAGTCTTGTCCCTCAGCATATGAAGGAGTTGGCTGACCGTTAACTCTTCTGACACCAGATTATGGCACGCACCTTCAGAACCTGAATCAGCTTTGATTCGTTCGGCCTCCTCGCGCAGATGGTTGGTGTGCTCCTGCTCCATTTTCTCCATCAGTTGCTTCTGTTGACTTTCCAGATTCTCCCACTCTGTAACAAAGAACTTTTTTATTTCATTCATCTCTTGCTCAAAACGGCGAATCATTTGTTCTAATTGCTGTTGTAGTTTGAAATGGAGTTGAGTTCGAGCCCAGTGTCCCTCAAGAATGTGCATATCAGTAGACTTGACAGACTCAGAATTCTCTGTTAAACTATGTTGTTGTTGCTCAGTGGAATTCTGTGCTGAAACTTTGTCTTTTGCACATGGGTTGGTCTTACCATCATCAGTTCTAGAGTCTGGGCTGATTATCTGCACCGAGTTCTCACTCTTTATGGCTTTTAGCGAATGCCAGTCCATATTTATGTTTCTAAACCACTCCCGGCCTAGTAGTGGTGGACCTCCCTCCGGTAGCACATATAAGTCCATTATTTGACTTCCTTCGCCCTTGTTGGCCACTGCAACCTTTATTGTCCCGATGGGGTACACTCTCTGCCCCGTGTAGGTTGTCAATATAATCTCCGTATCCTGTAGGGGAATATGTTGGAATAACCTTCTGTAATCTTTCTTATTCATGACCGACAATGCCGATCCAGTGTCCAATTCCATTTTTACTTGGACTCCTTCTATCTGAAGAGTAACCCAAATTGTCTGGAGGTCTGCACCCTTACCAACGTTGAGTACCCTTAAGCTAGCCAGTTCAATACTGCTTAAGCCAGCCAGTTCATTACTGCTAGCGTCTGAATCGGACTCCTGTTCGGCCACCTTGTGTACTTTTGCGTATTTTCCTTGCGGTGACTTCTTGTTGCTGGTCTTCTTCCCTGACCTGCATACTCTAGCTATGTGTCCAAGCCTACCACAAGTTCTACATTCTTGGTTTTTAAACCAACACTGGTTCTGATCATGCGTTGTCTTTCCACAACGGTAACATTTGCCAGAACTCACACCCAATTTGTGTGCACTGAGCTCCGGTGACCGTAGCTGCATTACTGCCGTGCCTCTCGCTGCGGCTTCGTGTGCTGCTGCCATAGTGACCGCCTTCTCAAGCGTCAGCTCATTCTCCTCGAGCAGTCGCTTTTGTGTATCCTGTTTAAATAAACCACACACAAATTTGTCTCGTAGTGCATCTGTCAGTCCCGTTCCAAACTGGCAATATTTCGCTAATTTACGCAATTCCAGCAAATATTCAGCATTGCTTTCATGCTGTAGCTGCCTTCTGTCGTAAAATTTAAATCGTTCCGCTAGCATCAGCGGCGTGGGGTTTAGATGATCTTTCAGGACAGTAACAATCTCATCGAACGTCTTATCCGCTGGTTCATCTGGTGATAACAGGTGTTTCAATTGCCCGTATGTCTTCGCACCCATTAAATTTAATAATGTTAGAGCTTTATCTTGGTCACGAATTTTATTGGCCTTACAATAATTTTTTACTCTTTCAACATATATGGCCCAATCTTCGAGGTCACTATCAAAGGTGCTAATATTCCCGTGTTTAGGCATTGTAGATTTGCAATTTCTCAGATTTTATTTTCTTTACTTGTTATCAAAGATGGCGGCTTCCCGCTCTTGCCGTCGTCCTCCGCCCACAAAATGGCGGTTTTCCCGCGCTTGGCGTCCCCCGACGCCGTCTCCCTTCAGCCCCCGAGTGCGGCCCTTATCTTCGCCGCGATCGCCCGAGTGCGGCCCTTATCAGCGGATGCGATCGATGGCCCGGCTGCGCCTCGCACTTGAAAGCGGCCCGGCCCTTATCAGTGCTTGCGATCGATGGCCCGGCTGCGCCTCGCACTCCAAAGCCCTTATCTGCCGATCGCGATCGATGTGCACCGCGGCTCTCGCGCCTTCAATTTCTGCAGCCGCTGCCCTTTCAGCCCGAGTGCGGCCCTTATCGGTGGTTGCGATCGATGGCCCGGCTGCGCCCCTCACTTGAAAGCGGCCCGGCCCTTATCTGCCGATCGCTATCGCCCTGTACCTCTGTCTTCCCCAGCCCTGTCTTCTACTCTGGTTCACAAGCTGATGGAGGCTTCAGGGTCCTAATGCCTGTCGCTTCCAGTGGGGTGGTGTGGTTTGAAACCTCTCTTCAACCGCCGTGGAATAACTGCCGCAGGGTAAGAACCTGACTCGTCGCCAGTGTTAAGTCTGTGAATTATTTAGTTAATTAAGACACAGACTAATGAGTAGCAATAAAAACAGGTCTTTACTGGTTGGAGGTAGGGACTATACTGAATACAAGATTACTGCACAGTGCTTATATACCGGTGTGTTCACCCCTGGTATTACGTCTACAGCAGCCTGAGAAAGTAGTACATCTCTTAAGGTGGAACAGGCTTAAGCTCTCTTAAGGTGGAACAGGTTACATACACAACACAAGTTGTTGTTGTTATGTGTGTCTACACGTGTATATATTGCTAATGTGTATATATATCTATGTATCTATACATATATATTTTTTAATGTATATGTGTTTGTATGTAACTGTATACATGTGTATATTTATAATATATATATCAGTGTACATCTATACACATGTATATATTGCTAATGTGTATATCTATATGTGTGTATATATTGTCAATGTGTGTGTGTATATATGTAGATATGTATCTGTGTGTATCTATACATGTGTATATTGTTAATGTATATATGTTTCTTGCTATCACAGGCTATCCTTGCAGAGAACCAGTTGCAGGCCATGGACCCCAGCAGGCAATGGTCAGCATCATTTGCAGCAGGGAATCAAACCTCACTGGGCAGCAACTCCTGTGGCCAGTGGCCAGCGAACTGGCAGAAGCTGGAAGCCTCTCGCAGCAGCCCCCAACTCCTCCCGAGACCACCACCGAGTAACAAGCAGGGGATGGCCAGAAAGACAGCCACCCAGAGGGTACCCAGGTAGGAGCCTCAGCACCCACTCTCAACACACTGCCTTCCTTCCACGCCTAACTGTTCTGCCAAGTTAACCGCCTAGTGCTCCTTCGTTGCACTCCCTCTAATGAAGGATATACTTGCCATAGAGGGAGTGCAACAAAGGTTCACCAGACTGGTTCCTGGGATGGGGGGATTGTCCTATGAGGAGAGATTGAGTAGACTAGGACTATATTCTCTAGAGTTTAGAAGAATGAGAGGTGATCTCACTGAAACATACAAAATTCTTACAGGGCTTGACATGGTCGATGCAGGGAGAATGTTTTCCCCTGGCTGGGGAGTCTAGAACCAGGGGTCACAGTCTCAGAATAAGGGGTCAGCAATTTAGGACTGAGATGAGAAGTTTCTTCACTCAGAGGGTGGTGAATCTTTGGAATTCTCTACCCCAGAGGGCTGTGGAGGCTCAGTCGTTGAGTATATTCAAGACAGAGATCGATAGATTTTTGGATATTAAGGGAATCAAGGGATATGGGGATAGTGCAGGAAAGTGGAGTTAAGAAACATAGAAGATAGGAGCAGGAGTAGGCCATTCGGCCCCTCGAGCCTGCTCCGCCATTCAATGAGATCATGGCTGATCATCCAAACTCAGTACCCTGTCCCTGCCTTCTCCCCATATCCCTTGATCCCTTTAGCCTTAAGAAATATATCTAACTCCTTGAATATATTTAATGAATTGGCCTCAACTGCCTTCTGTGGTAGAGAATTCCACAGGTTCACCACTCTCTGGGTGAAGAAATTCCTCCTCATTTCAGTCCTAAATGGCCTACCCCTTATCCTTAGACTGTGACCCCGGGTTCTGGACTCCCCGACCATCGGGAACATCCTTCCTGCATCTAGTCTGTCTAGTGCTGTTAGAATTTTATGGCCTAGAAATTCAGTGGGCTGCGCCACCCGTTAGCGCCTTAAGAGGGCTTTAAGTGGATCGGAAGCCACTGGCCACGCCTCCTGCTAAATTCAGTGGGACGCTAATGGCGGCGCTAGCCGTTAGCGCTGCGCCGCTACCGATGACGTCATCGGTGTGCGCAGCGCCCCGCTGACGCCCCGATCGCGATATTTAGATGCGCCCCCTGCTTTAACGCCGGACGCTATGTGCGACCGGTTCAGGGGGGCCTACCTACGGCGGTAGAGGCGCTAATTAAAGGAGAGGTGCGGGGCGCCCATTTTTGTTGCTGGCCGCCTGCCAGCACCTCTCCGCGCTGCCGTCCCCATCCCCTGAGCCCCCCCACCGCGGAGTGCCAACTGTGCTCCAAGAGCCCGGCACTTCTCCTCGGTGCCGGGCTCTTTTGCCGGCACTCGCGATCCTCGGGGGCCTAGCTGGGCCCAGATCGCGCTGCACAAGGCCCCTCCCCTTTAAGAAGGGGAGGAAGGCCTGCAGTACCGCAGCGCGATGTGCCGCAGCGTGTGGCGCTGCGGCACGTTGCACTGCGATATTCAGTTGCAGTGCCCCAAGAGGGATGCGGGGCGCCTCCAGTAGCGCCGCGCTTCCCTCTGGGGCGCTCCAACTGAATTTCCGGCAGGCCGCCGCGACTGCTTCCGGGGTGCTACTTTTAGCGCCCTGGCTGTTAAATCCGTGAATCTTGATGTATGGTGTCCTTCAATAAATAGACAGAGACTGCAGAGGAACAATCAACAGGTGTTTACTGGATGAAGGTTAACAGTACAGATCCCTACTCAGGGTTTATATACAGGTGTGGTCACTGCCGGTACTACAGTATACAGGAGCTGTCAAAAAGTAGTTCTCCCCTTAAAGGTACATACAGTTGCGAGGTGAGGCCCGATCAGAGCATCGGACCTGTGAGGTGGCAGTGACCGGCAGAGCTTAAAAGCGGCAGCAGTTTCAAATCGGCGGCAGTTGCGAGGTGAGGCCTGATCAGAGCATTGGACCTGTGAGGGGGCAGTGACCAATTCAACAGCAGAGGAGAGAGGTAAAAAGTAATCCAAGTGTGACGTCACCAGGAAGCAGGTAAGTGATTGGTTGGTGAGTATCTCTTTTATTACAAGCTTAAATTCTGCGGTTTATATTTTCTTCGGTCTCTGTGGTGTAGTGGGGACAGTTGGTAAATAAGCACCCTAGAGTATATCTTTAACTGGTGGTATTGAATTAATTTAAATTAATTAAAGGGGTAAGTCATGCCAGGAGAGCCCAGCCCCGTGTTATGCTCCTCTTGCTCTATGTGGGAATTCAGGGACGCTGCCAGTGTCCCTGATGACCACGTGTGCCGGAAATGCATCCAGCTGCAGCTACTAACGGGCCGTATTGAGGCGCTGGAGCTGTGGATGGATGGGTTGTGGAGCATTCACGATGCGGAGAGGGTCGTGGATTACACGTTTGATGAGTTGGTCACGCCGCAGGGTAGGGCTGCACAGGCAGGAGGGAAATGGGTGACCACCAGGCGGAGCAGTAGAAGCAGGCAGGTAGTGCAGGAGACCCCTGTGGCCGTCCCCCTTTTAAACAGGTATACCAATTTGGATACTGTTGAGGGGGATGACTCACCAGAGGAAGGCAGCAGCAGCCAACTTCCTGGCACCGGGGGTGTTGCTGCTGCTCAGGAAGGGAGGAAAAAGAGTCGGAGAGCAATAGTGGTAGGGGATTCTATCGTAAGGGGAACAGATAGACGGCTCTGTGGCCGTAGACGTGACTCCAGGATGGTTTGTTGCCTCCCTGGTGCCAGGGTCAAGGATGTCACTGAACGGCTGCAGGGCTTTCTGAAGGGGGAGGGGGAACAGGCAGAGGTCGTGGTTCACATTGGGACCAATGACATGGGTAGGAAGACGGATGAGGTCCTGCAACAAGAATTTAGGGAGCTAGGTAGCAGATTAAAGAGCAGAACCTCAAAGGTTGTAATCTCTGGATTACTCCCGGTGCCACGTGCTAGTGAGTATAGGAATAGGAGGATAGAGCAGATGAATGCGTGGCTAAAGAGTTGGTGCAGGAGGGAGGGCTTTAGTTTCCTGGATCACTGGGCCTGCTTCTGGGAAAGGTGGGACTTGTACAAGTCGGACGGGTTGCACCTGAACTAGAGCGGGATAAATATCCTTGCGGGGATGTTTGCTAGCACTGTTCGGGGGGGTTTAAACTAAAATGGCAGGGGGTTGGGAACCTGAGCAGGGAGACAGAGGAAAGGAAAACAGGGATAAAAGCAAAAGATAGGAAGGAGAAAAACAAAAGTGGCAGTCAGAGAAATCAACGGTTTAAATCAAACGTGGCCACAGTAAATAATAATTCTAATAGGTCTAAGAGCGTTAAAAAAACAAGCCTGAAGGCTTTGTGTCTTAATGCGAGGAGCATTTGTAATAAGGTGGATGAATTGGCTGCGCAAATAGAGGTAAACGAATACGATTTGGTTGGGATTACAGAAACGTGGCTCAAGGATGGCCAAGACTGGAAACTCAACATCCAGGGGTATTCGATATTCAGGAAAGATAGGCAAAAAGGAAAGGGAGGTGGGGTAGCACTACTAGTTAAAGAAGGGATTAATACAATTGTAATGAAGGATATTAGCTCTGATGATGTGGAATCTGTATGGGTAGAATTGAGAAATACTAAGGGGAAAAAAACATTAGTGGGAGTGGTATATAGACCTCCAAACAGTAAGGTGGAGGTTGGGGATGGCATTAAAAGGGAAATTAAAGAAGCGTGCAATAAGGGGACAGCAGTCATCATGGGTGACTTTAACCTACATATAGATTGGGCCAACCAAATTAGTAACAATACTGTGGAGGAGGAATTCCTGGAGTGTTTACGGGATGGTTTCCTGGACCAATATGTCGAGGAACCAACCAGAGACCAGGCCATCTTAGACTGGGTATTATGCAACGAGAAAGGATTAATTAGCAATCTTGTTGTACGAGGCCCCTTGGGTCGGAGCGATCATAATATGATCGAATTCTTCATTAAGATGGAGAATGAAGTAGTTGACTCAGAGACAAGGGTCCTCAATTTAAATAAAGGAAACTACGATGGTCTGAGGAGCGAGTTGGGCAGGATTGAGTGGGGAATGGCGCTCAAAGGGTTGACGGTGGATAGGCAATGGCAAACATTCAAAGACCGAATGGATGAGCTACAGAATTTGTTCATCCCAGTTTGGCGCAAAAATAAAACAAAAAAGGTGACTCAACTGTGGCTAACAAGGGAAATTAGGGATAGCATAAGATCCAAGGAGAGGACATATAAATTGGCTAGAAAAAGCAATAATCCTAAGGATTGGGAACAGTTTAGGAGTCAACAAAGGAGGACAAAGGGATTGATTAAGAAAGGGAAAATAGAATATGAGAGTAAGCTATCAGGGAACATAAAAACTGACTGTAAAAGCTTTTATAGATATGTGAAGAGAAAAAGATTAGTGAAGTCAAGCGTAGGTCCCTTGCAGTCAGAATCGGGGGAATTTATAATGGGAAACAAGGAAATGGCAGACCAACTAAATGCATACTTTGGTTCTGTCTTCACAAAGGAGGACACAAATAACCTCCCAGAGATGCCGGGGAACATAGGGTCTGATGAAAGCGAGGAACTGAGAGAAATCAGTATTTGTAGGAAAATGGTGTTAGGAAAATTGATGGGACTGAAGGCCGATAAATCCCCAGGGCCTGATGGTCTACATCCCAGGGTACTTAAGGAAGTGGCCCTAGAGATAGTAGATGCACTACTGATCATCTTCCAGAACTCGATAGACTCTGGAACGGTACCCATGGATTGGAGGGTAGCTAATGTTACCCCACTATTCAAAAAAGGTGGTAGAGAAAAAGCGGGGAATTATAGACCGGTAAGCCTGACATCGGTAGTGGGGAAAATGCTAGAGTCTATTATAAAAGATGTAATAGCAGAGCACTTGGAAAGCAGTGACAGGATCGGACAAAGTCAACATGGATTTACAAAAGGTAAATCATGCTTGACTAATCTACTGGAATTTTTTGAGGATGTAACTGGTAAAATAGATAAGGGAGAACCAGTGGATGTGGTGTATTTGGACTTTCAGAAGGCTTTCGATAAGGTCCCACACAAGAGATTAGCGTGCAAAATTAAGACACATGCGATTGGGGGCAAAGTATTGACTTGGATAGAGAACTGGTTGGCGGACAGAAAGCAAAGAGTTGGAATAAACGGGTCGTTTTCCGAGTGGCAGGCAGTGACTAGTGGGGTACCGCAAGGATCGGTCCTAGGACCCCAGCTGTTCACAATATATATTAATGATCTGGATGAGGGAATTGGATGTAATATCTCCAAATTTGCAGACGACACAAAGTTGGGTGGGAGGGTAAGCTGCGAGGAGGATGTCGGGAAAATCCAGTACGATTTGGACAGGTTGGGTGATTGGGCAGAAACATGGCAAATTCACTATAATGTGGATAAATGTGAGGTTATCCACTTTGGTGGCAAAAACAGGAAGGCAGATTATTATTTGAATGGCAATAGATTGGGAGAAGGGGAAGTGCAAAGAGACCTGGGTGTCCTTGTGCACCAGTCGCTGAAGGTAAGCATGCAGGTGCAGCAGGCGGTTAAGAAGGCAAATGGTATGTTGGCCTTCGTAGCAAGAGGGTTCGAGTACAGGAACAAGGATGTCTTGCTACAGTTGTACAGGGCCTTGGTGAGACCGCACCTTGAGTATTGTGTGCAGTTTTGGTCACCATACCTGAGGAAGGACGTTCTTGCCATGGAAGGAGTGCAGCGAAGATTCACCAGGCTGATACCTGGGATGGCAGGAATGACATATGAGGAGAGATTGTGTTGATTGGGCTTATACTCACTGGAGTTTAGAAGATTGAGAGGGCTTCTCATCGAGACCTATAAAATTCTGTCAGGTCTGGACAGACTAGATGCAGGAAGGATGTTTCTGATGGCCGAGGAGTCCAGAACCAGGGGTCATAGTCTAAGGATAAGGGGTAAGCCATTTAGGACTGAAATGAGGAGGAATTTCTTCACCCAGAGAGTGGTGAACCTGTGGAATTCTCTGCCACAGAGGGCGGTGGAGGCCAGTTCATTAAATATATTCAAGAAAGAGTTGGATATGTTTCTTGAGGCTGAAGGGATCAAGGGATATGGGGAAAAGGCGGGGACAGGGTACTGAGTTTGGATGATCAGCCATGATCACATTGAATGGCGGAGCAGGCTCGAAGGGCCGAATGGCCTACTCCTGCTCCTATCTTCTATGTTTCTATGTTACACTACAATTCCTCCCCTTTTAGATTAACAGTACCATAACATTCATTTAACAATTAACACTTTTAACATGCAACATTAACTGAAAATAGTCCATTTATAAATTCAGTCTTTGGGGCGGCTTCCTGATCCTTTCTGGATAGCGCCTTTCCTGAGTGTCTTGCTCTTGGTGCGGAGGCGATTCTGGCCCCCTATCGTCGGTTGGTTCATCAGCTTCCGATGCTCCTGTTTCTGGGGTAGATGCTACCTGTATATCGGGTTCATCACCAGGTACGCGAGACATGGGGTTGATTCGTTCCTGTGACTCTGGGATCTGGTCGACATGGCGTCTCACAATGTTCTCCCCAACAGCCACTGTGTACATTAGTTGTAACGTCCGTGTGTAATTGAGACACGGACTGCAGAAGTTGGTTATAACAGGTGTTTACTGAATGGAGACAAAACTGGAACTACTATACAAAGTTACTGCACAGGCTTATATACAGGGGTGGTCACTACTGGTACTGCAGTATACAGGGGCTGCAGAATATCGTTCCTTCTTCAAGGTACATACACTACATTAGTGGCCCCTGCCGTGTGCATATCGTTCCTGGTTGCCATTTCTCTGTTCGGTAGTCGCGGGCCAAGACTGGTTGCCCTACATTGAAGCTCCTTGTCGGCTTCTCATTGATGTGCTGGAATTGCTTATTCTCAACATCTCTTCGTACATTTGGTCTGAGCAAATCCAGACAAGATCTCAACCTTCGGTTAAAGAACATCGTGGCCGGGGTCTGGTTGGTGACTGCATGTGTCGCATTTCTGTAGGCTAACAGGAAATTGTCCACCTTATGCTGCAGTGGAATGTCGTCATCGCACATGGCCCTTACTGCTTTCTTAAAGGTTTGTACGAACCTCTCAGCCAATCCATTTGTGGCTGGATGATACGGGGCGGATGTGTAATGCTTTACCCCATTCCTCTTCATAAATCTTCGAAACTCCTCGGACACAAACTGTGGTCCGTTATCAGAGCAAATCTGTTCTGGCAAGCCGTTCCTGGCAAATATGGTCCGTAGGACTGCAATAGTTTTCTCCGTGGTGGTGGAGGACATTTTGATCACCTCAGGCCATTTCGAGTGCGCATCCACGGCTATTAAAAACATTGAGTCCATGAATGGACCAGCAAAATCAATATGCACCCATTGCCATGGAGATGAGGGCCACTCCCATGGGTGTAGAGGGGCATGTGGTGGTGCATTTTGGACCTTCTGGCATCCTGAGCAGCTCTTTGTCAGGTCCTCGATTTGCTGATCGATCCCCGGCCACCACACATGAGCCCTAGCAAGGCTTTTCATTTTCACCCCTCCCAGATGGCCTTTGTGAAGCTCATTGAGCACTCTCTCCCTTAACTTGGGTGGAATTACCACTCGGGATCCACACATCAAGGTCCCCTGGCATACTGACAGCTGTTCTCTTCTGGATGAGAATGCTGGCAACAGTGAGTCGCCATGTGTTGGTCATCCCTTCACCGTCAAGTCATATACCCGAGACAGTGTCGGGTCATTTCGGGTCTCCTTCTCTATATCAGCGTTAGTTACAGGCAAGCGTTCAATTATAGTCGAATGAAATATTTTGACAGGGTCCACTGCTGGTGCTTCCTCCACAGTAGGCAGTGGCAGGCGTGATAGCCCATCAGCGTTTCCATGCTGTTTCGTGCCCTTATACTCGATTTCATATTGGTTCGCCCCTAGAAAAAGGGACCATCTTTGTAGCCGTTGCGCAGTCATCACCGGAACGCCCTTCTTTGGATTAAAGATGGAGACAAGTGGTTGGTGGTCCGTCAGCAAGGTGAACTTCTGCCCGTGCAGATAGTGGTTGAACTTTTTCACTCCCCACACTAGACTGAGGGCCTCCCTGTCAATCTGGGCGTAGTTACGCTCGGCTGAGGTTAGTGATCATGACGCAAAGGCTATTGACCTCTCTGAGCCGTCCGAGAATTTGTGCGACAGCACCGCTCCAATGCCATAGGGTGATGCGTCACACGCCAACCGAATTGGTAGTGCTGGGTTGAAATGAGTCAACACCTCTTTTGATGTGATCAGTTCTTTGCTCTTCTGGAAAGCTCGTTTACATTCGTCATTCCACTTCCATGGTACCCCCGTTTGCAGTTGGGTGTTCAGTGGGTGTAGTACGGTAGACAAATTTGGCAAGAACTTATGGCAGTAGTTCACCAGCCCGAGGAACGACCTCAGTTGTGACACATTTTCCGGTGCTGGAGCCTTGACTACTGCCTCAATCTTTTCAGGGGACTTATGTAACCCCTCTTCATCAATAACGTGGCCACAATACGAGATCTGCTTCTGGAAAAACTCGCATTTGTGGCAATTAGCTCGGAGCCCATATTCCTTCAATCTAGTGAGCACCTGTTCCAGGTTGGCGAGGTGATCACTGTCATTTTCGCCCCTGACCAGGATGTCATTCAAATAACACTGGGTCCCTGGAATCCCTTGCAGGACTTGATCCATTGCCCTTTGCCAAAGAGCCAGAGCTGATGCTACCCCGAACACCAGCCGGTTGTATTGGTAGAGACCTTTATGAGTGTTGATCGTGAGATACTGTTTCGAGGCTTCTTCTACCTCCATTTGCAGGTACGCCTGGGCCAGATCAATCTTAGTGAAGCGTTTCCCTCCAGATAGCGAGGCGAAAATATCTTCAATCCGCGGAAACTGATATTGTACCGTGTGAAGGACTGGGTTCACTGTCACCTTAAAGTCCCCACAGATGCGAACTTTCTTTGGTTCCCCAGGCGTATTACTCAATGACCTCTTCATTACAGGAACGATGGGTGTAGCCCACTCGCTCCAGTCCACTTTGGACAGTACTCCTGAACGTTCCAAACCTTCCAGCTCTGCTTCGACGGCTGGGCGGATCGCATAAGGCACCGGTCTGGCCTTAAAAAACTTTAGGCTTGCATTTTCCTCTATTTTGATCGTCGCTGTTATGCCTTTTAGTGTTCCGAGTTCCTCCTGGAACACTTCTTGTGCGTCAGTTAGCATTTTTGACAGTCGTCCAGGTGTGACGTCGTCATCCTTTTTGGCATCTACAGTCAGTGCTTGTATGGAATGCCAATCTAGCTGTATCTTCCGGATCCATTCACGTCCTAGTAGTGGTGGTCCTCCCTCTGGCAATACATATAGGTCCATTTTTGGTGTTTCCTTGCCGTTATATATAACGTTCACCCTTATTTTTCCTTTGGGGTAGACTTTTTGCCCCGTGTACATCTTCAAGACAATCTCTGTATCTCTCAAGGGTATATGTGAGAATAGCCGCTTGTAGTCCCTTCGGTTTATGCCTGTTAGGGCTGATCCTGTGTCCAATTCCATTTTCACTTGGACTCCGGCTATCTTGAGCGTGACCCAGATAGTTTGGTGATCCTCCGTTTTGATCACATTATGTAGTTTCAGACAACCCAGCTCCTTGCTTCCGGAGTCTGTATCCCTTTCCTGTTCGTCCGAACTACTCTCCGTCACCTTATGTACCTTCTTGTACTTCTCCTGTGGAGATTTCTTGCTGCTGGTTTTCTTTTCCGACCTGCAGACTCTTGCTATGTGTCCTACTTTTCCACACTGTCTGCACACTTGGTCCTTGAACCAGCAATCCTTATGGTCGTGTGTTGTTCTGCTGCAGCGATAGCACTTCACTGTTCCGTATGCCATTTCATTTGTGCCATATTCTTGCGGTCTCCGTTGTATCTCAGCCGCGCCCCGTGCTGCTGCTTTGTGTGATACTGCCATGCTGAAAGCCTTGTCCAGCGTAAGATCCTTTTCTGATAGAAGCCGTTTCTGGGTTCCTTCACTTTGAAGCCCACACACGAACTTGTCCCTTAAAGTATCTGCTAGTCCCGTTCCAAACTGGCAGTGTTTCGATAGCTTGCGCAGTTCCGTTAAATACTCAGCATTACTTTCGTCTTTATGCTGGTTCCTTTTGTGAAACTTAAATCTTTTTGCTATCAGCAGCGGTGTGGGGTTTAAGTGGTCCTGGAGGATTGCCACTATGCTTTCAAAATCCTTTTCCACTGGCTTCTCTGGGGTTAGTAGGTTTCGCAGTAAGCCATTCGTTTTTGCACCCATGGAATTCAACAATACCAGTGCTTTCCTGGCATCTGGCACTTCATTCGCCTTGCAGTACACTTCTATGCGTTCTACATATGTCGCCCGATCTTCGACTTCATTGTCGAACGCTGTGACACTGCCACTCTTCGGCATCCCTGGGTGTGGTTAGACTGGCTAAAAATGGCGTCTCCCGTGCCCTCCCTTCTTCTCCACTGGCTCAAAATGGCGTCTCCCGCGCTTTCCTTTCTTCCCGCGCTCTCCCTTCTTCTCCGCTGCGGCTAAAAAAAAAAATGGCGTCTCCCTTCTTCTCCGTGGACGCTGCTCGGCCCTTGAACACTGGCTGCGCTCTGCGTGTTTTCCTGCGCGCCTCTCTCGTTGACGCCGCTCGGTCCTGAACCCCGGCTGCGCCCTGTGCGCTTTACCCTCTGTGGTAAACCACTGTCATACCTGTCTGTGTCTGTATGTGTATTCCACTAGGTACAGGTCTGGACATGCCTCGGCTGACTCCTCCCACTATTCCAGGTATATAAGTGACTACCTCCCAGTCCCTTAGTATTCTGGACGGGTCGACCACTCGAGACAAGACCTTCATTCTTTAGTTAATAAAAGCCTGATTGTTACTCGCTCAACTTCAGTCTTTTGAGTAATTGATGGCGCATCAATTTTATTAACTAAATTTTTTATAATGGAGAAGATCCTCACACCAGCATGCCTGGACCTGGACAGTCGGGAAGCGGACGCTTCCACCAAGTTTGCTCACTGGCTCATGTGCTTCGAGACATTCCTGACTGCCTCCACTGCGGTCGAAACGGATGCGGACAAACTGTCTGTCCTGTTCTCCAAGGTGAACCACCGAGTGTACTCAGTCATCCGGGATGCGACCTCGTACACAGCCGCCCTCCAGCTCCTCAAGACCCAGTACACGCGCCCTGTGAACGAAGTATACGCTAGGCACCTTCTGGGGAGTCGCAAGCAACAACCTGGGGAATCGACTGAGGAATACCTCCAAGCACTGTCCGTGCTTGGCCGGGCCTGTGGGTGTAAGGCGGTAACGCCCACTAAGTACACGGAGGAACTGATCCGGGATGCCTTCGTAGCGGGCCACAGGTCCAACTACACCAGACAGCGACTGCTGGAGCAGAGTGACCTCACCCTCGACAAAGCCTCCGACATCGCACTAACGCTGGACGCAGCCTTCCGGGGCATGGATGCCTACTCCTCTGCACCGTGGACGCCGCGGGGAACGACAACCTGGGACACGGTAGGACAGCCCCATAGCACCGTGCCACCCCAGCCACAGCCCAACAACGGCCCAACTACCGCAGCAGTGTCCCAAAGCCAGACAGCAGTATCCCAAGGCCAGAAATGCTACTTCTGTGGCCAGGCCAAACACCCCAGAGCGCGCTGCCCGGCGAAGAATGCAACCTGCTCGGGCTGCGGGAAAAAGGGACACTACGCCAGCGTCTGCAAGGCCAAAGCCACCCCGAACGCCAGCAGCGCCGCGTGTGGGCCGTGCGAGCCGCCATCTTGGGCCTCCCCAGCCATGTGCGAACCACCGCAGCAGCAGCCATCTTGGACGACTCCAGCCACATGGGAATCATGGGCGCCGCCATCTTGGACACCAGCCGGGACGCAGCAGACCGCCAACCCCCCCCCATCTGATACTCGCAGCGACACACCGACCCCTACGCTGGCCTCTGTGACGCTGGACCAAACGAGACCGCACCAGCTAGCTCGGTCCAAAATGGACGTTAAGGTAAACGGCCATGCAATAAACTGCCTTTTTGACTCCGGGAGCACAGAGAGCTTCATCCACCCCGACACGGTGCGGCGTTGCTCTCTCCCAGTCCTGCCTGCGCACCAGCGGATTTCTATGGCCTCCGAGTCCCAGTCAGCGGACATTGGCGGCTACTGCATGGTGACACTAGTAGTAGACGGGACTGTGTTCAATAATTTTAAACTCCTGGTCCTGCCCGACCTCTGCGCTGCCGTTCTACTGGGGTTGGATTTCCAGTGCCACCTCAAAAGCGTTACGATGGCGTACGGTGGCCCCCTCCCCCCACTCACAGTCCGCAGCCAGCAGCCTCCAAATTGCCTGCCGCGCACTAGATGCAACCTCTCCACACTCAGAGTCCCACCCCCCCCACTGTTTGCTAACCTCACCCCCGACTGTAAGCCCATCGCCACAAAGAGCAGGCGATACAGTGCCGGGGACAGGGTTTTCATCAAAACCGAAGTGGAACGGCTCCTGAAGGAGGGGATTATTGAGGGCAGCTCCAGCCCCTGGCGAGCCCAGGTTGTGGTCGTTAAGACCGGCGAGAAACAACGCCTGGTCATCGACTACAGCCAAACAATAAACCGCTACACCCTGCTGGACGCCTACCCACTCCCCCGCATAGCTGACATGGTCAACCAGATCGCGCAGTACCGCGTCTTTTCGACCATTGACCTGAAATCAGCGTACCACCAGCTCCCCATCAGCCCTGAAGACCGCCAGTATACTGCTTTTGAGGCAAACGGCCGCCTCTATCACTTCCTTAGGGTTCCCTTCGGCGTTACCAACGGGGTCTCCGTCTTCCAAAGGGAGATGGACCGGATGGTCGATCAAAACGAGCTGCAGGCCACTTTCCCTTACCTAGATAATGTGACCATCTGCGGCCATGACTTGCAGGACCATGACGCAAACCTCGAGAAATTCCTCCGCACCGCCCAACTCCTGAACCTGACATATAACAAGGAGAAGTGCATATTCCGCACAGACCGCCTCGCCATCCTTGGCTGTGTTGTAGAACACGGGGTCATCGGTCCCGACCCGGACCGGATGCGTCCCCTTATGGAACTCCCACTGCCCCACTGCCTAAAAGCTCTGAAGAGGTGCCTAGGGTTTTTTTCCTACTACGCTCAGTGGGTCCCCTACTATGCAGACAAAGCCCGTCCGCTGATCAAGTCCACCTCTTTTCCCGTGACGGCAGAGGCCCGCTTAGCCTTCCACCGTATCAAGGAAGACATTGCCAAAGCCACCATGCACGCAGTGGACGAATCCATCCCCTTCCAGGTGGAAAGCGATGCGTCCGACTTCGCTCTGGCCGCCACCCTTAATCAGGCGGGGAGACCTGTGGCATTCTTCTCACGAACCCTCCAGGGCCCGGAGACCAGACACTCCGCGGTCGAGAAGGAGGCCCAGGCTATCGTGGAGGCTGTGCGTCATTGGAGGCACTACCTGGCCGGAAAACGATTTACCCTGCTCACTGACCAGCGTTCAGTTGCTTTTATGTTCAACAACAAGCAGAGGGGCAAAATCAAAAATGACAAGATCTTGAGGTGGAGAATCGAACTTTCCACCTACAATTACGAGATCTTGTACCGGCCTGGGAAGCTCAATGAACCCCCAGATGCCCTATCGCGTGGCACCTGCGCCAGCGCGCAGATCGATAGGCTGAGGGCCCTCCACAATGACCTCTGCCACCCGGGGGTCACCAGGTTCTTCCACTTCATCAAGGCCCGCAACCTGCCTTACTCCATTGAGGAGGTCAGGACCATGACCAAGAACTGCCAAGTCTGCGCTGAGTGCAAACCGCACTTTTATAGACCAGACAGAGCCCACCTGATAAAAGCCACTCGCCCTTTCGAACGCCTGAGCGTCGATTTTAAAGGGCCTCTCCCCTCCTCCGACCGCAATGTGTACTTCCTCAACATCATTGACGAGTACTCCCGGTTCCCGTTCGCTATCCCCTGCCCGGACATGACCAGTGCCACGGTCATTAAATGTCTGAACAGCCTCTTCACCCTGTTCGGTTTCCCCAGCTATATCCATAGCGACCGGGGCTCATCGTTTATGAGCGACGAACTCCGCCAGTACCTGCTCGCTAGGGGTATAGCCACAAGCAGGACCACCAGTTACAACCCCCGGGGGAACGGACAGGTGGAAAGAGAGAATGCAACTGTTTGGAAGGCTGCCCTACTAGCCTTAAAGTCTAGGGGCCTTCCGACCTCCCGCTGGCAGGAGGTGCTCCCCGATGCGCTCCACTCGATTCAGTCACTTCTCTGCACTGCCACCAATGCCACCCCTCACGAGAAAATGTTTGTCTTCCCAAGGAAGTCCACATCGGGGACATCGTTACCGCCATGGCTGACGTCCCCAGGGCCGGTACTACTGAGAAGACACGTGAGGGCCAATAAAACGGACCCCCTGGTCGAGAGGGTCGACCTCCTCCACGCCAACCCCCAGTACGCTTACATTGCGTACCCGGACGGGCGGGAGGACACAGTCTCCATACGAGACCTCGCACCCTCGGGGACCGCTGTAACCCACTACCCATTACCACCCCCCCCCACGACCCGATATCCAACCCCAGCAGCCGGCTCGCCTTGGACCGTCACCCATGAGGACTACACTCCAGGGCCCCAGCCTACACGGGACGCGACGCCGGAAGCTCCACCACCCCTGCCGTCGCCACGTCGATCACAGCGGCAGACAAGACCTCCGGAGAGACTCCAATACACGAACTTTTAAATACACTTCACCCCGCCGGACTCATTTTTAAACAAGGGGTGAATGTGGTAAACCACTGTCATACCTGTCTGTGTCTGTATGTGTATTCCACTAGGTACAGGTCTGGACATGCCTCGGCTGACTCCTCCCACTATTCCAGGTATATAAGTGACTACCTCCCAGTCCCTTAGTATTCTGGACGGGTCGACCACTCGAGACAAGACCTTCATTCTTTAGTTAATAAAAGCCTGATTGTTACTCGCTCAACTTCAGTCTTTTGAGTAATTGATGGCGCATCACCCTCTCTCTCTCTTTTTTTGTCGACGCCGCTCGGTCTTCAACCCTGGCTGCGCCCAATGCGTTTTCCCCTCTCTCGTTGACACCGCTCGGTCTTCAACCCCGGCTGCACCCAGTGCGTTTTCCCCTCTCTCGTTGACGCCGCTCGGTCTTCAACCCCGGCTGCGCCCTGTGCGCTTTACCCTCTCTCTTACCCCGTCGACGCTGCTCGGCCTTTTTCTGTGCCGTCGGTCGGCTCCAGCCGCCGCTGTCCGGGAAGGGTCTGCGCCGTACCTGCTGCCAGCCCGCTGTGCTGGATCGTTGCGACTGGAGAACCAAGCCCAGCTCTCCACAGCCTCCTCTGCGATGTTCAAGTCCTCTCTGGATGGTCGACGCCCGCACTTCTGGACTCGGCCTTCCCCTTTCACTGCTCTCCAGGAGCGAATCCCTGGGAGGTGATGCAGAGTTGCAGGTAGGTTTGAATCCACTCGTCGCCAATGTTAAATCCGTGAATCTTGATGTATGGTGTCCTTCAATAAATAGACAGAGACTGCAGAGGAACAATCAACAGGTGTTTACTGGATGAAGGTTACTCTAAACTAACAGTACAGATCCCTACTCAGGGTTTATATACAGGTGTGGTCACTGCCGGTACTACAGTATACAGGAGCTGTCAAAAAGTAGTTCTCCCCTTAAAGGTACATGCACTACACTGGCGAGCCTGGCGCCCCAAACGGGGATATAGTGAATTTCTAGGCCTATAAGTTTCAATGAGTTCCCCTCTCATTCTTCTAAACTCCAGCGAGTATAAGCCCAATCGACCCAATCTCTCCTCATACGTCATTCCTGCCATCCCAGGTATCAGCCTGGTGAATCTTTGCTGCACTCCCTCCATAGCAAGAACATCCTTCCTCAGGTAAGGCGACCAAAACTGCACACAATACTCAAGGTGCGGTCTCACCAAGGCCCTGTACAACTGCAGCAAGACATCCTTGTTCCTGTACTCGAATCCTCTCGCTATGAAGGCCCACATACCATTTGCCTTCTTAACCGTCTGCTGCACCTGCATGCTTACCTTTAGCGACTGGTACACAAGGACACCCAGGTCTCATTGCACTTCCCCTTCTCCCAATCTATTGCCGTTCAGATAATAATCTGCATTCCTGTTTTTGCCACCAAAGTGGAGAACCTCACATTTATCCACATTATACTGCATCTGCCATGCATCTGCCCAATCACCCAACCTGTCCAAATCATCCTGGAGTTTCTCGGCATCCTCCTCACAGCACACACGCCCACCCAGCTTTGTGTCATCTGCAAACTTGGAGATATTACATCTAGTTCGCTCGTCTAGATCATTAATATATATTGTGAATAGCTGGGGTCCAAGGACTGATCCCTGCGGTACCCCACTAGTCACTGCCTGCCACTCGGAAAAAGACCCGTTTATTCCAACTCTTTGCTTCCTGTCTGCCAACCAGTTCTCTGTCCAAGTCAGTACCTTGCCCCCAATCCCATGTGCTTTAACTTTACACGCTAATCTCTTATGCAGGGCCTTATCGAAAGCCTTCTGAAAGTCCAAATATACCACATCCACTGGTCGAAGATCAGCCATTATCTTATTGAATGGCGGAGCAGGCTCGAAGGGCCGAGTGCCCTACTCCTGCTCCTATTGTAGGGGCTGAGTTCCCAATGTCAGGGTACCCCCTGCGCTCACCTGTCTTTCACAGATCCTCCTATAAAAAGATTGAGGGAGTTAGCTTTTGGATAGCACTTGAGGTGGCATCAGGCAGCTGCATTGCCCCGTTCAATTCTTTGGGTGCCTCTGCCAAGTCCTCCACTTCAATATGGAACATAAGTGCAGGAGGAGGCCATTCAGCCCCTCGAGCCTGTTACACAGGAGCAGGAGGAGGCCATTCAGCCCCTCGAGCCTGTTATGCAGGAACAGGAGGAGGCCATTCAGCCCCTCGAGCCTGTTATACAGGAACAGGAGGAGGCCATTCAGCCCCTCGAGCCTGTTATACAGGAACAGGAGGAGGCCATTCCACCCCTCGAGCCTGTTACACAGGAACAGGAGGAGGCCATTCCACCTCTCGAGCCTGTTACACAGGAACAGGAGGAGGCCATTCCACCCCTCGAGCCTGTTACACAGGAACAGGAGGAGGCCATTCCACCTCTCGAGCCTGTTACACAGGAACAGGAGGAGGCCATTCCACCCCTCGAGCCTGTTACACCGGAACAGGAGGAGGCCATTCCACCTCTCGAGCCTGTTACACAGGAACAGGAGGAGGCCATTCCACCTCTCGAGCCTGTTACACAGGAACAGGAGGAGGCCATTCCACCCCTCGAGCCTGTTACACAGGAACAGGAGGAGGCCATTCCACCTCTCGAGCCTGTTACACAGGAACAGGAGGAGGCCATTCCACCTCTTGAGCCTGTTACACAGGAACAGGAGGAGGCCATTCCACCCCTCGAGCCTGTTACACAGGAACAGGAGGAGGCCATTCAGCCCCTCAAGACTGTTATACAGGAACAGGAGGAGGCCATTCCACCCCTCGAGCCTGTTACACAGGAACAGGAGGAGGCCATTCAGCCCCTCGAGCCTGTTACACAGGAACAGGAGGAGGCCATTCAGCCCCTCGAGCCTGTTATACAGGAACAGGAGGAGGCCATTCAGCCCCTCGAGCCTGTTACACAGGAACAGGAGGAGGCCATTCAGCCCCTCGAGCCTGTTATACAGGAACAGGAGGAGGCCATTCCACCTCTCGAGCCTGTTCCGCCATTCAATGAGATCATGGCTGATCTGCGACCTAACTCCATCTACCCGCCTTTGGCCCATATCCTTTAATACCTTTGGTTAACAAAAAGCTATCAATCTCAGATTTACAATTAACATCAATTGCCGTTTGCGGAAGAGAGTTCCAAACTTCTACCACCCTTTGTGTATAGAAGTGTTTCCTAATTTCACTCCTGAAAGGTCTGGCTCTAATTTTTAGACTCTGCCCCCAGTCCTAGAATCCCCAACCAGCGGAAATAGTTTCTCGCTATCCACCCTATCTGTTCCCCTTAATATCCTAAAAACTTTGATCAGATCACCCCTTAACCTTCTACATTCTAGGGAATACAACCCTAATTTGTGTAATCTCTCCTCATAACTTAACCCTTGAAGTCCGGGTATCATTCTGGTAAACCTACGCTGCACTCCCTCCAAGGCCAATCTATCCTTCCTAAGGTGTGGTGCCCAGAACTGCTCCCAGTGCTCCAGGTGTGGTCTAACCAGGGCTTTGTACAGCTGCAGCATAACTTCTACCCCCTTGTACTCTAGTCCTCTAGGTATAAAGGCCAGCATTCCGTTAGCCTTTTTGATTATTTTCTGTACCTGTTCATGATATTTTAATGATCTATGTATCTGGATCCCCAAGTCTCTTTGGACCTCCATTGCTTTTTAGCTTTTTTTCATTTAGAAAGTATCCTGTTCTATCCTTTTTAGGTCCAAAGTGGATGACGGTAGAAGACCAAAGATGTGCGGGTTAGGTTGATTGGCCATGATAAAAATTGACCCTTAGTGTTAAGGGGGATTAAATACGTGGGGTTACGGGGATAGGGCTTGGGTGGGATGGCTGTCGGTGTAGGGACCGGGTGCTAGGGTTTGGATGATCAGCCATGATCTCGTTGAATGGCGGAGCAGGCTCGAAGGGCCGAATGGCCTACTCCTGCTCCTATCTTCCAATGTTTCTAAGACACTAACAACATCCCAATAATGGATAATCAAGGGGCCACAGGGAGGGGGGAACTAAAGACAATCACTATCACTAAGGAAAAAGTACTTGGTAAAATAATGGGACTAAAAGACGACAAGTCCCCTGGACCAGATGGCCTGCATCCCAGGGTCTTAAAAGAAGTGGCTGCAGAGATAGTGGATGCATTGGTTGTAATCTACCAAAATTCCCTGGACTCTGCAGAGGTCTCAGCAGATTGGAAAACCATAAATGTAACGCCCCTATTTAAGAAAGGAGGGAGACAGAAAGCAGGAAACTATAGACCAGTTAGCCTAACATCTGTCGTTAGGAAAATGCTGGAGTCCTTCATTAAGGAAGCAGTAGCAGGGCATTTGGAAAATCATAATGCAGTCAGAGTCAGCATGGTTTTATGAAAGGGAAATCATGTTTAACAAATTTGCTGGAGTTCTTTGAGGAGGTAACGAGCAGGGTGGACAAAAGTAAACCGGTGGATGTGGGGTATTTGGATTTCCAGAAGGCATTCGATAAGATGCCACATAAAAGGTTACTGCATAAGATAAGAGCTCACGGAGTTGGGGGTAATATATTAGCATGGATAGAGAATTGGCTAACTAACAGAAAGCAGAGAGTTGGGATAAATGGGTCATTTTCCGGTTGGCAAACTGTAACTAGTGGGGTGCCACAGGGATCGGTGCTGGGGCCTCAACTATTTACAATCTACATTAATGACGTGGATGAAGGGACCGAGTGTAATCGAGCCAAGTTTGCGGATGATACAAAGATGGGTGGGAAAGCAAGTTGTGCAGAGGACTCAAAGAATCTGCAAAGGGATATAGACAGGCTAAGTGAGTGGGCAAACATTTGGCAGATGGAGTATAATGTGGGAAAGTGCGAGGTTAGCCACTTTGGCAGGAAAAATAAAAAAGCAAATTATTATTTAAATGGAGAGAGATTACAAAATGCTACAGTTCAGAGGGACCTGAGGGTCCTTGTGCATGAAACACAAAAAGTTAGCATGTAGGTACAGCAAGTAATCAAAAAGGCAAATGGAATGTTGGCCTTTATTGCAAGGGGGTTGGAGTATAAAAGCAGGGAAGTCCTGCTACAACTGTACAGGGTATTGGTGAGACCACACCTGGAGTACTGCGTACAGTTTTGGTCTCCTTATTTAAGGAAGGATATACTTGTATTGGAGGCAGTTCAGAGACGATTCACGAGGTTAATTCCTGAGATGAGGGGGTTGTCTTATGAAGAAAGGTTGAGCAGGCTGGGCCTATACTCATTGGAGTTTAGAAGAATGAGAGGTGATCTTATTGAAACATATAAGATACTGAGGGAGCTCGACAGGGTAGATGCAGAGAGGATGTTTCCGCTCGTGGGGAAGTCTAGAACTCAGGGGCACAGTCTCAGAATAAAGGGTCGCCCTTTTAGAACTGAGATGAGGAGGAATTTCTTCTCTCAGGGTCGTAAATCTGTGGAATTCTCTGCCCCGGAGAGCCGTGCAGGCTGGGTCATTAAATACATTTAAGGTGGAGAGAGACAGGTTTTTGCAAGATAAGGGAGTGAAGGGTTATGGGGAGCGGGCTGGGAAGTGGCTTTGAGCCCAAGATCAGCCATGATCCTATTGAATGGCGGAGCAGGCTCGAGGGGCCAAGTGGCCGACTCCTGCTCCTATTTCTTATGTTCTTACCTCACATTTGCCAACATTGAAATCCATTTGCCACAGTTTTGCCCATTCACTTAATCTGTCAATATCTCTGTGTAATTTTATGCTTCCATTTACACTGCCTACACTGCCGCCTATCTTTGTGTCATCGGCAAATTTGGATATTTGACTTTATGCCATCATCTAAGTCGTTAATAAATATTGTGAATAGTTGAGGCCCCAACACAGATCCCTGCGGGACGCCACTAGTCACCTCCTGCCAATTTGAGTACCTGCCCATTATCCCCACTCTCTGTCTCCTGCCGCTCAGCCAATTTCCGAACCAGGTCAATAATTTGCCCTCAATTCCTTCGTTAACAATTTCTCTCATGTGGGACTTTATCAAATGCCTTCTGGAAGTCCATATAAATAACATCCATAGACATTCCCCTGTCCACTACTTTAGTCACCTCCTCAAAAAATTCAATCAGGTTTGTCAGGCATGACCTGCCTTTCACAAATCCAGGCTTTAAAAGTGCCACAAAATCTTGCCTGAGCCACTCATTAGGGCTACCTGACAGTCAACTCACTGCAAAGCATGCCCCATTTACCTCCTACTGCAACCTTCAGCCTCCCCTGATTTCAAAGCCCGTCTCGCACACTACTCCCATGTTGCAGGTTAGTTGCACTGAATCTCCAGTGGATGTTTCAGTGTGATGAGCCTGCAGTTTAGAGGGCTGGGCAGCACTGGACAGCATCGCAGGCACACGGCCTGGCCCATGGGTACAACGCCGGCATTAGTGGCCCCGTAGAACTGAGGGGCCCGTGCCTGTGAAATAGAGAATAGTAGGCGCAGTATGTGATATCCTGTACACACAGTAGGTGTCAGCCTTGGCTCAGTGGTCACACTCTCACCTTCGAGTCATAAGGCTGTGTTGTACGTGTTATATAGAGAATAGTACACACAGTATATGTTAGGAAATAGTGCATGCAATATATGTCGTAGAGAATGGTATACATACAATGTATAAATAGAAAATAACGCACACAGTATATATTATAGAGAATAGACTTACAGATCTACTCAGAGCCTGGTTCTATCCTCACTCTACCAGCGCCCATTGGCACCTCCCAGTAATGGGTGCTGAGCATTGATAGAAGTGGGAACCCTGACCAATTCCCTGGTGCGAGAGAGCTCAGGGCAATGGCTCGACTCCCCTGCCACTGCCGCTGCCCTGACTGCCATCAGCTACCTCGGAACCTGGAAGCCGGGGCCTTTCTGTCTCGTCGCATCCCGGGGTAGTGCACTCATCCACCGAGCCGTCGCAAGAGCAGAAAGGCAAAACCTTTGCAGGGAGCCGGTTCCAACAGCCCTTTACTTTTCTTGGCAGTTTGCACCTCTCTCTTTCCCTGTGGCTCGCCAAGCAGCCCCTCCCCCTCAACAGTGAGTTGTATGAAATGCCTGACACCAGACGCTATGTTTACGTTGGGCTCGAGTTGAGAACTGCCTGGTCGGATGGGTGCGGTGGCTTAAGTCTCTCTGACGGAGGCTGGAGGTTTACTCAGACCTCAATTGGGCACCAGGATTACTGGGCAGGCATAGGTGTGACGCTCCTCTCCTGTCCCTCTGAGGGAGGGAGGGAGGGAGGCTGTGCAGAGCCATGCTTTGATCAGCGTTAACTTCACCCTTGTGCAACCAGACAGGCCAACCTGTACAAGGTGGCTGACAGCTCAAATCAGCACTGAATATAGGCCTGTGAGGTGTTGGGACCGATAAATAGAGCGAGAGGTTTAGGGAGGGAATTCCAGAGCTTAGGGCCCAGGCAGCTGAAGGCACGGCCGCCAATGGTGGAGCGATTATAATCGGGGATTTGCAAGAGGCCAGAATTGGAGGAGCGCAGAAATCTCGGAGGGTTGTGGGGCTGGAGGAGGTTACAGAGATAGGAAGGGGCGAGACCATGGAGGGATTTGAAAACAAGGATGAGAATTTTAAAAATCGAGGTGTTGCTGGACCAGGAGCCAATGTAGGTCAGTGAGCACAGGGGGTGATGGGTGAACGGGACTGGGTGTGAGTTAGGACACGGGGCAGTGAGCACAGGGGGTGATGGGTGAACGGGACTGGGTGTGAGTTAGGACACGGGGCAGTGAGCACAGGGGGTGATGGGTGAACGGGACTGGGTGTGAGTTAGGACACGGGGCAGTGAGCACAGAGGGTGATGGGTGAACGGGACTGGGTGTGAGTTAGGACACGGGGCAGTGAGCACAGGGGGTGATGGGTGAACGGGACTGGGTGTGAGTTAGGACACGGGTCAGTGAGCACAGGGGGTGATGGGTGAACGGGACTGGGTGTGAGTTAGGACACGGGGCAGTGAGCACAGGGGGTGATGGGTGAACGGGACTGGGTGTGAGTTAGGACACGGGGCAGTGAGCACAGGGGGTGATGGGTGAACGGGACTGGGTGTGAGTTAGGACACGGGGCAGTGAGCACAGTGGGTGATGGGTGAACGGGACTGGGTGTGAGTTAGGACATGGGGCAGTGAGCACAGTGGGTGATGGGTGAACGGGACTGGGTGTGAGTTAGGACACGGGGCAGTGAGCACAGGGGGTGATGGGTGAATGGGACTGGGTGCGAGTTAGGACACGGGTCAGTGAGTACAGGGGTGATGGGTGAACGGGACTTGGTGCGAGTTAGGACATGGGTCAGTGAGTACAGGGGTGATGGGTGAATGGGACTGGGTGCGAGTTAGGACACGGGTCAGTGAGTACAGGGGTGATGGGTGAACGGGACTGGGTGCGAGTTAGGACACGGGGCAGTGAGTACAGGGGTGATGGGTGAACGGGGCTTGGTGCGAGTTAGGACATGGGTCAGTGAGCACAGGGGGTGATGGGTGAATGGGACTTGGTGCGAGTTAGGACATGGGGCAGTGAGCACAGTGGGTGATGGGTGAATGGGACTTGGTGCGAGTTAGGACATGGGGCAGTGAGCACAGGGGGTGATGGGTGAACGGGACTGGGTGCGAGTTAGGACACGGGGCAGTGAGCACAGTGGGTGATGGGTGAATGGGACTTGGTGCGAGTTAGGACAGGGGTCAGTGAGTACAGGGGTGATGGGTGAACGGGACTGGGTGCGAGTTAGGACATGGGTCAGTGAGTACAGGGGTGATGGGTGAATGGGACTTGGTGCGAGTTAGGACACGGGGCAGTGAGCACAGGGGGTGATGGGTGAACGAGACTGGGTGTGAGTTAGGACACGGGGCAGTGAGCACAGGGGGTGATGGGTGAACAGGACTGGGTGTGACTTAGGACACGGGGCAGTGAGCACAGGGGGTGATGGGTGAACGAGACTGGGTGTGAGTTAGGACACGGGGCAGTGAGCACAGGGGGTGATGGGTGAACGAGACTGGGTGTGAGTTAGGACACGGGGCAGTGAGCACAGGGGGTGATGGGTGAACGAGACTGGGTGTGAGTTAGGACACGGGGCAGTGAGCACAGGGGGTGATGGGTGAACGGGACTGGGTGTGAGTTAGGACACGGGGCAGTGAGCACAGGGGGTGATGGGTGAACGGGACTGGGTGTGAATTAGGACATGGGTCAGTGAGTACAGGGGTGATGGGTGAACGGGACTGGGTGCGAGTTAGGACATGGGTCAGTGAGTACAGGGGTGATGGGTGAATGGGACTTGGTGCGAGTTAGGACACGGGGCAGTGAGCACAGGGGGTGATGGGTGAACGGGACTTGGTGCGAGCTAGGACATGGGTCAGTGAGCACAGGGGGTGATGGGTGAACGGGACTGGGTGCGAGTTAGGACACGGGGCAGTGAGCACAGGGGGTGATGGGTGAACGGGACTGGGTGTGAGTTAGGACACGGGGCAGTGAGCACAGGGGGTGATGGGTGAACGAGACTGGGTGTGAGTTAGGACACGGGGCAGTGAGCACAGGGGGTGATGGGTGAACGAGACTGGGTGTGAGTTAGGACACGGGGCAGTGAGCACAGGGGGTGATGGGTGAACGAGACTGGGTGTGAGTTAGGACACGGGGCAGTGAGCACAGGGGGTGATGGGTGAACGGGACTGGGTGTGAGTTAGGACACAGGGCAGTGAGCACAGGGGGTGATGGGTGAACGAGACTGGGTGTGAGTTAGGACACGGGGCAGTGAGCACAGGGGGTGATGGGTGAACGAGACTGGGTGTGAGTTAGGACACGGGGCAGTGAGCACAGGGGGTGATGGGTGAACGGGACTGGGTGTGAGTTAGGACACGGGGCAGTGAGCACAGGGGGTGATGGGTGAACGAGACTGGGTGTGAGTTAGGACACGGGGCAGTGAGCACAGGGGGTGATGGGTGAACGAGACTGGGTGTGAGTTAGGACACGGGGCAGTGAGCACAGGGGGTGATGGGTGAACGGGACTGGGTGTGAGTTAGGACACGGGGCAGTGAGCACAGGGGGTGATGGGTGAACGAGACTGGGTGTGAGTTAGGACACGGGGCAGTGAGCACAGGGGGTGATGGGTGAATGGGACTGGGTGTGAGTTAGGACACGGGGCAGCAGAGTTTTGGATGAGCTGAAGTTTACAGCGTCCTGTTTATCCCCGTACTGCCGCCTATATCGAGCAAATGGCACTGACCGTTCCCCATTACCAAAGGCATCAGTTACAAACCATGTTATGCCGGTTATTCCGGGTAATTTGAGCAGCTCTTTAAAGTGCGGTTTCTTTACAGTCCCGGTTATTCCCTATTTCCCGTCATGAATTCCAGGCTCTGTTTTACAATCGGGTTTGAATTCGGTGCATCCTAGGTCACAGGCGTTTCTGTTGCCCGAATTGGTTTTGATGACAAACCACAAGTAAGTATCTGAACATGGTCGCTGAGCTGTGAAAGTGTCGAGTTGTGAAAGTGTCAAGCTGCCAGGCTCCGAGCGTTGACACTGACATTGTGTAATTCCCCTCAGCACAGCGCAGCCTTGACACAGTCCTGGTTTTATTGTTAGGAACTGGACGGTGTAATTGTGTGACAGTGATTGATTGTTTCATGCTTGGCGATAAGGGAACTGTATCAATAATGTTTAAAATAGAATCCAGCAAGAAAGGGGCTCTTTTAGGTATCGGAAAGCCAGTTATAGTGAAATAAAATGTTGTGGTACACAGTCACCGCCACCTTCACTGTCTATTCAGTTCAGTTCAGTTCAGTTCAAATGCTTTATTGGCATGAAAGTTTACAGAGAACCATATTGCCAAAGCTTACATAGCTATTCTATATCCTCCCTAAACGTGGAATGCTTAACTACTCTTCCGGATTCCTTGTACCGCCCACCTATCCCACCACCTCTCTTTACACCGCCTATATAGTGGGCAAATCGCCATGACACTAACGTGCCCGCTATACGCGGTGATAGTGACCACAAAGCTGTCAGATTGTCGTAAAAACCCAAGTGTGGAACAGAGTGTCGCGGAGCCGTTTGCCCAGAGACCAAGCTGGGGGGGGGGGGTCCCAGAGGTAAACCGTGACAGACCAGTCATGGAAACATGTCACACGGCAGGAGGTGCACGCTATACCTGAGACTTTTATATCACAATCGATAAATGGTTATCATTTCACTGACAGAGGACGGAGGACTTTGCAATGTTGCTACACACAGCAGGGATCCTTACCTCAACAAAAGAGTTCAGTGAAAGGCCCCGAAATCGCTTGGTTCACGAGCCGGAGTGAAATGAATCACAGCGGAAAGTTGGCAGAATCTCGTGGTCAAAAATGAAATAATTAAAATATTAGCTGGAGAGAGAATAAGGAAGAGAATGGACAACAGGAAATGTTTACAGCTCTCTGCATCAATGGTGTTCTTGGAGCTATCTGGCTACGTATCTGTTGCTTGAGCCTGTTTATGACTGTAATATTGGTGCTTGTTTCAGTGTTGTGTTGTGTATACTGCAGACCATTCAGCCCAGGGGCAGTGGAGTTTGCCTCAACCTGCTGGCAGTTTAGGGGTTCAGACTTTCTCATTTACTCAAAGGGCAATTGCACTCATGCTTTGACACAGCTTGCTCGGGGCACCAAGCAGAGAATTGGGAGCGAGTCTTACAGAGGAGATTCAGTGGTTCTGAATGTAGTACCTGAAAATCCTCTCCCCCAACCCGGGCATCTGACCCTCATCTCCTTCCTGCAGAGTGTGCGACAGGGTCACACCTTTATCTGCCGCCACAATGTGCCTTTCATTCCCGAGGAATCCCGACCTCCTCCTTCGCTTTGTTTTGCTCGGTTTTTGTGCTGAAATTTCCCTTTTCCCCACACTCGGGCCCAGCCACACGGCACAAACCACAAACATGTGGAGACGTTCAGGCACTTCATAGAAATTAGATTCCAGTTCGACTGGGTAAACACTCACCCTGCCAGGGGCTGAGACCGAGCAGCCCTCCTATACATTAAACCTCCTATACATTAAACCTCCTATACATTAAACCTCCTATACATTAAACCTCCTATACATTAAACCTCCTGTACATTAAACCTGCTGTACATTAAACCTGCTGTACATTAAACCTGCTGTACATTAAACCTCCTATACATTAAACCTCCTATACATTAAACCTCCTGTACATTAAACCTGCTGTACATTAAACCTCCTATACATTAAACCTCCTATACATTAAACCTCCTGTACATTAAACCTCCTGTACATTAAACCTCCTATACATTAAACCTCCTGTACATTAAACCTCCTGTACATTAAACCTCCTGTACATTAAACCTCCTATACATTAAACCTCCTGTACATTAAACCTCCTATACATTAAACCTCCTGTACATTAAACCTCCTGTACATTAAACCTCCGATACATTAAACCTCCTATACATTAAACCTCCTGTACATTAAACCTCCTATACATTAAACCTCCTGTACATTAAACCTCCTATACATTAAACCTCCTGTACATTAAACCTCCTGTACATTAAACCTCCTATACATTAAACCTCCTATACATTAAACCTCCTGTACATTAAACCTCCTGTACATTAAACCTCCTATACATTAAACCTCCTGTACATTAAACCTCCTGTACATTAAACCTCCGATACATTAAACCTCCTATACATTAAACCTCCTGTACATTAAACCTCCTATACATTAAACCTCCTATACATTAAACCTCCTATACATTAAACCTCCTGTACATTAAACCTCCTATACATTAAACCTCCTGTACATTAAACCTCCTGTACATTAAACCTCCTGTACATTAAACCTCCTGTACATTAAACCTCCTGTACATTAAACCTCCTGTACATTAAACCTCCTATACATTAAACCTCCTGTACATTAAACCTCCTATACATTAAACCTCCTATACATTAAACCTCCTGTACATTAAACCTGCTATACATTAAACCTCCTGTACATTAAACCTCCTGTACATTAAACCTCCTATACATTAAACCTCCTGTACATTAAACCTCCTATACATTAAACCTCCTGTACATTAAACCTCCTGTACATTAAACCTCCTGTACATTAAACCTCCTGTACATTAAACCTCCTGTACATTAAACCTCCTGTACATTAAACCTCCTGTACATTAAACCTCCTATACATTAAACCTCCTGTACATTAAACCTCCTGTACATTAAACCTCCTGTACATTAAACCTGCTATACATTAAACCTGCTATACATTAAACCTCCTGTACATTAAACCTCCTGTACATTAAACCTCCGATACATTAAACCTGCTATACATTAAACCTCCTGTACATTAAACCTCCTGTACATTAAACCTCCTATACATTAAACCTGCTATACATTAAACCTCCTATACATTAAACCTCCGATACATTAAACCTCCTATACATTAAACCTCCTGTACATTAAACCTCCTGTACATTAAACCTCCGATACATTAAACCTCCTATACATTAAACCTCCTGTACATTAAACCTCCGATACATTAAACCTCCTATACATTAAACCTCCTGTACATTAAACCTCCTATACATTAAACCTGCTATACATTAAACCTCCTATACATTAAACCTCCGATACATTAAACCTCCTATACATTAAACCTCCGATACATTAAACCTCCTATACATTAAACCTCCGATACATTAAACCTCCTATACATTAAACCTCCGATACATTAAACCTCCTGTACATTAAACCTCCTATACATTAAACCTCCTATACATTAAACCTCCTGTACATTAAACCTCCTGTACATTAAACCTCCTGTACATTAAACCTCCTATACATTAAACCTCCTATACATTAAACCTCCTGTACATTAAACCTCCTATACATTAAACCTCCGATACATTAAACCTCCTATACATTAAACCTCCTGTACATTAAACCTCCTGTACATTAAACCTCCTATACATTAAACCTCCGATACATTAAACCTCCTATACATTAAACCTCCGATACATTAAACCTCCTATACATTAAACCTCCGATACATTAAACCTCCTATACATTAAACCTCCGATACATTAAACCTCCTGTACATTAAACCTCCTATACATTAAACCTCCTATACATTAAACCTCCTGTACATTAAACCTGCTATACATTAAACCTCCTGTACATTAAACCTCCTGTACATTAAACCTGCTATACATTAAACCTGCTATACATTAAACCTCCTGTACATTAAACCTCCTATACATTAAACCTGCTATACATTAAACCTCCTGTACATTAAACCTCCGGTACATTAAACCTCCTGTACATTAAACCTCCTATACATTAAACCTCCTGTACATTAAACCTCCTGTACATTAAACCTGCTATACATTAAACCTGCTATACATTAAACCTCCTGTACATTAAACCTCCTATACATTAAACCTGCTATACATTAAACCTCCTGTACATTAAACCTCCTGTACATTAAACCTCCTATACATTAAACCTCCTGTACATTAAACCTCCTGTACATTAAACCTCCTGTACATTAAACCTGCTATACATTAAACCTCCTGTACATTAAACCTGCTATACATTAAACCTCCGATACATTAAACCTCCTGTACATTAAACCTCCTGTACATTAAACCTCCTGTACATTAAACCTCCTATACATTAAACCTCCTGTACATTAAACCTCCTATACATTAAACCTCCTGTACATTAAACCTGCTATACATTAAACCTCCTGTACATTAAACCTCCTGTACATTAAACCTGCTATACATTAAACCTGCTATACATTAAACCTCCTGTACATTAAACCTCCTATACATTAAACCTGCTATACATTAAACCTCCTGTACATTAAACCTCCGGTACATTAAACCTCCTGTACATTAAACCTCCTATACATTAAACCTCCTGTACATTAAACCTCCTGTACATTAAACCTCCTGTACATTAAACCTGCTATACATTAAACCTGCTATACATTAAACCTCCTGTACATTAAACCTCCTATACATTAAACCTGCTATACATTAAACCTCCTGTACATTAAACCTCCTGTACATTAAACCTCCTATACATTAAACCTCCTGTACATTAAACCTCCTGTACATTAAACCTCCTGTACATTAAACCTGCTATACATTAAACCTCCTGTACATTAAACCTGCTATACATTAAACCTCCGATACATTAAACCTCCTGTACATTAAACCTCCTGTACATTAAACCTCCTGTACATTAAACCTCCTATACATTAAACCTCCTGTACATTAAACCTCCTGTACATTAAACCTGCTGTACATTAAACCTGCTATACATTAAACCTCCTGTACATTAAACCTCCGATACATTAAACCTCCTGTACATTAAACCTCCTGTACATTAAACCTGCTATACATTAAACCTCCGATACATTAAACCTCCTGTACATTAAACCTGCTGTACATTAAACCTGCTATACATTAAACCTGCTATACATTAAACCTCCGATACATTAAACCTCCTGTACATTAAACCTCCTATACATTAAACCTGCTATACATTAAACCTGCTATACATTAAACCTCCTGTACATTAAACCTGCTATACATTAAACCTCCTGTACATTAAACCTCCTATACATTAAACCTCCTGTACATTAAACCTGCTATACATTAAACCTGCTATACATTAAACCTCCTGTACATTAAACCTGCTATACATTAAACCTGCTATACATTAAACCTGCTATACATTAAACCTCCTGTACATTAAACCTGCTATACATTAAACCTGCTATACATTAAACCTGCTATACATTAAACCTGCTATACATTAAACCTCCTGTACATTAAACCTCCTATACATTAAACCTGCTATACATTAAACCTGCTATACATTAAACCTCCTGTACATTAAACCTGCTATACATTAAACCTGCTATACATTAAACCTCCTGTACATTAAACCTCCTGTACATTAAACCTCCTGTACATTAAACCTGCTATACATTAAACCTCCTATACATTAAACCTCCTGTACATTAAACCTCCTGTACATTAAACCTCCTGTACATTAAACCTCCTGTACATTAAACCTCCTATACATTAAACCTCCTGTACATTAAACCTCCTGTACATTAAACCTCCTGTACATTAAACCTCCTGTACATTAAACCTGCTATACATTAAACCTCCTGTACATTAAACCTCCTGTACATTAAACCTCCTGTACATTAAACCTGCTGTACATTAAACCTCCTGTACATTAAACCTCCTATACATTAAACCTCCTGTACATTAAACCTCCTATACATTAAACCTCCTGTACATTAAACCTCCTGTACATTAAACCTGCTATACATTAAACCTCCTATACATTAAACCTCCTATACATTAAACCTCCTGTACATTAAACCTCCTGTACATTAAACCTGCTATACATTAAACCTCCTATACATTAAACCTCCTGTACATTAAACCTGCTGTACATTAAACCTCCTGTACATTAAACCTCCTATACATTAAACCTCCTGTACATTAAACCTGCTATACATTAAACCTCCGATACATTAAACCTCCTGTACATTAAACCTCCTGTACATTAAACCTCCGATACATTAAACCTGCTGTACATTAAACCTCCTGTACATTAAACCTCCTGTACAGTAAACCTCCTGTACATTAAACCTCCTATACATTAAACCTCCGATACATTAAACCTGCTGTACATTAAACCTGCTATACATTAAACCTCCTGTACATTAAACCTCCTGTACATTAAACCTCCTGTACATTAAACCTGCTATACATTAAACCTCCTGTACATTAAACCTCCTGTACATTAAACCTGCTATACATTAAACCTCCTGTACATTAAACCTCCTGTACATTAAACCTCCTATACATTAAACCTCCTGTACATTAAACCTCCTGTACATTAAACCTGCTATACATTAAACCTCCTGTACATTAAACCTGCTATACATTAAACCTCCTGTACATTAAACCTCCTGTACATTAAACCTCCTATACATTAAACCTCCTGTACATTAAACCTCCTGTACATTAAACCTGCTATACATTAAACCTCCTGTACATTAAACCTCCTGTACATTAAACCTCCTGTACATTAAACCTGCTATACATTAAACCTCCTGTACATTAAACCTCCTATACATTAAACCTCCTGTACATTAAACCTCCTATACATTAAACCTCCTGTACATTAAACCTCCTATACATTAAACCTCCTGTACATTAAACCTCCTGTACATTAAACCTCCTGTACATTAAACCTCCTGTACATTAAACCTGCTATACATTAAACCTCCTGTACATTAAACCTCCTGTACATTAAACCTCCGATACATTAAACCTCCTGTACATTAAACCTCCTATACATTAAACCTCCGATACATTAAACCTCCTATACATTAAACCTCCGATACATTAAACCTCCTGTACATTAAACCTCCTGTACATTAAACCTCCTATACATTAAACCTCCGATACATTAAACCTCCTGTACATTAAACCTCCTGTACATTAAACCTCCGATACATTAAACCTCCTGTACATTAAACCTCCTATACATTAAACCTCCTGTACATTAAACCTCCGATACATTAAACCTGCTATACATTAAACCTCCTGTACATTAAACCTCCTGTACATTAAACCTCCTGTACATTAAACCTCCGATACATTAAACCTCCTGTACATTAAACCTCCTATACATTAAACCTCCGATACATTAAACCTCCTGTACATTAAACCTCCTGTACATTAAACCTCCTATACATTAAACCTCCGATACATTAAACCTCCGATACATTAAACCTCCGATACATTAAACCTGCTATACATTAAACCTGCTGTACATTAAACCTGCTATACATTAAACCTGCTATACATTAAACCTGCTATACATTAAACCTCCTGTACATTAAACCTGCTATACATTAAACCTCCTGTACATTAAACCTGCTATACATTAAACCTCCTGTACATTAAACCTGCTATACATTAAACCTCCTGTACATTAAACCTGCTATACATTAAACCTCCTGTACATTAAACCTCCTGTACATTAAACCTGCTATACATTCAACCTGCTATACATTAAACCTCCTGTACATTAAACCTCCGATACATTAAACCTCCTGTACATTAAACCTGCTATACATTAAACCTGCTATACATTAAACCTCTGATACATTAAACCTGCTATACATTAAACCTGCTACACATTAAACCTGCTATACATTAAACCTCCGATACTTTAAACCTGCTGTACATTAAACCTGCTATACATTAAACCTCCTGTACATTAAACCTGTACATTCAACCTCCTATACATTAAACCTGCTATACATTAAACCTCCTGTACATTAAACC
Source organism: Somniosus microcephalus (assembly GCF_052327205.1). NCBI lineage: Eukaryota > Metazoa > Chordata > Chondrichthyes > Squaliformes > Somniosidae > Somniosus > Somniosus microcephalus. The sequence goes on along the minus strand of NC_140998.1, from coordinate 6,283,432 downwards.
TGCTATACATTAAACCTCCTATACATTAAACCTGCTATACATGAAACCTCCTGTACATTAAACCTCCTGTACATTCAACCTCCTGTACATTAAACCTCCGATACATTAAACCGCCTATACATTAAACCTGCTATACATTAAACCTGCTATACATTAAACCTCCTGTACATTAAACCTCCGATACTTTAAACCTGCTATACATTAAACCTCCTGTACATTAAACCTCCTGTACATTAAACCTCCGATACTTTAAACCTCCGATACATTAAACCTATACATTAAACCTGCTATACATTAAACCTCCGATACATTAAACCTCCTGTACATTCAACCTCCTATACATTAAACCTGCTATACATTAAACCTCCTGTACATTAAACCTCCGATACATTAAACCTCCGATACATTAAACCTCCTATACATTAAACCTGCTATACATTAAACCTCCGATACATTCAACCTCCTGTACATTCAACCTCCTATACATTAAACCTGCTATACATTAAACCTCCTGTACATTAAACCTCCTGTACCTTAAACCTGCTATACATTAAACCTCCTATACATTAAACCTGCTATACATGAAACCTCCTGTACATTAAACCTCCGATACATTAAACCTCCTGTACATTAAACCTCCGATACTTTAAACCTGCTATACATTAAACCTGCTATACTTTAAACCTGCTATACATTAAACATCCTATACATTAAACCTGCTATACATTAAACCTGCTATACATTAAACCTCCGATACTTTAAACCTCCTGTACATTAAACCTCCTGTACATTAAACCTGCTATACATTAAACCTCCTGTACATTAAACCTGCTATACATTAAACCTCCTGTACATTAAACCTGCTATACATTAAACCTCCTGTACATTAAACCTCCTGTACATTAAACCTCCTATACATTAACCATCATTACATTAACCCATATGCATTAACCTTCATGTGCACTAACCCCTATACATCAATCCCCTATGTCTTACCCCGCCTATACATAAAACTCTTGTACATTAACCCCTTATACATTAATACCGTAGACATTAACCCCTGTACATGAACCCTCATATATATTAACCCTCCTACACTTTAACCCCCTGTACATTACCCTGCATACATCACCCGGAACATTAACGCCCATGTATATTGCCCTGCTATACATTAACTCTCCTATACATTAACCCTCCTGTACATTAACCCTCCTGTACGTTATCCTTTCTATACTTTAACCCTATACATTATCTCTCCCACACACTGACCCAGCCACACACTGACCCAGCCACACACTGACCCACACACTGACCCACCCACACACTGACCCACCCACACACTGACCCACCCACACACTGACCCACCCACACACTGTTCCTCCCACGCACTGTCCCACCCACACACTGACGCACCCTCACACTGACCCACCCACACACCGACCCACCCACACACCGACCCACCCACACACCGACCCACCCACACACCGACCCACCCACACACTGACCCTCCCACACAGTGACCCACCCACACACTGACCCACCCACACACTGACCCACCCACACACTGACCCTCCCACACACTGACCCACCCAGACACTGACCCACCCACACACTGACCCTCCCACACACTGACCCACCCACACACTGACCCTCCCACACACTGACCCTCCCACACACTGACCCTCCCACACACTGACCCACCCACACACTGACCCACACACACACTGACCCTCCCACACACTGACCCTCCCACACACTGACCCACCCACACACTGACCCACCCACACACTGACCCACCCACACACTGACCCTCCCACACACTGACCCTCCCACACACTGACCCTCCCACACACTGACCCTCCCACACACTGACCCACCCACACACTGACCCACCCACACACTGACCCACCCACACACTGACCCACCCACACACTGACCCTCCCACACACTGACCCTCCCACACACTGACCCTCCCACACACTGACCCTCCCACACACTATCCCTCCCACACACTGACCCTCCCACACACTGACCCACCCACACACTGACCCACCCACACACTGACCCTCCCACACACTGACCCACCCACACACTGACCCACCCACACACTATCCCTCCCACACACTGACCCACTCACACACTGACCCTCCCACACACTGACCCTCCCACACACTGACCCACCCACACACTGACCCACCCACACACTGACCCACCCACACACTGACCCTCCCACACACTGACCCACCCACACACTGACCCTCCCACACACTGACCCACCCACACACTGACCCACCCACACACTGACCCACCCACACACTGACCCACCCACACACTGACCCACCCACACACTGTCCCACCCACACACTGACCCTCCCACACACTGACCCACCCACACACTATCCCTCCCACACACTGACCCACTCACACACTGACCCTCCCACACACTGACCCTCCCACACACTGACCCACCCACACACTGACCCACCCACACACTGACCCACCCACACACTGACCCTCCCACACACTGACCCACCCACACACTGACCCACCCACACACTGACCCACCCACACACTGACCCACCCACACACTGACCCACCCACACACTGTCCCACCCACACACTGACCCACCCACACACTGACCCACCCACACACTGACCCACCCACACACTGACCCTCCCACACACTGACCCACCCACACACTGACCCTCCCACACACTGACCCACCCACACACTGACCCACCCACCCACTGACCCACCCACACACTGACCCTCCCACACACTGACCCACCCACACACTGACCCACCCACACACTGACCCTCCCACACACTGACCCTCCCACACACTGACCCACCCACACACTGACCCACCCACACACTGACCCACCCACACACTGACCCTCCCACACACTGACCCACCCACACACTGACCCTCCCACACACTGACCCTCCCACACACTGACCCACCCACACACTGACCCTCCCACACACTGACCCACCCACACACTGACCCACCCACACACTGACCCTCCCACACACTGACCCACCCACACACTGACCCACCCACACACTGACCCTCCCACACACTGACCCACCCACACACTGACCCACCCACACACTGACCCACCCACACACTGACCCTCCCACACACTGACCCACCCACACACTGACCCTCCCACACACTGACCCTCCCACACACTGACCCACCCACACACTGACCCTCCCACACACTGACCCACCCACACACTGTCCCACCCACACACTGACCCACTCACACACTGTCCCTCCCACACACTGTCCCTCCCACGCACTGTCCCACCCACACACCGACCCACCCACACACTGACCCTCCCACACACTGACCCTCCCACACACTGACCCACCCACACACTGACCCACCCACACACTGACCCACCCACACACTGACCCACCCACACACTGACCCACCCACACACTGACCCACCCACACACTGACCCACCCACACACTGACCCACCCACACACTGACCCACCCACACACTGACCCACCCACACACTGACCCACCCACACACTGACCCTCCCACACACTGACCCACCCACACACTGACCCACCCACACACTGACCCACCCACACACTGACCCACCCACACACTGACCCTCCCACACACTGACCCTCCCACACACTGACCCTCCCACACACTGACCCACCCACACACTGACCCACCCACACACTGACCCACCCACACACTGACCCAACCACACACTGACCCACCCACACACTGACCCTCCCACACACTGACCCACCCACACACTGACCCACCCACACACTGACCCAACCACACACTGACCCACCCACACACTGACCCTCCCACACACTGACCCACCCACACACTGACCCACCCACACACTATCCCTCCCACACACTGACCCAACCACACACTGACCCACCCACACACTGACCCACCCACACACTGACCCTCCCACACACTGACCCTCCCACACACTGACCCACCCACACACTGACCCTCCCACACACTGACCCACCCACACACTGACCCACCCACACACTGACCCTCCCACACACTGACCCACCCACACACTGACCCACCCACACACTATCCCTCCCACACACTGACTCTCCCTCACACTGACCCACCCACACACTGACCCACCCACACACTGACCCACCCACACACTGACCCTCCCACACACTGACCCACCCACACACTGACCCTCCCACACACTGACCCTCCCACACACTGACCCTCCCACACACTGACCCACCCACACACTGACCCACCCACACACTGACCCACCCACACACTGACCCACCCACACACTGACCCTCCCACACACTGACCCACCCACACACTGACCCACCCACACACTGACCCACCCACACACTGACCCACCCACACACTGACCCACCCACACACTGTCCCACCCACACACTGACCCACCCACACACTGACCCACCCACACACTGACCCACCCACACACTGACCCTCCCACACACTGACCCTCCCACACACTGACCCAACCACACACTGACCCACCCACACACTGACCCTCCCACACACTGACCCTCCCACACACTGACCCACCCACACACTGACCCTCCCACACACTGACCCACCCACACACTGACCCACCCACACACTGACCCACCCACACACTGACCCACCCACACACCGACCCACCCACACACTGACCCTCCCACACACTGACCCACCCACACACTGACCCACCCACACACTGACCCTCCCACACACTGACCCTCCCACACACTGACCCACCCACACACTGACCCACCCACACACTGACCCACCCACACACTGACCCACCCACACACTGACCCTCCCACACACTGACCCTCCCACACACTGACCCACCCACACACTGACCCACCCACACACTGACCCTCCCACACACTGACCCTCCCACACACTGACCCACCCACACACTGACCCACCCAGACACTGACCCTCCCACACACTGACCCACCCACACACTGACCCTCCCACACACTGACCCAACCACACACTGACCCACCCACACACTGACCCTCCCACACACTGACCCAACCACACACTGACCCACCCACACACTGACCCACCCACACACTATCCCTCCCACACACTGACCCTCCCACACACTGACCCTCCCACACACTGACCCACCCAGACACTGACCCACCCACACACTGACCCACCCACACACTATCCCTCCCACACACTGACCCTCCCACACACTGACCCACCCACACACTGACCCTCCCACACACTGACCCACCCACACACTGACCCACCCAGACACTGACCCACCCACACACTGACCCACCCACACACTATCCCTCCCACACACTGACCCTCCCACACACTGACCCTCCCACACACTGACCCACCCACACACTGACCCACCCAGACACTGACCCACCCACACACTGACCCACCCACACACTATCCCAACCACACACTGACCCTCCCACACACTGACCCACCCACACACTGACCCACCCGTGCACAGGTTGAGTAGCCCTGATGCAGTCATAATTTCCCTGCAACATTTCTGAGAAACTGTCACAATATTGAAGTGGAAACATTGGGGTCAATTTTTACCCCTAAAAACAGGTGGTTTGGGGTCGGGTGAGCTGTTAAAATTTTAATAATCTCACACCTGCCCATATCCCGGTTTAACAGAGACGGGACAGGGAGCGGGTTGGTCATTGACATACTTTACTGTCAATCAGGCAGACGTCCAGGCAGAGATCCTGTTTAACAAAAACAAGTTGCAGGCTGTGGAGCTAAAACTACTCAGCATGCAGGGACCTGTCCAAAACACCACCCACCCTCCCCGCTTAACAAATCCGCCCCTCTCAATATCGGGGTCATTCTGTTCTGATGCACTCACCAGGGGTGGAATTAAGATCGACACTGTTTTTGTACGATCGCTTAATGAGTTACCGCCTGTGTTAAAACAGCGCAGGGAATATCATAGGATATTTTTAATTGTTGATACAGAATTGCCCCAGTTACAGCTGCTGCACCACTGATCCCCCAGACAGTCCCGGGACACTGATCCCCCAGACAGTCCCGGGGCACTGATCCCCCAGACAGTCCCGGGACACTGATCCCCCAGACAGTCCCGGGGCACTGATCCCCCAGACAGTCCCGGGGCACTGATCCCCCAGACAGTCCCGGGACACTGATCCCCCAGACAGTCCCGGGGCACTGATCCCCCTGACAGTCCCGGGGCACTGATCCCCCAGACAGTCCCGGGGCACTGATCCCCCTGACAGTCCCGGGGCTCTGATCCCCCTGACAGTCCCGGGGCACTGATCCCCCAGACAGTCCCGGGGCACTGATCCCCCAGACAGTCCCGGGGCACTGATCCCCCAGACAGTCCCGGGGCACTGATCCCCCAGACAGTCCTGGGGCTCTGATCCCCCTGACAGTCCCGGGGCACTGATCCCCCAGACAGTCCCGGGGCACTGATCCCCCAGACAGTCCCGGGGCACTGATCCCCCAGACAGTCCCAGGACACTGATCCCCCAGACAGTCCCGGGGCACTGATCCCCCAGACAGTCCCGGGGCACTGATCCCCCAGACAGTCCCGGGGCACTGATCCCCCAGACAGTCCCGGGGCTCTGATCCCCCTGACAGTCCCGGGGCACTGATCCCCCAGACAGTCCCGGGGCACTGATCCCCCAGACAGTCCCGGGGCACTGATCCCCCAGACAGTCCCGGGGCACTGATCCCCCAGACAGTCCCGGGGCACTGATCCCCCAGACAGTCCCGGGGCTCTGATCCCCCAGACAGTCCCGGGGCACTGATCCCCCAGACAGTCCCGGGGCACTGATCCCCCAGACAGTCCCGGGGCACTGATCCCCCAGACAGTCCCGGGGCACTGATTCCCCAGACAGTCCCGGGGCACTGATCCCCCAGACAGTCCCGGGGCTCTGATCCCCCAGACAGTCCCGGGGCACTGATCCCCCAGACAGTCCCGGGGCACTGATCCCCCAGACAGTCCCGGGGCACTGATCCCCCAGACAGTCCCGGGGCACTGATCCCCCAGACAGTCCCGGGGCACTGATCCCCCAGACAGTCCCGGGGCTCTGATCCCCCAGACAGTCCCGGGGCACTGATCCCCCAGACAGTCCCGGGGCACTGATCCCCCAGACAGTCCCGGGGCACTGATCCCCCAGACAGTCCCGGGGCACTGATCCCCCAGACAGTCCCGGGGCACTGATCCCCCAGACAGTCCCGGGGCACTGATCCCCCAGACAGTCCCGGGGCACTGATCCCCCAGACAGTCCCGGGGCACTGATCCCCCAGACAGTCCCGGGGCACTGATCCCCCAGACAGTCCTGGGGCTCTGATCCCCCAGACAGTCCCGGGGCTCTGATCCCCCTGGCAGTCCCGGGGCACTGATCCCCCAGACAGTCCCGGGGCACTGATCCCCCAGACAGTCCCGGGGCTCTGATCCCCCTGGCAGTCCCGGGGCACTGATCCCCCAGACAGTCCCGGGGCACTGATCCCCCAGACAGTCCCGGGGCACTGATCCCCCAGACAGTCCTGGCCAAATCTAGTGGGAGGATAGAGGATTGGGAAAACTTTAAAAGACAGCAAAAAATAACAAAAAGATTGATTAAGAAAGGGAAGATAGGGAAGATAGATTATGAAAGTAAATTAGCAAAAAATATAAAGACAGAGAGTAAGAGTTTTTATAGTTATATAAAAAGAAAAAGGGTGGCTAAAGTAAATGTTGGTCCCTTAGAGGATGAGACCGGGAAATTAATGGTGGGAAATATGGAGATGGCAAAAACACTGAATGAATATTTTGTATCAGTCTTTACAGTAGAGGACACCAAGAATATCCCAACACTTGACAAGCAGGGGGCAAAAGGGGGGGAGGAGCTAAATACGATTAAAATCACTAAGGAAGTAGTACTTGGTAAAATAATGGGACTCAAGGCGGATAAATCACCTGGACCTGATGGCTTACATCCCAGGGTTTTGAGGGAAGTGGCGGTAGGGATTGTGGATGCATTGGTAATAATCTTCCAAAACTCCCTGGACTCAGCAAAGGTCCCGGCAGACTGGAAAACTGCTAATGTAACACCCTTATTTAAAAAGGGCAGTCGACAGAAGGCTGGAAACTATAGACCGGTTAGCCTAACATCTGTGGTAGGTAAAATTTTGGAGTCCATTATTAAGGAGACAGTAACAGGACATTTGGATAATCATAATTTAATAAGACAAAGTCAGCATGGTTTTATGAAGGGGAAGTCATGTTTGACAAATTTGCTGGAGTTCTTTGAGGAAGTAACATATAGGGTGGATAAAGGTGAACCAGTGGACGTAGTGTATTTAGACTTCCAAAAGGCATTTGACAAGGTGCCACACAAAAGATTATTGCTTAAGATAAAAAATCACGGGATTGGGGGTAATATTCTGGCATGGATAGAGGATTGGCTATCTAACAGAAGGCAGAGAGTTGGGATAAATGGTTCATATTCAGACTGGCAATCAGTAACCAGTGGTGTTCCGCAGGGGTCAGTGCTGGGTCCCCAACTCTTTACAATCTATATTAACGATTTGGAGGAGGGGACCGAGTGTAACATATCAAAGTTTGCAGATGATACTAAGATGGGAGGGAAAGTAGTGAGTGAGGAGGACATAAAAAACCTGCAAGGGGACATAGACAGGCTAAGTAAGTGGGCAGAGATTTGGCAGATGGAATACAATACTGGAAAGTGTGAGGTTATGCACTTTGGCAGGAAAAATCGTAGAGCAAGTTATTATCTTAATGGCAAGAAACTTGAAAGTACTGAAGTACAAAGGGATCTGGGGGTCCTGGTGCACGAAACTCAAAAGGTTAGTATGCAGGTGCAGCAAGTGATTAAGAAGGCCAATGGAATGTTGGCTTTCATTGCTAGGGGGATAGAATATAAAAATAGGGAGGTATTGCTTCAGTTGTACAAGGTATTGGTGAGACCGCACCTGGAATACTGCATACAGTTTTGGTGTCCATACTTAAGAAAGGACATACTTGCTCTCGAGTCAGTACAAAGAAGGTTCACTCGATTAATCCCGGGGATGAGGGGATGGACATATGAGGAGAGGTTGAGTAGATTGGGACTCTACTCATTGGAGTTCAGAAGAATGAGAGGCGATCTTATTGAAACATATAAGATTATGAAGGGGTTGGATCGGGTGGATGCAGGGAGGATGTTCCAGATGATGGGTGAAACTAGAACTAGGGGGCATAGTCTTAGAATAAGGGGCTGCTCTTTCAAAACTGAGATGAGGAGGAACTACTTCACTCAGAGGGTGGTAGGTCCATGGAATATGCTGCCCCAAAAAGCTGTCGAAGCTACATCATTACATAAATTTAAAACAGAAATAGACAGTTTCCTAGTAGAAAAGGGAATTAAGGGTTACGGGGAGCGGGCAGGAATTTGGACATGAGTCTAGGTTCGGATAGGTCATGGCCCTGTGGGTAGCGGAGCGGGCCCAGGGGCCGTGTAGCCTGATCCTGCTCCTGTTTTCGTGTGTCTAATGCTGTTAGACTCAGGAGATAGTCCTGTCATAGTGGATTGGCGGTTAGGTTCAGATCAGCCATGATCTTATTGAATGGCGGAGCAGGCTCGAGGGGCCAATTGGCCTACTCCTGCTCCTATTTCTTATGTTCTTATGTTCTTATGCTCTGATCCCCCTGACAGTCCCGGGGCTCTGATCCCCCAGATAGTCCCGGGGCTCTGATCCCCCTGACAGTCCCGGGGCACTGATCCCCCAGACAGTACTGGGGCACTGATCCCCCAGACAGTCCCGGGTCACTGACCTCCAGAGAGTCGCGGGGCACTGATCCCCCAGACAGTCCCGGGGCACTGATCCCCCTGACAGTCCCGGGGCTCTGATCCACCCAGACAGTCCCGGGGCTCTGATCCCCCAGACAGTCCCGGGGCACTGATCCCCCAGACAGTCCCGGGGCACTGATCCCCCAGACAGTCCCGGGGCTCTGATCCCCCAGACAGTCCCGGGGCACTGATCCCCCAGACAGTCCAGGGACACTGATCCCCCAGACAGTCCCGGGGCACTGATCCCCCAGACAGCCCTGGGGCTCTGATCCCCCAGACAGTCCTGGGGCACTGATCCCCCAGACAGTCCCGGGGCACTGATCCCCCAGACAGTCCCGGGGCTCTGATCCCCCAGACAGTCCTGGGGCACTGATCCCCCAGACAGTCCTGGGGCTCTGATCCCCGAGACAGCCCTGGGGCTCTGATCCCCCAGACAGTCCTGGGGCACTGATCCCCCAGACAGTCCCGGGGCTCTGATCCCCCAGACAGTCCTGGGGCTCTGATCCCCCAGATAGTCCTGGGGCTCTGATCCCCCCGACAGTCCCGGGGCTCTGATCCCCCAGACAGTCCTGGGGCACTGATCCCCCAGACAGTCCTGGGGCTCTGATCCCCGAGACAGCCCTGGGGCTCTGATCCCCCAGACAGTCCTGGGGCTCTGATCCCCCAGACAGTCCCGGGGCACTGATCCCCCAGACAGTCCCGAGGCACTGATCCCCCAGACAGTCCCGGGGCTCTGATCCCCCAGACAGTCCCGGGGCTCTGATCCCCCAGACAGTCCTGGGGCTCTGATCCCCCAGACAGTCCTGGGGCTCTGATCCCCCAGACAGTCCCTGGGCTCTGATCCCCCAGACAGTCCCGGGGCTCTGATCCCCCAGACAGTCCCGGGCCACTGATCCCCCAGACAGTCCCGGGCCACTGATCCCCCAGACAGTCCCGGGGCTCTGATCCCCCAGACAGTCCCGGGGCTCTGATCCCCCAGACAGTCCCGGGGCTCTGATCCCCCAGAGACTCCCGGGGCTCTGATCCCCCCAGACAGTCCCGGGGCACTGATCCCCCAGACAGTCCCGGGGCACTGACCCCCCAGACAGTCCCGGGACACTGATCCCCCAGACAGTCATAGAAACATAGAAATAAAGAAGATAGGAGCAGGAGTAGGCCATTCGGCCCCTCGAGCCTGCTCCGCCATTCAATGAGATCATGGCTGATCGTCCAAATTCACTACCCTGTTCCTAACTTCTCTCCATATCCCTTGATCCCTTTAGCCTTAAGAAATATATCCAACTCGTTCTTGAATATATTTAATGAATTGGCTTCTACTGCCTTCTTTGGTAGAGGATTCCACAGGTTCACCACTCTCTGGGTGAAGAAATTCCTCCTCATCTCTGTCCTAAATGGCTTACCCCTTATCCTTAGACTGTGACCCCTGGTTCTGGACTCCCCGACCATCGGGAACATCCTTCCAGCATCTAGTCTGTCTAGTCCTGTTAGAATTTTATAAGTTTCTATGAGATCCCCTCTCATTCTTCTAAACTCCAGCGAGTACAAGCCCAATCGACCCAATCTCTCCTCATACGTCATTCCTGCCATCCCAGGTATCAGTCTGGTGAATCTTCGCTGCACTCCCTCCATGGCAAGAACATCCTTCCTCAGATAAGGCGACCAAAACTGCACACAATACTCCAGATGTGGTCTCACCAAGGCCCTGTACAACTGCAGCAAGACATCCTTGTTCCTGTACTCAAACCGTCTTGCTACGAAGGCCAACATACCATTTGCCTTCTTAACCGCCTGCTGCATCTGCATGCTTACTTTCGGCGATTGGTGCACAAGGACGCCCAGGTCTCGTTGCACTTCCCCTTCTCCCAATCTATTGCCATTCAGATAATAATCTGCCTTCCTGTTTTTGACACCAAAGTGGATAACCTCGCATTTATCCACGTTATATTGCATCTGCCATGCTTCTGCCCAATCACCCAACCTGTCCAAATCATACTGGAGTTTCTCGGTATCCTCCTCACAGCACACACGCCCACCCAGCTTTGTGTCGTCTGCAAATTTGGAGATATTACATCTAGTTCCCTCATCCAGATCATTAATATATATTGTGAATAGCTGGGGTCCAAGGACCGATCCCTGCGGTACCCCACTAGTCACTGCCTGCCACTCGGAAAAAGAGCCGTTTATTCCAACTCTTTGCTTTCTGTCTGCCAACCAGTTCTCTATCCAAGTCAATACCTTGCCCCCAATCCCATGTGCTTTAATTTTACACGCTAATCTCTTATGCGGGACCTTATCAAAAGCCTTTTGAAAATCCAAATACACCACATCCACTGGTTCTCCCTTATCTATTTTACCAGTTACATCCTCAAAAAATTCCAGTAGATTAGTCAAGCACGATTTACCTTTTGTAAATCCATGTTGACTTTGTCCGATCCGGTCACTTTTTTCCAAGTGTTCTGCTATTACATCCTTTATAATGGACTCTAGCATTTTCCCCACTACCAATGTCAGGCTTACCAGTCTGTACTTTCCCGTTTTCTCTCTACCACCTTTTTTGAACAGTGGGGTTACATTAGCTACCCTCCAATCCATGGGTACTGTTCCAGAGTCTATAGAATTTTGGAAGATGACCAGCAATGCATCTACTATTTCTTGGGCCACTTCCTTAAGTACCCTAGGATGTAGATTATCAGGCCCTGGGGATTTATCGGCCCTCAATCCCATCAATTTCCCCAACACCATTTCCCTACAAATACTGATTTCATTCAGTTCCTCCCTCTCATTAGACCCTATGTTCCCTGACATCTCTGGGAGGTTATTTGTGTCCTCCTTTGTGAAGACAGACCAAAGTATGTATTTAATTGGTCAGCCATTTCTTTGTTCCCCATTATAAATTCCCCTGATTCTGACTGCAAGGGACCTACGCTGGACTTCACCAATCTTTTTCTCTTCACATATCTATAAAAGCTTTTACAGTCAGTTTTTATGTTCCCTGCAAGCTTACTCTCACACTCTATTTTCCCCCTTTTAATTAATCCCTTTGACCTCCTTTGTTGAATACTAAACTGCTCCCAATCCTCAGGTTTACTTCTTTTTCTGGCCAATTCATATGTCCTCTCCTTGGATCTTATGCTATCCCTAATTTCCCTTGTTAGCCACGGTTGAGTCACCTTTTTTGTTTTATTTTTATGCCAAATTGGGATGAACAAATTTTGTAGTTCAGCCATGCGGCCTTTGAATGTTTGCCATTGCCCATCCACCGTCAACCCTTTGAGTGTCATTCCCCAATCAATCCTACCCAACTCGCGCCTCATACCATCGTAGTCTCCTTTATTTAAATTCAGGACCCTAGTCTCTGAGTCAACTACTTCATTCTCCATCTTAATGAAGAATTCTATCATATTATGATCGCTCTGACACAAGGGGCCTCGCACAACAAGATTGCTAATTAATCCTTTCTCATTACATAATACCCAGTCTAAGATGGCCTGATCTCTAGTTGGTTCCTCGACATATTGGTCCAGGAAACCATCCCATATACACTCCAGGAATTCCTCCTCCACAGTATTGTTACTAATTTGGTTAGCCCAATCTATATGTAGATTAAAGTCACCCATGATAACTGCTGTGCCCTTATTGCACGCTTCTCTAATTTCCCGTTTGATGCCATCCCCAACCTCCGCCTTACTGTTTGGAGGTCTGTATACAACTCCCACTAATGTTTTCTGCCCCTTGGTATTTCTCAGCTCTACCCATACAGATTCCACATCATCAGAGCTAATATACTTCCTTTCAATTGTGTTAATCCCCTCTTTAACCAGCAATGCTACCCCACCTCCTTTTCCTTTTTGCCTATCTTTCCTGAATATTGAATATCCAGGGATATTGAGTTCCCAGCCTTGGCCACCCTGGAGCCATGTTTCCGTAATCCCAATCATATCATATTCATTTACCTCTATTTGCGCAGCTAATTCATCCACCTTATTACGAATGCTCCTTGCATTAAGACACAAAGCCTTCAGGCTTGTTTTTTTAACGCTCTTAGATCTTTTAGAATTAATATTTACTGTGGCCATGTTTGATTTAAACCCTTGATTTCTCTGCCTGCCACTTTTGTTTTTCTCCTTCCTGTCTTTTGCTTTTATCCTTGTTTCCCTTTCCTCTGTCTCTCTGCTCAGGTTCCCAACCCCCTGCCATTTTAGTTTAAACCCTCCCCCAGAGCACTAGCAAACACTCCCCCTAGGACATCGGGGCTCTGATCCCCCAGACAGTCCCGGGCCACTGATCCCCCAGACAGTCCCAGGGCTCTGATCCCCCAGACAGTCCCGGGGCTCTGATCCCCCAGACAGTCCCGGGGCACTGATCCCCCAGACAGTCCCGGGGCACTGATCCCCCAGACAGTCCCGGGGCTCTGATCCCCCAGACAGTCCCGGGGCTCTGATCCCCCAGACAGTCCCGGGGCAGCAGGTTCTTTTTGCTCCCTGTATGCTTATTCAGCCCAGTGATAACATGGGGATTTGGAACATGTCATTGCTCAACGCTGGTTCTAATGGGATCACAACCCACTTTTGTTTGTTGTTAACCGCAAAATAGTTTGGTAAATATACTTAGTGGACTGCGGCACTTCAAATTTGTCATCCAACTAAATGCTAGGAAAGCTTAAACATCTGCGAGCTGCAAAGTAAGTTGAGGGATTCAGGCTGATGCGCAGTGACAATCCATACCTAAACACTGGCACAGACAGCATGGACTGATGCTCAAAACTGCACAGGGCTCTGGTCAGACCCACCGCGGGCACTGTGTCCAGCTCTGGTCAGACCCACCTTGAGCACGGTGTCCAGTTCTGGTCAGACCCACCTTGAGCACTGTGTCCAGTTCTGGTCAGACCCACCCTGAGCACTGTGTCCAGCTCTGGTCAGACCCACCTTGAGCACTGGGTCCAGTTCTGGTCAGACCCACCTTGAGCACTGTGTCCAGTCCTGATCAGTCCCACCTTGAGCACTGGGTCCAGTTCTGGTCAGACCCACCTTGAGCACTGTGTCCAGTCCTGATCAGACCCACCTTGAGCACTGTGTCCAGTCCTGATCAGTCCCACCTTGAGCACTGGGTCCAGTTCTGGTCAGACCCACCTTGAGCACTGTGTCCAGTTCTGGTCAGACACACCTTGAGCACTGTGTCCAGTTCTGGTCAGACTCACCTTGAGCACTGTGTCCAGTCCTGGTCAGACCCACCTTGAGCACTGTGTCCAGCTCTGGTCAGACCCACCTTGAGCACTGTGTCCAGTTCTGGTCAGTCCCACCTTGAGCACTGTGTCCAGTCCTGGTCAGACCCACCTTGAGCACTGGGTCCAGTCCTGGTCAGACCCACCTTGAGCACTGGGTCCAGTCCTGGTCAGACCCACCTTGAGCACTGTGTCCAGTCCTGGTCAGACCCACCTTGAGCACTGTGTCCAGTCCTGGTCAGACCCACCTTGAGCACTGTGTCCAGCTCTGGTCAGACCCACCTTGAGCACTGTGTCCAGTTCTGGTCAGTCCCACCTTGAGCACTGTGTCCAGTCCTGGTCAGACCCACCTTGAGCACTGGGTCCAGTCCTGGTCAGACCCACCTTGAGCACTGGGTCCAGTCCTGGTCAGACCCACCTTGAGCACTGTGCCCAGTCCTGGTCAGACCCACCGTGAGCGCTGTGTCCAGTTCTGGTCAGACCCACCTTGAGCACTGGGTCCATTCCTGGTCAGACCCACCATGAGCACTGTGTCCAGTCCTGGTCAGACCCACCTTGAGCACAGTGTCCAGTTCTGGTTAGACCCACCTTGAGCACTGTGTCCAGTCCTGGTCAGACCCACCTTGAGCACTGTGTCCAGTCCTGGTCAGACCCACCTTGAGCACTGGGTCCAGTCCTGGTCAGACCCACCTTGAGCACAGTGTCCAGTTCTGGTCAGACCCACTTGAGCACAGTGTCCAGTTCTGGTCAGACCCACCCTGAGCACTGTGTCCAGTTCTGGTCAGACCCACCTTGAGCACAGTGTCCAGTTCTGGTCAGACCCACCTTGAGCACTGTTTCCAGATCTGGTCAGACCCACCTTGAGCACTGTCATAGAGTCATAGAGTTTTACAGCACAGAAAGAGGCCCTTCGGCCCATCGTGTCTGCACCGCCCATCCATCCCTGTCCAGTCTAATCCCATTTTCCAGCATTTGGTCCATAGCCTTGTATGCAATGGCATTTCAAGTGCTCATCCAAATGCTTCTTGAATGTTGTGAGGGTTCCTGCCTCTACAACCCTTTTAGGCATTGAGTTCCACATTCCAACCACCCTCTGGGTGAAAAAGTTCCTCCTCAAATCCCCTCTAAATCTCCTGCCCCTTACCCTGAATCTATGCCCCCTTGGTATTGACCCCCCTACTAAGGGGAAAAGTTCCTCTTTGTCTACCCTATCTATGCCCCTCATCATTTTGTACACCTCAATCAGGTCCCTCCTCAGCCTTCTTTGCTCCAAGGAAAACAACCCCAGCCTGTTTAGTCTTTCTTCATAGCTGAGGCGCTCCATCCCAGGTAACATCCTGGTGAATCTTCTCTGCACCCTCTCCAAAGCAATCACATCCTTCCTATAGTGAGGCGACCAGAACTGCACACAGTTCTCCAGCTGTGGCCTCACCAGCGTTTTGTACAGCTCCATCATAACCTCCCTGCTCTTATATTCTATGCCTCGGCTAATGAAGGCAAGTATCCCATATGCCTTTTTAACCACCTTATCTACCTGTTCCGCTGCCTTCAGGGATCTATGTACATGTACACCAAGGTCCCTCTGACCCTCTGTACTTCCTAGGGTCCTACCACTCATTGTGTATTCCCTTGCCTTATTTGTCCGTCCAAAATGCATCACCTCGCACTTTTCAGGGTTAAATTCCATTTGCCACTTTTCCGCCCATCTGACCAACCCGTTTATATCGTCCTGTAGCCGGAGGCTTTCCTCCTTGCAATTTACCACCCCACCAATTTTCGTGTCATCTGCAAACTTACTGATCATACCTTTTACATTCTCATCCAAATCATTTATGTAGATCACAAACAACAAGGGACCCAGCACCGATCCCTGAGGTACCCCACTGGACACAGGCTTCCAGTCACAAAAGCAACCTTCGACCATCACCCTCTGCCTCCTGCCACTCAGCCAGTTTAGGATCCAACGCGCCAAGGCACCCTGGATCCCATGGGCTCTTACCTTCTTGACCAGTCTCCTATGCGGGACTTTGTCAAAAGCTTTACTGAAGTCCATGTAAACCACATCCACAGCATTTCCCTCATCCACCTCCCTAGTCACCCCCTCGAAAAATTCAATCAGATTTGTCAGACATGATTTACCCTTGACAAAGCCACGCTGACTATCCCCGATTAATCCTTGCCTCTCCAAGTGGAGACTAATTTTGTCCCTCAGAATTTTTTCCAATAATTTCCCTACCACAGATGTTAGGCTCACTGGCCTGTAATTCCCTGGTTTATCCCTGCTACCCTTCTTGTATAATGGTACTACATTAGCTGTTCTCCAGTCCTCTGGTACATCCCCTGTGGCCAGAGAGGTTCTGAAAATTTGTGTCAGAGCCCCTGCAATCTCCTCCTTTGCCTCCCACAGCAGCCTGGGATACATCTCGTCCAGGCCTGGGGATTTATCCACTTTTTGGCCTGCTAAAACCGCTAGCACCTCCTCCCTCTCGATGCTAATATGTTCAAGTATGTCACAGTCCCCTTGCCCGATTTCTATGTCTGCATCGTCTTTCTCCATAGTGAACACAGATGCAAAAAATTCATTTAAAACCCCGCCTACATCATCTGGCTCTACACACAGATTGCCACTTTGGTCCCTAATGGGCCCTACCCTTTCCCTGGTTATCCTCTTGCCCTTAATATACTTATAAAACATCTTAGGATTTTCCTTTATTTTGCTCGCCAGTGTTATTTCATGGCCCCTCCTCGCCCTCCTAATTTCTTTTTTAAGTATGCCCCTGCACTTTTTATACTCCTCTAGGGCTTCTTCCGTCTTTAGTCTTTTGTAACTGCCAAAAGCCCCCCTTTTATTTCTAATGCATTTTTGTATATCCCTTGTCATCCAAGGTTCCCTTTGCTTGTTGGTCCCACCCTTGACCTTTACAGGAACATGTTGGCGTTGTACTCTCTCTATTTCCCTTCTGAAAGTCTCCCACTGTTTTGATGTGGATTTTCCTATAAGTAGCTGCTCCCAGTCCACTTTGGCCAGATCCTGCCTTATCATATTAAAATCGGCCTTCCCCCAATTTAGAACCCTTATTTCCGGGCCGTCTTTGTCTTTTTCCATGACCACCTTAAATCTCACCGAATTATGGTCACTGTCGCCAAAATGCTCTCCTACTGATACTTCCACCACTTGCCCGGCTACATTCCCCAGAATTAGGTCCAGTACCGCCCCCTCTCTTGTAGGACTTTCTACATGTTGGCTCAAAAAGCTCTCCTGGATGCACTTTAAGAATTCTGCACCCTCTAAGCCTTTCACACTCTGACTATCCCAATTTATATTGGGGAAGTTGAAATCCCCCACTATTATTACCCTATTATTTTCGCACTTCTCTGAGATTTGCCTACATATCTGTTCCTCTATCTCCCCCTGACTGTTTGGGGGCCTATAGTACACTCCCAGCAAAGTGCTTGCCCCCTTTTTGTTTTTAAGTTCTACCCATATGGCCTCATTAGAGGAACCCGCTAATATATCATCCCTCCTTACAGCAGTAATTGACTCCTTAATTAATATTGCAACACCCCCTCCACTTTTACACCCCCCTCTGTCTCGCCTGAAGATTCTATACCCCGGAACTGTGTCCAGTTCTGGTCAGACCCACCTTGAGCACAGTGTCCAGTTCTGGTCAGACCCACCTTGAGCACTGTGTCCAGTTCTGGTCAGACCCACCTTGAGCATGGTGTCCAGTCCTGGTCAGACCCACCTTGAGCACAGTGTCCAATTCTGGTCAGACAGCACCTTGAGCACTGTGTCCAGTTCTGGTCAGACCCACCTTGAGCACTGTGTCCAGTTCTGGTCAGTCCCACCTTGAGCACTGTGTCCAGTTCTGGTCAGTCCCACCTTGAGCACTGTGTCCAGTTCTGGTCAGACAGCACCTTGAGCACTGTGTCCAGTTCTGGTCAGACCCACCTTGAGCACAGTGTCCAGTTCTGGTCAGACCCACCTTGAGCACTGTGTCCAATTCTGGTCAGACCCACCTTGAGCACTGTGTCCAGTTCTGGTCAGACAGCACCTTGAGCACTGTGTCCAGTTCTGGTCAGACAGCACCTTGAGCACTATGTCCAGTTCTGGTCAGACAGCACCTTGAGCACTGTGTCCAGTTCTGGTCAGACCCACCTTGAGCACTGGGTCCAGTCCTGGTCAGACCCACCTTGAGCACTGGGTCCAGTTCTGGTCAGACCCACCTTGAGCACTGTGTCCAGTTCTGGTCAGACCCACCTTGAGCACTATGTCCAGTTCTGGTCTGTCCCACCTTGAGCACTGTGTCCAGTCCTGGTCAGTCCCACCTCGGGCACTGTGTCCAGTTCTGGTCAGACCCACCTTGAGCACTGGGTCCAGTTCTGGTCAGACCCACCTTGAGCACTGTGTCCAGTTCTGGTCACTGAGACATAAGGGAAACATTTAAGTGCTGGAGGCAGGGCAGAGAAGGTCTATCAGGGTGATCCCCGGGGTCACAGTTAAGAGGAAAGACTGCAGATACGAGGGCTTATTAACCGGGGCATGAGGTGTCATGGAGGTGATCTTACAGAGGGATATAAGACAGTAAAAGGAGGTCCAGACCATGACTCCAAAGTAAAGAGTGGCAGTCGGACTAGTAAACGGACTGATGTTAGCAGGTTCATCTCACACCGGGGCAGGTCTTGTCTTTGTGCGACATTGTAAAGCGAGTGATGGTGAGTCAGTAGCCCGATTCACATCTTTTGAGCTTGATTTCATTGAAGTCAACGGAAATAAAATTCAGGAGAGACTTAAAAAGGGGCTGCCGACTCGCTATCACCCGCTGTACAGCATCGCACAAAGTCAAAACCTACCCCAGAGAGTGATCGAGACCTGGACTGGCGTGTGGGGAGGGGAGTGGAGGTTGGAGTCAGTTGCATGAATCAACATCACTAAAACAGATTATCTGGTCATCATCACATTGCTGTCTGTGGGACTTTGCTGTGAGCAGATTGACTACCGCGTCTCCTACTTTACAACAGTGACTACACTTCAAAAGTACTTCATTGGTTGTAAAGCACTTTGGGACGTCCTGAGGACTTGAAAGGCGCTGTCGAAATACAAGTTCTTCCTTTCTTTCTTTTGTGGTGTGTTGGGGGGACTGTGGGTCTGTCTGGATCGATGAGCTAGGGCTGGACCGATGACCTCCATTCCATCTGTCGATCGAGACAGCTTTCTCCAGCTTGTCCCGTCTTTCCTTCCTGTAATCCCAGTCAGAGAGTGAGCAGAATTGGATCTTTACCCCAGGAAGCGTATCTTCAGCTGCATGTTCGTGCATACACTGTTCCAGCGGGAAGAAAGCACAGGCAATATTTATTTTGTATTATTATTTGGAAACCCAGTTAAAGGAGCCCATGGTACAGTGACTCTGCCGAGGGTGGAAGGAGAAGGTGCAGGACGTCAGGAAGCTGTGGTTAGGTAACGCCACGTTCATCAGAAACTCTCAGCATTTCACGCACTGAATTCCTTCGCAGTGCAGTCACTAGTCAAACATGGTAGACAATTTGCACACAGCAAGATCCCGTAAACGATACTAAAGGTAAATGACCAGTTAATCTGATTTTTAGTGCTGTTGGTTGAGGGAGAAATATTGTCCAGGACACTAGGAGAACTCCCCTGCCTCCTCTTCCGATAGTGCCGTGATATCGTTAACCTTAACCCAAAAGGCGGCAACCCCGACCACGCAGTACTCCCTCTTCAAAAGAGACAGCACAGACTTGATGGGACGAATGGCCTCCTTCTATGCTGTACTATTCTATGATTCTATGAAAAGGGATACTCTGCTCAGAGTCTCTGGGAAGACACTCGACTGTAGTACTGAGGGAGCACTGCACTGTCGGAGGGGCAGTACTGAGGGTGCGCTGCACTGTCGGAGGGGCAGTACTGAGGGTGCGCTGCACTGTCGGAGGGGAAGTACTGAGGGAGTGCTGCACTGTCGGAGGGGCAGTACTGAGGGAGCGCTGCACTGTCGGAGGGGCAGTACTGAGGGTGCGCTGCACTGTCGGAGGGGCAGTACTGAGGGAGCGCTGCTCTGTCGGAGGGGCGGTACTGAGGGAGCGCTGCAGTGTCGGAGGGGCAGTACTGAGGGATAGCCGCACTGTCGGAGGGGCAGTACTGAGGGAGTGCTGCACTGTCGGAGGGGCAGTACTGAGGGAGTGCTGCACTGTTGGAGGGTCAGTACTGAGGGAGTGCTGCACTGTCGGAGGGGCAGTACTGAGGGAGTGCTGCACTGTTGGAGGGTCAGTACTGAGGGAGTGCTGCACTGTTGGAGGGGCAGTACTGAGGGAGCACTGCACTGTCGGAAGGGCAGCACTGGGGGAGTGCTGCATTGTCGGAGGGGCAGTACTGAGGGAGTGCTGCACTGTCGGAAGGGCAGTACTGAGGGAGCGCCGCACTGTCGGAGGGGCAGTACTAAGGGAGCGCTGCACTGTCGGAGGGACAGTACTGAGGGAGCGCTGCACTGTCGGAGGGTCAGTACTGAGGGAGCGCTGCACTGTTGGAGGGGCAGTACTGAGGGAGCGCTGCACTGTCGGAGGGTCAGTACTGAGGGAGTGCCGCACTGTCGGAGGGGCAGTACTGAGGGAGTGCTGCACTGCCGGAGGGGCAGTACTGAGGGAGCTTTACACTGTCCGAGGGTCAGTACTGAGGGAGCGCTGCACTGTTGGAGGGGCAGTACTGAGGGAGCGCTGCACTGTCGGAGGGGCAGTACAGAGGGAGTGTTGCACTGTCGGAGGGGCAGTACTGAGGGAGCGCTGCACTGTCGGAGGGGCAGTACAGAGGGAGTGTTGCACTGTCGGAGGGTCAGTACTGAGGGAGCGCTGCACTGTTGGAGGGGCAGTACTGAGGGAGCACTGCACTGTCGGAGGGGCAGTACAGAGGGAACGCTGCACTGTCGGAGCGGCGGTACAGAGGGAGTGTTGCACTGTCGGAGGGGCAGTACTGAGGGAGCGCTGCACTGTCGGAGGGACAGTACTGAGGGAGCGCTGCACTGTCGGAGGGGCAGTACAGAGGGAGTGTTGCACTGTCGGAGGGGCAGTACTGAGGGAGCGCTGCACTGTCGGAGGGGCAGTACTGAGGGAGTGTTGCACTGTCGGAGGGGCAGTACTGAGGGAGTGCTGCACTGTCGGAGGGGCAGTACTGACGGAGTGCTGCACTGTCGGAGGGGCAGTACTGAGGGAACGCTGCACTGTCAGAGGGGCAGTACTGAGGGAACGCTGCACTGTCAGAGGGACAGTACTGAGGGAGCGCTGCACTGTCGGAGGGGCAGTACTGAGTGAGCGCTGCACTGTCGGAGGGGCAGTACTGAGGGAGCGCTGCACTGTCGGGGGGGCAGTACTGAGGGAGCGCCGCACTGTCGGAGGGGCAGTACTGAGGGAGCGCTGCACTGTTGGAGGGGCAGTACTGAGGGAGCGCTGCACTGTCGGAGGGGCAGTACTGAGTGAGCGCTGCACTGTCGGAGGGGCAGTACTGAGGGAGCGCCGCACTGTCGGAGGGGCAGTACTGAGGGAGCGCTGCACTGTCGGAGGGGCAGTACTGAGGGAGCGCTGCACTGTCGGAGGGGCAGTACTGAGGGAGTGCTGCACTGTCGGAGGGGCAGTACTGACGGAGTGCTGCACCGTCGGAGGGGCAGTACTGAGGGAACGCTGCACTGTCAGAGGAGCAGTACTGAGGGAACGCTGCACTGTCGGAGGGGCAGTACTGAGGGAGCGCTGCACTGTCGGAGGGGCAGTACTGAGTGAGCGCTGCACTGTCGGAGGGGCAGTACTGAGGGAGCGCTGCACTGTTGGGGGACAGTACTGAGGGAGCGCCGCACTGTCGGAGGGGCAGTACTGAGGGAGCGCTGCACTGTCGGAGGGGCAGTACTGAGTGAGCGCTGCACTGTCGGAGGGGCAGTACTGAGGGAGCGCTGCACTGTCGGGGGGGCAGTACTGAGGGAGCGCCGCACTGTCGGAGGGGCAGTACTGAGTGAGCGCTGCACTGTCGGAGGGGCAGTACTGAGGGAGCGCTGCACTGTCGGAGGGGCAGTACTGAGGGAGCGCTGCACTGTCGGAGGGGCAGTACTGAGTGAGCGCTGCACTGTCGGAGGGGCAGTACTGAGGGAGCGCTGCACTGTCGGAGGGGCAGTACAGCGGGAGTGTTGCACTGTCTGATGTGCACTCTTTTGGATGAACCTTTAAACCGAGGCCCCATCTGCCCTCTCAGGTGGATGTTGAAAATCCCAGGTACACTATTGGACGGCGAGCAGGGGAGTTCTCTCCGGTGTCCTTGGGCCAACATTCCTCAACCAGCAACACCAAAATAAACTCCCCGATTAACTGGCCATTCAACACGCTGCGGCCTTTGGTGGGATCTCACTGTGCAAAATAGCTGCCACATTTGCTACATAGCAAAAGTAATTGTACTTCAAATTAATTCACTTGGGAGATTTCTGAGAAGTGTGAGAAGGGGCTATATATAAATACAAGTCCTTTCTTTCAATCATTTGGTGCAGCGTTCGTTTTATGCTTCTAAAGGAGACACTGATTCTGAATGAAAAGTAGT
Organism: Somniosus microcephalus; assembly: GCF_052327205.1. NCBI lineage: Eukaryota > Metazoa > Chordata > Chondrichthyes > Squaliformes > Somniosidae > Somniosus > Somniosus microcephalus. The sequence continues at coordinate 6,259,794 of NC_140998.1, read as the reverse complement.
TGAGGAAAGGAAAGTGCATTTTCTGTACTGCCCAGCCAAGAATAGAAAGACTTCCCTTGTTTGTTCGCTGAGCCCGTGTGAAGGCGAGAGAGAGAGAGAGAGACTGCAGCAGGCAGAGGCTGAATGGGCACAGGGCAGTGGAAAGTGCAGAGTAAATATTTCACCGCTGGACAGGGTCACATTATGAGGTTTGAAAATAGCAGAGCGAAGCCCTCGGGGGAACCGTATCCTGCTTCACACTGCACTCCCGCCCTGTCAAACACATTTAACATCCAGCTGCTTGCTCCTGCCCTGTCACGCAGGCAACGTGCTTTCTGTGAGCTCTCTTCCTTCACAGTAACCGAAGTGGCTGTCCTTTGTGCTTTTTCCCCTCCCCACAGCTCTGACGTCGGTCAGGGGTCGTGCGGGAACAGGTTGTTTCGTAGCTATCTGGCCATTAAGAACACATGCCCATCCTCCCTGCTTGCCCGCTAGCAAGTGCCTCAGTAACCTGCTTTTGTCCTACTTATGTGTCAGCGTGGCTCAGTGGGTAGCACTCATTGAAACATAGAAACATAGAAGATAGGAGCAGGAGTAGGCCATTCGGCCCCTTGAGCCTGCTCCGCCATTTAATGAGATCATGGCTGATCATCCAAATTCAGTACCCGGTCCCTGCTTTCTCCCCATACCCCTTGATCCCTTTAGCCTTAAGAAATATATCTAACTCCTTGAATATATTTAATGAATTGGCCTCAGCTGCCTTCTGTGGTAAAGAATTCCACAGGTTCACCACTCTCTGGGTGAAGATATTCCTCCTCATCTCTGTCCTAAATGGCTTACCCCTTATCCTTAGACTGTGATCCCTGGTTCTGGACTCCCCCGCCATCGGGAACATCCTTCCTGCATCTAGTCTGTCTAGTCCTGTTAGAATTTTATAAGTTTCAATGAGATCCCCTCTCATTCTTCTAAACTCTAGTGAATATAAGCCTAATCGACCCAATCTCTCCTCATACGTCATTCCTGCCATCCCAGGTATCAGTTTGGTGAATCTTCGCTGCACTCCCTTCATGGCAAGAACATCCTTCCTTAGATAAGGCGACCAAAACTGCACACAATACTAAAGGTGTGGTCTCACCAAGGCCCTATATAACTGCAGCAACACATCCTTGCTCCTGTACTCGAATCCTCTCGCTATGAAGGCCAACATACCATTTGCCTTCTTAACCACCTGCTGCACCTGCATGCTTACCTTCAGCGACTGGTGCACAAGGACACCCAGGTCTCGTTGCACTTCCCCTTTTACCAATCTATTGCCGTTCAGATAATAATCTGCCTTCCTGTTTTTGCCACCAAAGTGGATAACCTCGCATTTATCCACATTATACTGCATCTGCCATGCATCTGCCCAATCACCCAACCTGTCCAAATCATACTGGAGTTTCTCTGCATCCTCCTCACAGCACACACGTCCACCCAGCTTTGTGTCGTCTGCAAACTTGGAGATATTACATCTAGTTCCCTCATCTAGATCATTAATATATATTGTGAACGGCTGGGGTCCTAGGACCGATCCCTGCGGTACCCCACTAGTCACTGCCTGCCACTCGGAAAAAGACCCGTTTATTCCAACTCTTTGCTTCCTGCCTGCCAACCAGTTCTCTATCCAAGTCAGTACCTTGCCCCCAATCCCATGTGCTTTAACTTTACACGCTAATCTCTTATGCGGGACCTTATCGAAAGCCTTCTGAAAGTCCAAATACACTCTCTCATGTCTTAGTCAGAAGGCTGTGGGTTCAAGTCCCACTTCAGAGACTTGAGAACAAAAGTCCAGGCTGACACTCCAGTTCAGTAGTGACGGAGTGCTGCACTGTCGGAGGTGCCGTCTTTCGGATGAGACGTTAAACCGAGGCCCCGTCTGCTCTCTCAGGTGGATGTAAATGATCCCAGGGCACTATTTTGAAGAAGAGCAGGGGAGTTCTCCCCGGTGTCCTGGCCAATATTTATCCCTCAATCAACATCACTAAAACAGATTACCCGGTCATTATCACATTGCTGTTTTTGGGATCTTGCTGTGCGCACATTGGCTGCCGCGTTTCCTACATTACAGCAGTGACTACACTTCAGAAAGTACTTCATTGGCTGTAAAGCACGTTGGGCAGTCCTGACAGCGTGAAATGCGCTATAGAAATGCAAGTCTTTTTTTGGACTCAAGTTTCAGCAGTAGCTCAGTGACTCTCACGTCTGAGTCAGAGGTTGTAGGTTCAGTCTGCTCTCCAGAGTATAAGGGTAAACCAGCGAGAGACATAAAAACAGACTGTAAAAACTTCTATAGGTATGTAAAAAGGAAAAGATTAGTGAAAGTAAATGTGGGTCCCTTACAGGCTGAGACAGGAGAAATTATAATGGGGAATAAGGAAATAACAACGAAATTAAACAAATACTTTGGCTGTAATTTTGCGTTCGGTGACGGGATGGGTGCGGGTCAGCTGGTTTCCGGGTTCCGGTCCCGCCCCCAGCTGCCTCCGCTCCACAGATGCGATTTTCCTTTAATTGACCTTGTTAAGCGGGCTTCACGGCCAATTAACAGGAAGCGGATCTGATGACTTCATTTGATGACCCGTCATCTGCCGGTTTCCTTAAAGGGACCATGCACAATTTTATTTTGACAGTTGATTTCTCAGTGTTTGACAGCATTGAGGTGCTGAAAACACTGACAGTCACTGCACAAAGGTGAACTCTTGCACCCAGGCTCTCCACTGACTCCCTCCATATGCTGGAATAGATGGCAGCTGCAGGTGAGATGACAGAAGCGATCTGTCACTGGTGAGAGAGGTTCTCCCAATGAGGTGGCACTGGACATATAGTTGGATTTAAAAACTTGTAAGCTAAAGAAATCTGTATATGTTTTAAAAATGCAGTAACCAACATTTTCTTTGCTCTGAAACTCACCATGTGCAACATTGCATCCTTCACACCACTTCTGCAGCTGTCATCTTTTCACAAACATTACACCAGACTCACAACACACCACACTTACCTGGCGTGGTGTCCGAACGTCGGGAAACCCGACCCAGAAGTGGGAAAATCGAAAAACAGGCTGAACACTGCTGACAAGTACCTGTTAATAGGCAGGTATTTACCTTTAATCGGTTTCCCGCCGCTAGGTGTCGGGTCCATTCGCGAATCGGGGACCCGACATTTGGGAAGGCGGGTTCGGGACCCACCATCAATCAATAGGACTTTAACCTCTGACCCGCCTCTCTGAGCACCGGCAAAATCGTGGCCTTTGTGTTTGTCTTCACGGAAGAAGGTGCAAAAAACTTCCCGGAAATAGTGGAGAACCAAGGGTCTAGCGAGAATGTGGAACTGAAAGAAATTATGATTAGTAAAAAAAATAGTACTGGCGAAATCAATGGGACTGAAAGCCGATAAATCCCCTGGACCTGATGGCCTACATCCTAGGGTTTTGAAAGAGGTGACTATAGACATAGTGGATGCATTAGTTGTCATTTTTCAAAATTCCATAGATTACAGCACGGTGGCATAGTGGTTAGCACTGTTGCCTCACAGCGCCAGGGACCCGGGTTCGAATCCGGCCTCGGGTGACTGTCGGTGTGGAGTTTACACATTCTCCCCGTGTTTGCGTGGGTTTCCTCCGGGTGCTCCGGTTTCCTCCCACAGTCCAAAGATGTGCAGGTTAGGTTGATTGGCTATGATAAATTGACCCTTAGTGTTAGGGGGATTAAATACGTGGGGTTACAGGGATAGGGTGGGATATGTGTCGGTGCAGGCTCGATGGGCCGAAATGGCCTCTATCTGCACTGTGGGGTTTCTGTGATTCTGTGTGATTATAGAACGGTTCCCGCGGATTGGAAGGTAGCAAATGTAACCCCACTATTTAAGAAAGGAGGGAGAGAGAAAACGGGGAACTACAGACCAGTTAGCCTGATATCAGTAGTAGGGAAATGCTAGAATCTATTATTAAGGACGTAGTAACAGGGCACTTAGAAAATAATAATAGGATTGGGCAGAGTCAACACGGATTTATGAAAGGAAAATCGTGTTTGACAAATCTGTTAGAGTTTTCTGAGGTTGTAACTAGCAGAGTAGATAAGGGGGAACCAGTGGATGTGGTGTATTTGGATTTTCAGAAGGCTTTCTATAAGGTGCCCCACAGGAGGTTATTAAACAAAATTTGGGCTCCTGGGATTGGGGGTAATATACTAGCATGGATTGAGGATTGGTTAACAGAAATAAAACAGAGAGCAGGAACAAACGGGTCATTTTCGGGTTGGCAGGCTGTAACTAGTGGGGTACCGCAAGGATCAGTGCTTGGGCCTCAGCTATTCACAATCTACATCAATGGTTTAGATGAAGGGACCAAATGCAATCTTCTTCCTTCTTAGGCGGTCCCTCGGGACGAGGATGACTTGCTTCCACATTAAAAATGAGTTCTCAGGTGACTGATGAGTCCAATGCAGGACCTACAGTCTCTGTCACAGGCGGGGCAGACGGTGGTTGAAGGGGCGGGTGGGTGGGGTGCTTGGGTTGACGTTCGCTCCTTGCGCTTGGTTTCCACTTGCTCCCGCCGAAGAGACTCGAGGTGTTCGGCGCCTTCCCGGATGCTTCTCCTCCACTTTGTGCGGTCTTAGGCCATGGATTCCCAGGTGTCGGTGGGGATGTTGCACTTTTTCAAGGAGGCTTTGAGAGTGTCCTTGAAGCATTTCCTCTGCCCACCTGGGGCTCTCTTGCCATGCCGGAGCTCCGAGTCGAGCGCTTGTTTTGGGAGTCTCGTATCAGGCATGCGGACAATATGGCCTGTCCATCGGAGCTGATCGAGCGTGGTCAAAGCTTCGATGCTGGGGATGTTGGCCTGAGCGAGAACACTGACGCTGGTGCGCCTATCCTGCCAATGGATTTGCAGGATCTTGTGGAGGCAGTGTTGGTGGTACCACTCCAGTGCTTTGAGGTGCCTGCTGTACATGGTCCATATCTCTGAAGCATACAGCAGGGTGGGTATCACTACTGCTCTGTAGACCATGAGCTTGGTGCTGGGTTTGAGGTCTTGGTCTTCAAACACTCTCTTCCTCAGGCGACCGAAGGCTGCACTGGCACGCTGAAGGCGGTGTTGGACTTCGTCATTGACGTCTGCCCTTGTTGACAGTAGGCTCCCGAGGTATGGAAAGTGGTCCACGTTGTCCAAGACCTCGTCATCGATTTTGATATATCCAAGTTTGCTGATGATACAAAGCTGGGTGGGAATGTAAGTTGTGAGGAGGATGCAAAGAGGCTTCAAGGGGATATAGACAGGCTCAGTGAGTGGGCAAGAACATGGCAAATGGAATAGAATGTGGGGAAATGTGAAGTTATCCACTTTGGTAGGAAAAATAGAAAAGCAGAGTATTTTTTAAATGGTGAAAGATTGGGAAATGTTGGTGTTCAGAGGGACCTGGGTGTCCTTGTAAACGAATCACTGAAAGTTAACATGCAGGTACAGCAAGCAATTAGGAAAGCAAATGGTATGTTGGCCTTTATTGCAAGAGGATTTGAGTATAAGAGTAAAGACGTCTTACTGCAATTATATAGGGCCCTGGTGAGACCACACCTGGAGTACTGTGTACAGTTTTGGTCTCCTTACCTAAGGAAGGATATACTTGCCCTAGAGGGAGTGCAACGAAGGTTCACCAGACTGGTTCCTGGGATAGGGGGGATTGTCCTGAGGAGAGATTGAGTAGACTAGGCCTATATTCTCTAGAGTTTAGAAGAATGGGAGGTGATCTCATTGAAACATACAAAATTCTTACAGGGCTTGACAGGGTAGATGCAGGGAGGATGTTTTCCCTGGCTGGGGAGTCTAGAACCAGGGGTCACAGTCTCAGAATAAGGGGTCGGCCATTTAGGACTGAGATGAGGAGAAATTTCTTCACTCAGAGGGTGGTGAATCTTTGGAATTCTCTACCCCAGAGGGCTGTGGAGGCTCAGTCGTTGAGTATATTCAAGACAGAGATCGATAGATTTTTGGATATTAAGGGAATCAAGGGATATGGGGATAGTGCAGGAAAGTGGAGTTGAGATCAAAGATCAGCCATGATCTTACTGAATGGCGGAGCAGGCTTGAGGGGCCAAATGGCCTACTCCTGCTCCTATTTTTTATATTCTTAATCCCCATACTCCAGGCTAACACTCCCAGCACTGAGGGAGCGCCGCACTGTCGGAGGGGCAGCCCTGAGGGAGTGCTGCACTGTCGGAGGGGCAGTACTGAGGGAGCGCTGCACTGTCAGAGGGGCCGTACTGAGGGAGCGCTGCACTGTTGGAGGGGCAGTACTGAGGGAGCGCCGCACTGTCGGAGGGGCAGCCCTGAGGGAGTGCTGCACTGTCGGAGGGGCAGTACTGAGGGAGCGCTGCACTGTCAGAGGGGCCGTACTGAGGGAGCGCTGCACTGTTGGAGGGGCAGTACTGAGGGAGCGCCGCACTGTCGGGCATGCCGTCTTTCGGATGAGACTTCATTAAGGAAGCAGTAGCAGGGCATTTAGAAAAACACACTGCAGTCAAACAGAGTCAGCATGATTTTATGAAAGGGAAATCATGGTTAACAAATTTGCTGGAGTACTTTGAGGAGGTAACGAGCAGGGTGGATAAGAGTGAGCCAGTGGATGTGGTGTATTTGGATTTCCAGAAGGCATTCGATAAGGTGCCACATAAAAGGTTACTACACAAGATAAGAGCTCACGGAGTTGGGGGTACTATATTAGCATGGATAGAGGATTGGCTAACTAACAGAAAGCAGAGAGTCGGGATAAATGGGTCATTTTCCGGTTGGCAAACGGTAACTAGTGGGGTGCCACAAGGATCGGTGCTGGGGTCTCAACTATTTACAATCTACATTAATGACTTGGATGAAGGGACCGAGTGTAATCGAGCCAAGTTTGCGGATGATACAAAGATGGGTGGGAAAGCAAGTTGTGCAGAGGACTCAAAGAATCTGCAAAGGGATATAGACAGGCTAGGTGAGTGGGCAAACATTTGGCAGATGGAGTATAATGTGGGAAAGTGCGAGGTTATCCACTTTGGCAGGAAAAATAAAAAAGCAAATTATTTTTTAAATGGAGAGAGATTACAAAATGCTACAGTTCAGAGGGACCTAGGGGTCCTTGTGCATGAAACACAAAAAGTTAGCATGTAGGTACAGCAAGTAATCAAAATGGCAAATGGAATGTTGGCCTTTATTTCAAGGGGGGTTGGAGTATAAAAGCAGGGAAGTCCTGCTACAACTGTACAGGGTATTGGTGAGACCACACCTGGAGTACTGTGTACAGTTTTGGTCTCCTTATTTAAGGAAGGATATACTTGCATTGGAGGCAGTTCAGGGAAGGTTCACTCGGTTAATTCCAGAGATGCGGGGGTTGACTTATGAGGAAAGGTTGAGCAGGCTGGGCCTATACTCACTGGAATTTAGAAGAATGAGAGGTGATCTTATCGAAAACGTATAAGATACTGAGGGGGCTCGACAGGGTAGATGCAGAGAGGATGTTTCCCCTCGTGGGGAAATCTAGAACTCGGGGGCACAGTTTCAGAATAAAGGGTCGCCCTTTTAGAACTGAGATGAGGAGAAACTTCTTCTCTCAGTGGGTCGTAAATCTGTGGAATTCTCTGCCCCAGAGAGCCGTGGAGGCTGGGTCATTAAATACATTTAAGGTGGAGATAGACAAATTTTTGCAAGATAAGGGAGTGAAGGGTTATGGGGAGCGGGCTGGGAAGTGGCTTTGAGCCCAAGATCAGCCATGATCTTACTAGAAATATAGAAGATAGGAGCAGGAGTAGGCCATTCAGCCCCTCGAGCCTGTTCCGCCATTTAATGAGATCATGGCTGATCATCCAAACTCAGTACCCTGTCCCTGCTTTCTCCCCATATCCCTTGATCCTTTTAGACTTAAGAAATATATCTAACTCCTTCTTGTATATATTTAATGAATTGGCCTCAACTGCCTTCTGTGATACAGAATTCCACAGATTCACCACTCTCTGGGTGAAGAAATTCCTCCTCATCTCACTCCTAAGTGGCTTACCCCTTATCCTTAGACTGTGACCCCTGGTTCTGGACTCCCCCGCCATCGGGAACATCCTTCCTGCATCTAGTCTGTCTCGTCCTGTTAGAATTTTATAAGTTTCAATGAGATCCCCTCTCATTCTTCTAAACTCTAGCGAATATAAGCCTAATCGACCCAATCTCTCCTCATACGTCATTCCTGCCATCCCAGATATCAGTCTGATGAATCTTCGCTGCACTCCTTCCATGGCAAGAACATCCTTCCTCAGATAAGGCAACCAAAACGGCACACAATACTCAAGGTGTGGTCTCACCAAGGCCCTGTACAACTGCAGCAAGACATCCTTGCTCCTGCACTCGAATCCTCTCGCTACGAAGGCCAACATACCATTTGCCTTCTTAACTGCCTGCTGCACCTGCATGCTTACCTTCAGCGACTGGTGCACAAGGACACCCAGGTCTCGTTGCACATCCCCTTTTCCCAATCTATTGCCGTTCAGATAATAATCTGCCTTCCTGTTTTTGCCACCGAAGTGAATAACCTCGCATTTATCCACATTATACTGCATCTGCCATGCATCTGCCCAATCACCCAACCTGTCCAAATCATACTGGAGTTTCTCTGCATCCTCCTCACAGCACACACGCCCACCCAGCTTTGTGTCGTCTGCAAACTTGGAGATCATGGCCCAGTAATTCCGTTCCAAACGCGTGAGTACGGTCGGGGTACTCACGCGTCTGGCCGGAGGAAATGCCGGTTTTCAGCATGCGGAGAAAACTGGCATTTCCTGTCCTCTGAACGAAGGGGTTCAGAGGCACAGCGCGTGCGACTGCACAGGCAGCGCGTGCGCAGTGAACTTCGTCGATTTCATTCATGGATTCAGTGAGGTTAAGTCCTTACAACTTACACATGAAAAAAACATGTGTAAAGTTGCTCCAGAGGCTGCGGAGGAAGATATATTTTATCGTGGAGCTTCTGAAAGGCAATATTTTTGTTTGGGAAAGGGAGGAAAGTTATTTTAAGAAATGATGAGGTAAGTTTTAAAGTTTAACTTTTTTTTTTAAACGGGTTTTCAGTACTGTAGGTAGAAGGAGCAATTGTGGCTGTGTGAATTGAATTTGCTGTGTTTATTAAATGTGAAAATGACTGTTCTAAAATGAGTAATGTAACATTTCGAACATTTTTAAGAAGAAACTGTTCATCAGTAATATATCTTTTAAGTAATTTTGTATGTATGTCCGTATATATTCCTTTACGTATATGTATATATTCCTTTACTTATGTGTATGAATGTATGTATTTAATTATGATTTTCCAATAAGTTACTTTCTCTGAAAGTCATAATTAAATACATACATTCATACGCATAAGTAAAGGAATATATACATACATATACGCAAAGGAATATATACAGACATACATACATAATTACTTAAAAGAATATATTACTGATGAAAAGTTTCTTTCTTAAAAATGTTGGAGTCATTTCACATTTAATAAACACAGCAAATTCAATTCACATAGCCACAATTGCTCCTTCTACCTACAGTACTGAAAACCGTTTTAAAAAACAAAAATAAACTTTAAAACTTACCTCAGCATTTCTTAAAATAACTTTCCTCCCTTTCCCAAGCAAAAAATATTGCCTTTCAGAAGCTCCACGATAAAATATATCTTCCTCCGCAGCCTCTGGAGCAACTGTACTCATGCTTTTTTCATGTGTAAGTTGTAAGGACTTAACCTCACTGAAAGCATGAATGAAACCGGCGAATTTTACTGCGCACGCGCTGCCTGTGCAGTCGCACAGCGTTCTGCCTCTGAACCCCTTCGTTCAGAGGACAGGAAATGCCGGTTTTTCCCCGCATGCGCTGTGCATGCTGAAAACCGGCATTTCCTCCAGCCAGACGTGTGAGTACCCCGACCGTACTCACGCGTTTGCAACGGAATTACTGGGGCCAACATTTTACATGTCAATAAAATGAAAAATTTAACAATTGCACGATTTGCCCCCTCGCATCTGCGACCGAGGGTCCCAAGGAGGTGCATTTGCGCAAGAGGTCATCGTCGTACGTATCCTCACACTGTTCCCTTTCGGGAACTGTATGAAGTGGTGGAAGGATTTCTGGCCACGTTAACGCTCCTTCCGTGACCATAACCATCTTCATACCAGCCATTAGGGTGGTTAGTCCTATGGCGTGAGGGTTTTACGGGCTCCCACAACCCATCTGAGGGGGGGGGCCCACCCACACCCGCGGACGCAAGTATCCTGCTGGATGTCCACCCAGAATTTATAGTTGGAGCTCCGACTCCACTTGCCGGGGACTGTCTGGAGCGGGGCTCGAAACCCTACTCCTTCTGGCCCAGCGGCGGGGATGCTTACCGCTACGCAAAAGGCCCACTCCGCGCAAAAGGTGACACCCATACGTTTCCTGTGCCTTTTCCCTCCCCGTGACTGGAGCCCTATGCTGCCACTTGAAAGACCAAGCTATCATCTGTCCTCTTTGTGGCGCCTTGGACTTCTCATTACCAATGATGAGCAGACGCTGCGCCTCCACCTCGGTTGAGGAGATTGCTGAGGTCATCATCAGTTCAATTGTGAGTTCTTTTAATGCCGTGCATTGTGCTCATTCCAGCCATTTCACGTTGCTAATCTGAGTGGGCCTTTGGCGTAGCGGGTAGCATCCCCGCCGCTGGGCCACACGGCGTAGGGTTTCTAACCCCGCTCCAGACAGTCCCGGCAAGTGGAGTCGGAGCTCCGGCTCTAAATTCTGGGTAGACATCCAGTGGGATATTTGTGGTGTGTGGGTGGCCCCCCCGCCTCATATAGGTGTGTGGGGAGCCCGTAAAACCCTCCCGCCATAGGACTAACCACCCTAATGGCTGGTACAAAGATGGTTACAGTCACGGAAGGAGTGTTAATCACGGCCAGAAATCCTTCCACCACTTCATACAGTTCCCCAAAGGGAACACTGTGAAGACACGTACGACGACGACGTTGCTAATTAAATAAATGGAATGAAAAAAATGCTTTCAGGGCTTTTAAAAAGTCTTTAAATCGCTTTAATTCTGTTTAAAACTACTTCAGATTCTTCAAAATAATGTAAACGTTTTTAAAAGTTTATAAAAGTTACCAAAAGCTTCTTAAAATACCAAAAATCTATTTAATATGCTGCTCTACATGTAAAAATGCTTTGTAGCTTGTGAGAAGCATTGGGGGGCGTGTCCTATTAAAATGTGACCTCAGGGGGCGTGTCTCACTGGCACTGCGCGCTCCAGGCTTCGCGCTGGCTGCACTCCTGGGCGGCGTGACGTCAGACGCTGCCCGGGAGTCAACATTTTAAAACAGGAATTCCAGGCGTCCCTGAAGCTCAACGGCCGGCGCGTCGGGTAAGTGCAGATCGGGGGCTTGCACGCGCGGCAAGCCCCCGACCCGAATTTTCTGCCCCATTACATCTAGTTCCCTCGTCTAGATCATTAATATATATTGTGAATAGCTGGGGTCCTAGGACCGATCCCTGCTGTACCCCACTAGTCACTGCCTGCCACTCGGAAAAAAGAACTGTTTATTCCAACTCTTTGCTTCCTGTCCGCCAGCCAGTTCTCTATCCAAGACAGTACCTTACCCCCAATCCCATGTGCTTTAACTTTGCACGCTAATCTCTTATGCGGGACCTTATAGAAAGCTGCGGGACCTTATCGAAACCTTATTGAATAGTGGAGCAGGCTCGAAGGCCAAGTGGCCTATTCCTGCACCTATTTCTTATGTTCTTATGTAGACGATAAACCCAAGCCCTGTCTCCCTTCTCGGGGCGCATGTAAAAGATCCCACGGCCACTATTTGTTGTTGCTCCCCAGCTGTGATCAGCTAACACATCTCAACCGGGAAATGAGCCTGCGACCTTCTGGCCTGTACGTCAATGTAGATGGTACCTCTACTCACTGAGCCATCGATGTTGTTAAGCCACCGGCAGCGTACACTGTGGGTGCTTAATGTGGGAAACGGAAATTAAATGAATCCAGTGATTTTATCTCTTTCAGAGTGATTGCCCTTGACAGCCAGCATTCAGGCGCCCTGAAGACACAACACTCGACCGAATCAATCCATCGAGCAGCACAGGTGAGATATCCACAGTGTTAGGCCAGTGTCGTCCAATAGGAATCACTGACCAGCCACAGGTGTAACTATGGCGACGCCGTTTCAGCCACAGGCACTCATTTTAGTAGAAAACGCCTTTTGCACAATAAAGGTAAACGTACTTCACCTGTGTATATTTCAAAAGATTTCTTATTTCCTGAACAAACACCTCCCACCATTCAGTAACCAGGGAAGTAAAGCAGCCACAACAATGAAAAACTCTCGCACTCTGCTCTTCCTCACCATTTTTCCAACAAACGGACAGCTAGGTTAAAGTTCACATGCACACGCCGTGCCTATCGGAATATTGAGATCACATCACAGGCCCATTCTTCATTTTTTATTTACTAATCAGAAATGCAATTAGCCACGTCTGGATTTCCAGTTAGCCACATGTGGCTGAAGTATTGGGCAACACTGTATTAGGACCAGCCACTTCTGCAGTCTGAGGCCCGGGAGAGAGATAGGTGGGAGAGAGGGGGTGAGAGAGAGAACGGGGGGGGTGGGGAGAGAGGGGTGAGAGAGATCATGGGGCGGGGGGTGGGGAGAGAGGGGTGAGAGAGAGCATGGGGCGGGGTGGGGAGAGAGGGGTGAGAGAGCACGGGGGGGTGGGGGAGAGAGGGGTGAGAGAGATCATGGGGCGGGGTGGGGGAGAGAGGGGTGAGAGAGAGCACGGGGGGGGTGGGGAGAGAGGGGTGAGAGAGAGCACGGGGGGGTGAGGAGAGAGGGTGAGAGAGCACGGGGGGGGGGTGGGGAGAGAGGGGTGAGAGAGAGCATGGGGGGGTGGGGAGAGAGGGGTGAGAGAGAGCACGGGGGGGTGAGGAGAGAGGGTGAGAGAGCATGGGGGGGGTGGGGAGAGAGGGGTGAGAGAGAGCACGGGGGGGTGAGGAGAGAGGGTGAGAGAGCACGGGTGGTGGTGGGAGAGAGGGGTGAGAGAGAGCACGGGGGGGTGAGGAGAGAGGGTGAGAGAGCACGGGGGGGTGGGGAGAGAGGGGTGAGAGAGAGCACGGGGGGGTGAGGAGAGAGGGTGAGAGCACGGGGGGGGGTGGGGAGAGAGGGGTGAGAGAGAGCACGGGGGGTGGGGAGAGAGGGGTGAGAGAGAGCACGGGGGGTGGGGAGAGGGGGAGAGAGAGCACGGGGGGGTGGGGAGAGAGGTGAGAGAGAGCACGGGGGGGGGTGAGGAGAGAGGGGAGAGAGAGAGCATGGGGGGTGGGGAGAGAGGGGAGAGAGAGCACGGGGGGGTGGGGGAGAGAGGTGAGAGAGAGCACGGGGGGGTGAGGAGAGAGGGTGAGAGAGCACGGGGGTGGGGAGAGAGGGGTGGAGAGAGAGCACGGGGGGGGGGTGGGGAGAAGGGTGAGAGAGAGCACGGGGGGGGGTGAGGAGGAGAGGGTGAGAGAGAGCACGGGGGGGTGGGGAGAGGGGGGGAGAGAGAGTACGGGGGGGTGGGGAGAGAGGGGAGAGAGAGAGCACGGGGGGGGGTGGGGAGAGAGGGGGAGAGAGAGCACGGGGGGGGGGTGGGGAGAGAGGGGAGAGAGAGCACGGGGGGGGTGGGGAGAGGGGTGAGAGAGCACGGGGGGGTGAGGAGAGAGGGGTGAGAGAGAGCACGGGGGGGGTGGGGAGAGGGGGAGAGAGAGCACGGAGGGGTGGGGAGAGAGGGGAGAGAGAGAGCACGGCGGGGGTGGGGAGAGAGGGGTGAGAGAGAGCATGGGGGGGGTGGGGAGAGGGGAGAGGAGAGAGCACGGGGGGGGTGAGGAGAGAGGGTGAGAGAGCACGGGGGGTGGGGAGAGAGGGGTGAGAGAGAGCACGGGGGGGGGTGGGGAGAGGGGTGAGAGAGAGCACGGGGGGGGTGGGGAGAGAGGTGAGAGAGAGAGCACGGGGGGGGTGGGGGAGAGGGGTGAGCGAGAGCACGGGGGGGTGGGGAGAGAGGGGAGAGAGAGCACGGGGGGGTGGGGGAGAGGGGTGAGAGAGAGCACGGGGGGGGTGGGGAGAGAGGGGAGAGAGAGCACGGGGGGGTGGGGGAGAGGGGTGAGAGAGCACGGGGGGGTGGGGAGAGAGGAGAGAGAGCACGGGGGGGTGGGGAGAGGGGAGAGAGAGCACGGGGGGTGGTGGGAGAGAGGAGAGAGAGCACGGGGGCGGTGGGGAGAGGGGAGAGAGAGCACGGGGGGGTGGTGGGGAGAGAGGGGTGAGAGAGCACGGGGGGGTGGGGAGAGAGGGGAGAGAGAGCACGGGGGGGGTGGGGAGAGGGAGAGGGGAGAGAGAGCACGGGGGGGTGGGGAGAGGAGAGAGAGCACAGGGGGGGGGTGGGGAGAGGGGTGAGACAGCACGGGGGGGTGGGGAGAGGGGTGAGAGAGCACGGGGGGTGGGGAGAGAGAGAGAGAGCACGGGGGGGGTGGGGAGAGGGGGTGAGAGAGCACGGGGGGGGGTGGGGAGAGAGGGGTGAGAGAGCACGGGGGGGTGGGGAGAGAGATGGTGAGAGAGCACGGGGGGGGTGGTGGGAGAGGGGAGAGAGCACGGGGGGAGAGAGCGAGGGAGAGAGAGAAAGCGAGGGGAGAGAGAAAGCGAGGGAGAGAGAGGGGGGAGGGGGAGAGCAAAGGGGGGAGGGAGGGGGAAGAAAGAGCGAGGGGGAGAGGACAGCGAGGGGGAGGGAGAGGGGAGATGTAGGGGGGAAGGGAGAGAGTGAGGGGGAGGGGGCGACGAGAGCAAGGAGGGGGAAGGGAGAGAGGGGGGAGGAGAGAGCGAGGGGGAGACAGAGTGGGGGAGGGAGAGAGAGCGAGATGAGGGGAGGGAGGGGAAGAGGGAGAGAGGGGGAGAGCGAGTGAAGGAGGGAGAGAGAGAGGGAGGGGAGAGGGGTGAGAGAGAGGTGGAATGCAACATAAACAAGAGAAAGCAAACGCAGACTGACGGTCTTTAAGCTGCTTTCAGCTTTTTCTATCTTCCTGTATTCATGTTGTTTCAACATTTTAACTGTGATGAGGGGTCTCTGCCTCTCCCCACCCTTTTCAGGCAGTGAGTTCCAGACCCCCACCACCCTCTGGGTGAAAACATGTCTCCTCAAATCCCTTCTTAACCTCTGACCAATTACTTTAAATCTCTGCCCCCTGGTTATTGACCCCTCTGCTAAGGGAAATAGGTCCTTCCTATCCACTCTATCTAGGCCCCTCATAATTTTATACACCTCAATTAAATCTCCCCTCAGCCTCCTCTGTTCCAAAGAAAACAACCCCAGCCTATCCAATCTTTCCTCATAGCTAAAATTCCTCAGCCCCAGCAACATCCTTGTAAATCTCCTCTGTACCCTCTCTAGTGCAATCACATCCTTCCTGTAATGTGGTGACCAGAACAGCACGCAGTACTCTAGCTGCGGCCTAACTAGTGTTTTATACAGTTCTAGCATAACCCCCCTGCTCTTGTATTCTATGCCTCGGCTAATAAGGCAAGTATCCCGTATGCCTTCTTAACCACCTTATCTACCTGTCCTGCTACCTTCAGGGATCTGTGGACATGCACTCTAAGGTCCCTCTGATCTTCTGCACTTCGGTGTCCTACCATTTAATGTGTATTCCCTTGCCTTGTTAGCCCTCCCCAAATGCATTACCTCACACTTCTCCAGATTGAATT
>NC_140998.1:6188465-6243514 GCF_052327205.1 Somniosus microcephalus | reverse complement strand
CTTGTATTCTATGCCTCGGCTAATAAAGGCAAGTATCCCGTATGCCTTCTTAACCACCTTATCTACCTGTCCTGCTACCTTCAGGGATCTGTGGACATGCACTCTAAGGTCCCTCTGATCTTCTGCACTTCGGTGTCCTACCATTTATAGTGTATTCCCTTGCCTTGTTAGCCCTCCCCAAATGCATTACCTCACACTTCTCCAGATTGAATTCCATCTGCCACTGTTCTGCCCACCTGACCAGTCTATTAATAATCTTCCTGCAGTCTACAGCTTTCTTCTTCATTATCAACCACACGACCCATTTTTGTATCATCTGCAAACTTCTTAATCATACTTCCTACATTTAAGTCCAAATCATTGATATGTACCACAAAAAGCAAAGGACCCAGTACTGAGCCCTGCGGAACCCCACTGGAAACAGCCTTCCACTCACAAAAACACCCTTCAACCATTACCCTTTGTTTCCTGTGTAATGATATCAGCAAATAGTGATGTTATTTGCCTGTTTGATTATCATGCCTTACCAGCATAGTTGCATGTATTGATTACTTATGCCTGACCAGCAGAGGTCATGTGACAGAGACAAGCAGTTGGGTTTAGTTTCAGTTTCGTGCTAGATGCATCACTAGCATCGTGTCTCCTGTAAAGCTGTATAAAGAGTTGAACAGACTTTAGATTAAAACTCATTCTCTTTCATAAATGTCTCGTCATTGAACCCACAAAGAAATCAATACATCCTGCCTCTGAGCCAATTTTGGATCCAACTTGCCACTTTGCCTTGGATCCCATGGGCTTTTACTTTCATGACCAGTCTGCCATGCAGGACCTTATCAAAAGCCTTGCTAAAATCCATATAGACTACACCAAACGCACTACCCTCATCGACCCTCCTTGTAACCTCCTCAAAAAATTCAAACTAGTCAGACACGACTTTCCCTTAACAAATCCATGCTGACTGTCCCTGATTAATCTGTGTCTTTCTAAATGAAGATTTATCCTGTCCCTCAGAATTTTTTAACTGAGGTTAGGCTGACTGGCCTATAATTACTCGGTCTATCCCTTTCTCCCTTTTTTAACAATGGTACCACATTAGCAGTCCTCCAGTACCACACCTGTAGTCAGAGAGGATTGGAAAATGCTGGTTAGAGCCTCTGCTATTTCCTCTCTTACTTCCCTTAACAGTCTGGGATACATTTCATCCAGGCCTGGGGATTTATCCACTTTCAAAGATGCTAATAAGAACATAAGACGTAGGAGACGGAGTAGGTCATTTGGCCCCTCGAGCCTGCTCTGCCATTCAATAAGATCACGGCTGATCTGATCTTGGCCTCAACTCCACTTCCCCGCCCGCTCCCCGTAACCCTTCACTCCCTTCAAAAATCTGGCTATCTGCACCTTAAATATATTCAATGACCCAGCCTCCACAGCTCTCTGGGGAAGAGAATTCCAAAGATTCACGACCCTCAGAGAAGAAATTCCTCCTCATTTCTGATTTAAATGGGTGCCCCCTTATTCTGAAATTATGCCCCTGTAGGAACGGAAGTTCCTATCCGAATAATGAAGTTCGACGCAGTGAAACAAAATAACCAAGTTTAATAAACAAACAACTTAACTGGTAAAACCACAGGAGCAGATGTTAACAGGTCTGTGCAGCCTTACAGCCTCTCTAAGACTGCTACTAAGTACTGGAAGCTGATGTCATGACGTCATCACGTTCTCCGCGCCAACTGGGGGTCACGTGATCGGCGTCATGACGTCATCACGCGAAAATGCAAGAAACTACATACAGTTTAAAGGTGCAGTCCACAGCTGCACTACATGGTAGTTAAAGGGATGATTACTAATTGCCCAGTGTCTCTTGGTGGCTCCGCCACACCCCCTAGTTTTAGATTCCCCCACGAGGGGAAAAACATCGGGCAGGATTTTCATTGGGTCATGGAGGCGGGATTGGAGGCGTGTGGGGGGTTAAAATCTCAAAATCGGGGGGCACGAACCCATCCCGCCCCCAACCCGCCTCCATGCCAGTTTCAAAGGAGACGGATACCCGACCTGTGCTGGGACCCGCCTCCCCGAGGCGGGAAGGGGATTAGTGCCAATTAACTGCCTGTTCACAGGTAGTTAACAGGCAGTTTTTAGCCTAATCCTTATTTTTATTGCTGAAGTGTGGGATTCCCAACGGCTCCAAACCACGCCAAGTTAGCGAGGCGGACCGTCGGGCTGAAGGGCTTGGAGGGTTCGAGATGTCCGGTGTTCAGGTGAGTGACGGGTGCATGAGTTCAAAGGTAAGTATGTTTGGTGTGTGTAAAGTGTTTAAAGAAGTTTTACTTACATTTACTTACCTTTACAGCCTTCCTTCCTTCAGGTCTCGGGAGTCCCTCATCTCGCCGGCACAGAAAGCAGAATGGCCGCGAGCTGTCAAAATCTGCAGCCTTCTGCTTTCTGTTCTGGAGAGACCTCTAAATCATCCTGAGAGGAAGGAATTAACTTGGAGTACAGATTGTCAGTGTTTGACAGCTTCAAAGAACTGTGAAACGCTGATATTTCATCTGTCAAAAGCTCTTGACAGATGAAATGTCAATCTGTGACGTCACCTGTTGCCGGGTGGCCCATAATTGACCTGCTGAGCCCGCTGGGCGGGCTCAACAAGGTCAATCAAGTGAAAATCACATGGGTTGGCCACAATTCGATGGAGGCGGGACTACAACCCCGAAAGTTGTAGTCCCGCCTCCTACACGCCTCCTCAATCAAAATCCAGCCCATCATCTCTGCATCTACCCTGTCAAGCCCCTTTAAAATCATATATGTTTCAATAAGATCCCCTCTCATTCTTCTAAAGTCCAATGAGTATAGGCCCAACCTGCTCAACCTTTCTTCATAAGACAACCCCTCATCTCCGGAATCAACCTCGTGAACCTTCTCTGAACTGCCTCCAATGCAAGTATATCCCTCCTTAAATAAGGAGACCAAAACTGTACGCAGTACTCAAGGTATGGTCTTGCCAACGCCTTGTACAGTTGTAACAGGACTTCCCTACTTTTATACTCCATTCCCTTTGCAATAAAGGCCAACATTCCATTTGCCTTCCTAATTACTTGCTGTACCTGCATGCTAACTTTTTGTGATTCATGTACAAGGCCCCCCAGATCCCTCTGTACCTCAGCATTTTGTAATCTCTCCCAATTTAAATAATAATTTGCTTTTTTATTTTTCCTACCAAAGTGGATAACCTCGTATTTTCCCACATTAAACTCCATCTGCCAGATTTTTGCCCACTCACTTAGCCTATCTATATCCCTTTGGAGATTCTTTGCATCCTCCACACAACTTGCTTTCCCACCTATCTTTGTATCATCAGCAAATTTGGCTACATTACACTCGGTCCCTTCATCCAAGTCATTAATATAGATTGTAAATAGTTGAGGCCCCAGCAATGATCCCTGATCTACTAGTTACAGTTTGCCAACCTGAAAATGACCCATTTATCCTGACTCTCTGTTTTCTGTTAGTTAGCCAATCCTCTGTCCATGCTAATATATTACCCCCAAACCTGTGAGCTCTTATCTTGTGTAGTAACCTTTTATGTGGCACCTTATCGATGCCTTTTGGAAATCCAAATACACCACATCTACTGGTTCCCCTTTATCCACCCTGCTCATTACATCCTCAAAGAACTCCAGCAAATTTGTCAAACATGATTTCCCTTTCATAAAACCATACTGACTCTGCTTGACTATATTCTGATTTTCTAAATGTCCTGCTACCACTTCCTTAATGATGGACTCCAGCATTTTCCCAATGACAGATGTTAGGCTAACTGGTTGATAGTTCCCTGCTTTCTGTCTCCCTCCTTTCTTAAATAGGGGCGCTACATTTGCGGTTTTCCAGTCCGCTGGGACCTCGCCAGAATCCATGGAATTTTGGTAGATTACAACCAATGCATCCACTATCTCTGCAGCCACCTCTTTTAAGACCCTAGGATGCAGGCCATCGGGTCCAGGGGTCTTGTCCACCTTTAGTCCCATTAGTTTGCCTAGTACTTTCTCCCTAGTGATAGTGATTGTTTTAATTTCCCCCCCCCCCACCCCAATAGCCCCTTGATTATCCATTATTGGGATGCTTTTAGTGTCTTCTACCGTGAAGACCGATCCAAAATATTTGTTCAAAGTCTCCGCCATTTCCCTGTTTCCCATTATTAATTCCCCAGACTCATCCTCAAGGGGACCAACGTTTACTTTAGCTACTCTCTTTTTATATACCTGTAGAAGCTCTTACTGTCTGTTTTTATATTTCTTGCTAGCTTACTCTCATAAGCTATCTTCTCTCTCTTTATCATTTTTTTAGTCGTCCTTTGCTGGTTTTTAGCAATATCCCAATCCTCTGGCCTTCCATTATTCTTCACAACATTGTATGCCTTTGTTTTCAATTTGATCCCATCCTTTACTTCCTTAGTTAGCCACGGATGGTTCATCCTTCTCTTAGAGTCTTTCTTTCTCACTGGAATATATCTTTGCTGAGAGTTATGAACTATCTCCTTAAATGTTTGCCACTGCTTTTCTGCAGTTTTACCCTGTAATATATTTTCCCAGTCCACTTTAACCAAGTCTGCCTTCATACCTTTGTAATGACCTTTATTTAAGTTCAGGACACTAGTTTGAGACCTAGCTTTCTCACCCTCAAACTGAATTTGAAATTCTACCATGCTATGATCACTCTTCCCAAGAGGATCCTTTACTTCGAGATAATTAATTAATCCAGCCTCGTTACACATTATCAGATCTAAAATAGTCTGCTCCCTGGTTGGTTCCACAATGTATTGTTCCAAGAAACCATCCCGTATACACTCTAAGAACTCTTCCTCAAGTCTACCTTTGCCAATTTGCTTTGTCCAATCAATATGAAGATTAAAATCTCCCATGATTATAGCCGTACCTTTCTTACAAGCCTCTATTATTTCTTGATTTATACTCTGTCCTACAGTGTGGCTACTGTTTGGGGGCCTGTAGACCACTCCCACCAGTGACTTCTTGCCCTTATTATTTCTTATCTCCACCCAAACTGATTCTATGTCTTGATCTTCTAGGCCAATATCATTTCTCATTACTGCACGGATCTCATCCCTTATTAACAGAGCTACACCACCTCCTTTTCCTTTCTGCCTATCCTTACGAAATGGCGAATACCCCGGAATATTCAGTTCCTAGCCTTGGTCACCTTGCAACCACGTCTCTGTAATGGCTATCAGATCATACCCATTTATTTCTATTTGTGCTGTCAACTCATCTATCTTGTTATGAATGCTGCATGCATTCAGATATAGAGCTTTTAATCTTGTCTTTTTACCATTTTTCCCTACTCTGACCCCTCTTTCTGATGCACTCTTATGTATATACGCTCTGTCCCTTCCTGTCACTCTGGTTATCATTACCCCATTGCTACCCTGCACTTTTGCCTTCTCATTTTTCTTTGACTTTTTAAATTTCCGCTCAGCGTATCCCTCCCCCCCCCACTATTTAGTTTAAAGCCCAGTCTACAGCCCTAGTTGTTCGATTCGCCAGGACAATGGTCCCAGCCTGGTTCAAATGAAGTCCGTCCAGATGGAACAGCTTCCGCCACTCGTTCACCTCACTGATCTTATTTACCCTATGCCAATTTGCAGGTGGCTCACGTAGTAATCCATAGATTATTACCTTTGTGTTTCTGCTTTTTAATTTAGCCCCTAGCTGCTCATACTCCCTCAGCAGAACCTCTTTCTTTGTTCTACCTATGTCATTGGTACCTACATGGACCACGACAACTGGATCCTCCCCCTCCCAATCTAAGTTCCTCTCCAGCCCAGAGGAGATGTCCTTTACCCTGGCACCGGGCAGGCAACACAGCCTTCGGGACTCACGCTTTTGGCTGCAGAGAACAGTGTCTATCCCCCTAACTATACTGTCCCCTGCCACGACCACATTTCTTTTTGCTCCCCCCACTTGAATGGCTCCCTGTACCACAGTGCTGTGTCAGTTTGCTCATCTTCACTGCAGTCCCTGCTCTCGTCCACACAGGGAGTAAGGACCTCGTAACTGTTGGACAAGAGCAAGGGCTGAGGCTCCTCCACCACTACCTCCTGGGTCCCCATACCTGCCTCGCTCATAGTCACACCCATCTGTCCATGACCACGGACCAAATTTGAATTAATTAATCTAAGGGGTGTGACTGCCTCCTGGAACACATAGAAACATAGAAGATAGGAGCAGGAGTAGGCCATTCGGCCCTTCGAGCCTGCTCCGCCATTCAATGAGATCATGGCTGATCATCCAAATTCAGTACCCTGTTCCTGCCTTCTCCCCATATCCCTTGATCCCTTTAGCCTCAAGAAATATATCCAACTCTTTCTTGAATATATTTAATGAACGAGCCTCCACCGCCCTCTGTGGCAGAGAATTCCACAGGTTCACCACTCTCTGGGTGAAGAAATTCCTCCTCATTTCAGTCCTAAATGGCTTACCCCTTATCCTTAGACTATGACCCCTGGTTCTGGACTTCCCGACCATCATAAACATCCTTCCTGCATCTGGTCTGTCCAGGCCTGACAGAATTTTACAGGTTTCGATGAGATCCCCTCTCAATCTTCTAAACTCCAGTGAGTATAAGCCCAATCGACACAATCTCTCCTCGTACGTCATTCCTGCCATCCCAGGTATCAGCCTGGTGAATCTTCGCTGCACTCCTTCCATGGCAAGAACGTCCTTCCTCAGGTAAAGCGACCAAAACTGCACACAATACTCAAGGTGCGGTCTCACCAAGGCCCTGTACAACTGTAGCAAGACATCCTTGTTCCTGTACTCGAACCCTCTTGCTACGAAGGCCAACATACCATTTGCCTTCTTAACCGCCTGCTGCACCTGCATGCTTACCTTCAGCGACTGGTGCACAAGAACACCCAGGTCTCTTTGCACTTCCCCTTCTCCCAATCTATTGCCATTCAAATAATAATCTGCCTTCCTGTTTTTGCCACCAAAGTGGATAACCTCACATTTATCCACATTATAGTGCATTTGCCATGTTTCTGCCCAATCACCCAATCTGTCCAAATCGTACTGGAGTTTCTCGACATCCTCCTCACAGCTTACCCTCCCACCCAGCTTTGTGTCGTCTGCAAATTTGGAGATATTACATCCAATTCCCTCGTCCAGATCATTAATATATATTGTGACTAGCTGGGGTCCTAGGACCGATCCTTGCGGTACCCCACTAGTCACTGCCTGCCACTCGGAAAATGACCCGTTTATTCCAACTCTTTGCTTTCTGTCCGCCAACCAGTTCTCTATCCAAGTCAATACCTTGCCCCCAATCCCATGTGCCTTAATTTTGCACGCTAATCTCTTATGTGGGACCTTATCGAAAGCCTTCTGAAAGTCCAAATACACCACATCCACTGGTTCTCCCTTATCTATTTTACCAGTTACATCCTCAAAAAATTCCAGTAGATTAGTCAAGCATGATTTACCTATGGTAAATCCATGTTGACTTTGTCCGATCCTGTCACTGCTTACCAAGTGCTCTGCTATTACATCTTTTATAATAGATTCTAGCATTTTCCCCACTACCGATGTCAGGCTTACCGGTCTATAATTCCCCGCTTTTTCTCTACCACCTTTTTTGAATAGTGGGGTAACATTAGCTACCCTCCAATCCATGGGTACTGTCCCAGAGTCTATCGAGTTCTGGAAGATGACCAGCAATGCATCTACTATTTCTAAGGCCATTCAGCCTGTCGAGCCCGTGCCGGCTCTCTGCAAGAGTACTTCAGCTAGTCCTGCTCCTATCTTCTATGTTTCTATGTAACTCTGATCGAGAGATTCCAGCTACATCCCACCCTCACCTGGTCTATGTTATGGCTGGACACTCACAGTACTGAGGGAGCGCCGCACTGTCGGAGGGTCAGTACTGAGGGAGTGCTGCACTGTCGGAGTGGCAGTACTGAGGGAGCGTTTCACTGTCGGAGGGACAGTACTGAGGGAGTGCTGCACTGTCGGAGGGGCAGTACTGAGGGAGTGCCGCACTGTCGGAGTGGCAGTACTGAGGGAGCGCTGCACTGTCAGAGGGCCAGTACTGAGGGAAAGATGCACTGTCGGAGGGTCAGTACTGAGGGAACGTTTCACTGTCGGAGGGACAGTACTGAGGGAGCGCTGCACTGTCGGAGGGCCACTACTGAGGGAAAGATGCACTGTCGGAGGGTCAGTACTGAGGGAGCGCTGCACTGTCGGAGGGCCACTACTGAGGGAAAGATGCACTGTCGGAGGGTCAGTACTGAGGGAGTGCTGCACTGTCGGAGGGTCAGTACTGAGGGAGTGCTGCACTGTTGGAGGGACAGTACTGAGGGAAAGATGCACTGTCGGAGGGTCAATACTGAGGGAGTGCTGCACTGTTGGAGGGTCAGTACTGAGGGAGCGCCGCAATGTCGGAGGGTCAGTACTGAGGGAGCGCGGCACTGTCGGAGGGACAGTACTAAGGGAGCACTTTCCTTATTTATTTATTTTATTCGTTCCTGGGATGTGGGCGTCACTGGCAAGGCCGGCATTTATTGCCCATCCCTAGTTGCCCTCGAGAAGGTGGTGGTGGTGAGCTGCTTTCTTGAACCGCTGCAGTCCGTGTGGTGAAGGTACTCCCACAGTGCTGTTAGGGAGGGAGTTCCAGGATTTTGACCCAGCGATGATAAAGGAATGGCGATATATTTCTAAGTCAGGATGGTGTGCGACTTGGAGGGGAACTTGGAGGTGGTGGTGTTCCCATGCGCCTGCTGCCCTTGTCCTTCTAGGTGGTGGACTTTGCGGGTTGCTGCAGTGCATCTGGTAGATGGTACATGCTGTTACATGCCCCTGACTGCCCTTCCCCTGTGTTACAGGCCCCTGTCTGCCCTTACCCTGTGTTACAGGCCCCTGACTGCCCTTCCCCTGTGTTACTGGCCCCTGACTGCCCTTACCCTGTGTTACAGGCCCCTGACTGGCTTTACCCTGTGTTACAGGCCCCTGTGTTACAGGCCCCTGACTGCCCTTCCCCTTACCCTGTGTTACAGGCCCCTGACTGCCCTTACCCTGTGTTACAGGCCCCTGACTGTCCTTCCCCTGTGTTACAGGCCCCTGACTGTCCTTCCCCTGTGTTACAGGCCCCTGACTGTCCTTCCCCTGTGTTACAGGCCCCTGACTGTCCTTACCCTGTGTTACAGGCCCCTGACTGTCCTTACCCTGTGTTACAGGCCCCTGACTGTCCTTCCCCTGTGTTACAGGCCCCTGACTGTCCTTACCCTGTGTTACAGGCCCCTGACTGTCCTTACCCTGTGTTACAGGCCCCTGACTGTCCTTACCCTGTGTTACAGGCCCCTGACTGTCCTTCCCCTGTGTTACAGGCCCCTGACTGTCCTTACCCTGTGTTACAGGCCCCTGACTGTCCTTACCCTGTGTTTCAGGCCCCTGACTGGCCTTACCCTGTGTTACAGGCCCCTGACTGGCCTTACCCTGTGTTACAGACCCCTGACTGCCCTTACCCTGTGTTATAGGCCCCTGACTGGCCTTACCCTGTGTTACAGGCCCCTGACTGTCCTTCCCCTGTGTTACAGGCCCCTGACTGTCCTTACCCTGTGTTACAGGCCCCTGACTGTCCTTCCCCTGTGTTACAGGCCCCTGACTGTCCTTACCCTGTGTTACAGGCCCCTGACTGTCCTTCCCCTATGTTACAGGCCCCTGACTGTCCTTCCCCTATGTTACAGGCCCCTGACTGGCCTTACCCTGTGTTACTGGCCCCTGGCGGCCCTTACCCTGTGTTACAGGCCCCTGACTGGCCTTACCCTGTGTTACAGGCCCCTGACTGGCCTTACCCTGTGTTACAGGCCCCTGACAGCCCTTACCCTGTGTTACTGGCCCCTGGCGGCCCTTACCCTGTGTTACAGGCCCCTGACTGGCCTTACCCTGTGTTACAGGCTCCTGACTGGCCTTACCCTGTGTTACAGACCCCTGACTGCCCTTACCCTGTGTTACAGGCCCCTGACTGGCCTTACCCTGTGTTACAGGCCCCTGACTGGCCTTACCCTGTGTTACAGGCCCCTGACTGGCCTTACCCTGTGTTACAGGCCCCTGACTGTCCTTACCCTGTTACAGGCCCCTGACTGGCCTTACCCTGTGTTACAGGCCCCTGACTGTCCTTACCCTGTTACAGGCCCCTGACTGGCCTTACCCTGTGTTACAGGCTCCTGACTGTCCTTACCCTGTGTTACAGGCCCCTGACTGGCCTTACCCTGTGTTACAGGCCCCTGACAGCCCTTACCCTGTGTTACAGGCCCCTGACAGCCCTTACCCTGTGTTACAGGCCCCTGACTGGCTTTACCCTGTGTTACAGGCCCCTGACGGCTCTTACCCTGTGTTACAGGCCCCTGACTGCCCTTCCCCTGTGTTACAGGCCCCTAGTCATAGAGTCATAGAGTTATACAGCATAGAAAGAGGCCCTTCGGCCCATCGCGTCCGCGCCGGCCATCAAGCCCTGTCTAATCTAATTCCATTTTCCAGCATTTGGTCCGTAGCCTTGTATGCTATGGCATTTCAAGTGCTCATCCAAATGCTTCTTGAATGTTGTGAGGGTTCCTGCCTCTACCACCCTTTCAGGCAGTGAGTTCCAGATTCCAACCACCCTCTGGGTGAAAAGGTTTTTCCTCAAATCCCCTCTAAACCTCCTGCCCCTTACCTTGAATCTATGCCCCCTTGTTATTGACCCTTCTACTAAGGGGAAAAGTTCCTTTCTATCTACCCTATCTATGCCCCTCATAATTTTGTATACCTCAATCAGGTCCCCCCTCAGCCTTCTCTGCTCCAAGGAAAACAACCCCAGCCTGTCCAGTCTTTCTTCATAGCTGAAGCGCTCCAGCCCAGGTAACATCCTGGTGAATCTCCTCTGCACCCTCTCCAAAGCAATCACATCCTTCCTATAGTGTGGCGACCAGAACTGCACACAGTACTCCAGCTGTGGCCTTACCAGCGTTTTGTAAAGCTCCATCATAACCTCCCTGCTCTTATATTCTATGCCTCGGCTAATGAAGGCAAGTATCCCATATGCCTTTTTAACCACCTTATCCACCTGTTCTGCTGCCTTCAGGGAGCTATGTACATGCACACCAAGGTCCCTCTGATCCTCTGTCTTTCCTAGGGTCTAACCATTCATTGTGTATTCCCTTGCCTTGTTAGTCCGTCCAAAATGCATCACCTCACACTTTCAGGGTTAAATTCCATTTGCCACTGTTCTGCCCATCTGACCAAACCATCTATATCGTCCTGTAGCCTGAGGCTTCCCTCCTCGCTATTTACCACCCCACCAATTTTCGTGTCATCTGCGAACTTACTGATCATACCTTTTACATTCACATCCAAACCATTAATGTAGACCACAAACAGCAAGGGACCCAGCACCGATCCCTGTGGTACCCCACTGGACACAGGCTTCCAGTCACAAAAACAACCTTCCACCATCACCCTCTGCCTTCTGCCACTAAGTCAGTTTTGGATCCAATGTGCCAAGGCACCCTGAATCCCATGGGCTCTTATCTTCCTGACCAGTCTCTTATGCGGGACTTTAGCAAAAGCCTTACTGAAATCCATGTAAACCACATCCACTGCACTACCCTCATCCACACACCTAGTCACCCCCTCGAAAAATTCAATCAAATTGGTCAGACATGATCTTCCCTTGACAAAGCCATGCTGGCTATCCCTAATTAATCCCTGCCTCTCCAAGTGGAGACTAATTCTGTCCCTCAGAATTTTTCCCAATAATTTCCCTAACACTGATGTTGGGCTCACTGACCTGTAATTACCTGGTTTATCCCTACTACCCTTCTTGAATAATGGTACTACGTTAGCTGTTCTCCCGTCCTCTGGCACATCCCCTGTGGCCAGAGAGGTTCTGAAAATTTGTGTCAGAGCCCCTGCAATCTCCTCCTTTGCCTCACATAGTAGCCTGGGATACATCTCGTCCAGGCCTGGGGATTTATCCACTTTTAAGCCTGCTAAAACCGCTAGTACCTCCTCCCTCTCGATGCTAATATGTTCAAGTATATCACAGTCCCCCTGCCCGATTTCTATGTCCACATCGTCCTTCTCCATAGTGAACACAGATGCAAAAAATTAATTTAAAACCCCACCTACATCCTCTGGCTCTACACACAGCTTGCCACTTTGGTCCCTAATGGGCCCTACTCTTTCCCTAGTTATCCTCTTGCCCTTAATCTATATATATATATAAAACGGTCTGTCTTTCTGTCTGTCTTTCTGTCTGTCTTTCTGTCTGTCCGGCTATACAATCAAAAGTTATAGAGCGTACCTACACATGTGTTATATCAAAAGAAAGCTTATGATTATCGAAACCTCATAAGCGTATTTACTTTTTGAAATTGTTCAGGCAGTATACAAAAAACCTTCAAAATTCCACTCATTATCCACTAATTAGCATTGAGTGACGTGAAGGTTGACCAATCCTGTGACGTGATGATTGACCAATCCTACAGTTCAGTCACCTGATGGTTGACCAATCGGTGCATGTGTGGGCGGGACTAATCATTCTCAGCTCAGGGATGTGGCAGCCATTACACACCAGCCGGGCCTGAAGCTAAAAATATGGTAATCGAGGTTTTCAAAAAAAATAAGATTTACCAAAAATGTTTTATAAGTACTTTAACTTTCATCTTTGAAGGCATTAAAAGCTAGAAATGTTTAGGTTAAAAAACAGTGGAAAATACCCGAGGCCCCGGGGCCTAAGCTTCTCCAACTGCCGACAGCCCAAATCCAGTCCCAGGCTCCCGGCCCAGACATCGACCAGGCCCAAAAAAGCCTTGGCAACGCCGGGCCCCCCCAGCTAGTATACTTATAAAACACCTTAGGATTTTCCTTTATTTTGCTCGCCAGTGTTATTTCATGGCCCCTCCTCGCTCTCCTAATTTCTTTTTTAAGTATCCCCTGACTGCCCTTATCCTGTGTTACAGGCCCCTGACTGCCCTTACCCTGTGTTACAGGCCCCTGACTGCCCTTACCCTGTGTTACAGGCCCCTGACTGCCCTTACCCTGTGTTACAGGCCCCTGACGGCCCTTACCCTGTGTTACAGGCCCCTGATGGCCCTTACTTTGTGTTACAGGCCCCTGACTGCCCTTACCCTGTGTTACAGGCCCCTGACTGCCCTTACCCTGTGTTACAGGCCCCTCACTAATGCAAGCTCATGATCATGGTGAATTCCTGTGTACACCGAGACACCCACCAGTCTTAAAGCACCTGTCACAGTAACAGTGTCACTCAATTCAGGCAGCCTGTCGATGGTGAGTTGTGACTTTTCCACAATCCATTTCGGCTCCGCGGGGGGCTGGACAACCAGAGGTAAAAGTTCCAGAAAAGGGGGAACCCCATGAAACTCGCTCCCAGCTCTTGAAAGCAATTCAGCAAAAACCCCAGGATCTCAAATGAACACTGAAGTCTGCGTGGTCGAACCCTGACCAGCCACATTCCTTTGTGTCATTCACAGGATCCTATCGTATTTCACAGAGTTTCTGACAGCCTAAGTCTGGATTTATAACCTTCTGCATTGTCCTTAACCCTAGCTTATTCATTTAATCATGTTTTCAAGAAGGAATTAATGACACATGACCTACTTCTGGTTTTACTGGCGATCTGTTACACATGTCTGCTACTCTGTCCGGACAAACAGTAGGGCTGCCAACAATGTTCCCTGTAATTTTGTTTTGGGTCACGCGGCCCCTTTAACAGGCTGCACAGCCCATTCCGGTTTTTCTCTTTGAAAGCCGGCTCACTGGCTGCGCGGGACCTGCAGAGCGCCGCGCGGCCAGGCAGCTTAACGGGAAATAACAACAGAAAATGCTGGCGATACTCCGCAGGTCAGGCAGCGTCTGTGAAGAGAGAAACAGAGTTAACGTTTCAGGTCGGTGACCTTTCGTCAGAACTGGAAAAAAGCAGGAAAGGGAACAGATTTTTAAGCAAGTGTAGGGGCTGGGAAATGGGGGAGGGGATGAAAGAACAAAAGGGAAGGTCTGTGATAGGCTGGAAGGCAGGAGAAGTTAAGAGACATTAAGAGATATTCAAGGCGAGCGGAGATGGTAATGGGACAGGTTAAGATACAAAGGATGGCTCTAGATGAAGTGTAAATTGCGCTGGCAGAATGAAAGACAGCTGCCATGTGGGAGAGAAGAACAGGAGACACAAACAAAAAGTGTGGAAAAAATATATATATGATAGGGGTCCGAGGTTATGATCTGAAATTGTTGAGCTTAAAGGGAACATTGGTCGCCAACCTCCAGGATTGCCCTGGAGTCGCCAGGAATTGAAGATTAATCTCCAGCACACTGCCAGGAGCAAACCGGGAGAGAAATCACAGGGGCATTCAAAAAATTGTGTTTTTTAGGGTGCATCCTAGGTTACTGAGGGAAGTAAGGGTGGAAACTGTGAAGGCTCTGGCCACAATGATCCAATCCTCCTTAGATGTGGTGGTGGTGCCAGAGGACTGGTGGATTTCAAATGTTACATCCTGTTCAAAAAAGGGGAGATGGAATAAACCCGGCAACGACAGGCCAGTCAGCCTAACGTCGGTGGTGGGGAAACTTTCAGAGTCAATGATCCGAGACAAAATTAATTGGCACTTGGAAACATAAGAGTTAATAAATGAAAAGCAGCATGGATTTCTTAAAGGAAAATCGTGCTTGATTAGCTTGATTGGGTTCTTTGATGAAGTAGCGGAGAGGGATATTGTGTATATGGACTTTCAAAAGGCGTACCGCATAATAGACTTGTTGGCAAAATTAAAGCCCACGGGATTAAAGGGGCTGTGGCAGCACGGACACAAACGTGGCTAAGGGACAGAAAGCAGAGAGTAGTGGTGAGCGGTTGTTTTTCAGACTGGAGGGAAGTGTACAGTGGTGTTCCCCAGGGGTCGGTATTAGGACCGCTGCTCTTTGATATATATTAATGACCTGGACTTGGCTATACAGGGCATAATTTGAAGGTTTGCAGATGACACAAAACTGGGAAATGTAGTAAACAGTGAGGAGAATAGTAGCAGACTTCAGGAGGACATAGTGGTGAAATGGGCAGACACTTGGCAGATGAAATTAAGCACAGAAGTGTGAAGTGATGCAATTTGGTAGGAAGAATGAGGCGAGCCAATATGAATTAAATGGTACAATTTTAAAGGGGGTGTCGGAACAAAAATATTTAAAGGTGGCAGGACAAGTTGAGAAGGCTGTTTAAAAAGCATATGGGATCCTTGGCTTTATTAATAGAGGCGATGGACCCCGACAACATCCCGGCTGTCGTGCTGAAGACTTGTGCTCCAGAACTAGCCGCGCCTCTAGCCAAGCTGCTCCAGTACAGCTACAACACTGGCATCTATCCGACAATGTGTAAAACTGCCCAGGTATGTCCTGTTCACAAAAAGCAGGACAAATCCAATCCAGCCACTTACCGCCCCATCAGTCTACTCTCAATCATCAGCAAAGCGATGGAAGGTGTCATTGACGATGCTATTAAGCGGCACTTACTCACCAATAATCTGCTCACTGATGCCCAGTTTGGGTTCCGCCAAGACCACTCTGCTCCCGGCCTCATTACAGCCTTAGTCCAAACATGGACAAAGGAGCTGAATTCCAGAGGTGAGGTGAGAGTGACTGCCCTTGACATCAAGGCAGCATTTGACCGAGTGTGGCATCAAGGAGCCCTAGTAAAACTGAAGTCAATGGGAATCGGGGGGAAAACTCTTCACTAGCTGGAGTCATACCTAGCACAAAGGGAGATGGTTGTAGTGGTTGAAGGTCAATCATCACAGCTCCAGGACATCGCTGCAGGAGCTCCTCAGGGCAGTGTCCTAGGCCCAACCATCTTCCGCTGCTTCATCACTGACCTTCCTCCAACATAAGGTCAGAAGTGGGGATGTTCGCTGATGACTGCACAGTGTTCAGCGCCATTTGCAACTCCTCAGATAATGAAGCAGTCCATGCCCGCATGCAACAAGACCTGGACGACGTTCAGGCTTGGGTTGATAAGTGGCAGGTAACATTCGCGCCACAGAAGTGCCAGGCAATGACTAGCTCCAACAAGCGAGGGTCTACACCGCCCCTTGACATTCAACGGCATTACCATCGCTGAATCCCCCACCATCAACATCCTGGGGGGTCACCATTGACCAGAAGCTTAACTGGACCAGCCACATAAATACTGTGGCAACAAGAGCAGGTCAGAGGCTGGGTATTCTGCGGCAAGTGTCTCACCTCCTGACTCCCCAAAGCTTTTCTAACATCTACAAGGCACAAGTAATGAGTGTGATGGAATGCTCTCCACTTGCCTGGATGAGTTGCAGCTCCAACAACACTCAAGAAGCTCGACACCATCCAGGACAAAGCAGCCCACTTGACTGGCACCCCATCCACCACCTTAAACATTCACTCCCTCCACCACCGGCGTACCGTGGCTGCAGTGTGCACCATCTACAAGATGCACTGCAGCAACTCGCCAAGGCTTCTTCGGCAGCACCTCCCAAACCCGCGACCTCTTCCACCTAGAAGAACAAGGGCAGCAGGTGCATGGGAACACCACCACCTCCAAGTTCCCCTCCAAGTCACACACCATCCTGACTTAGAAGTATATCGCCGATCCTTCATCGTCGCTGGGTCAAAATCCTGGAACTCCCTCCCTAACAGCACTGTGGGAGTACCTTCACCACACGGACTGCAGCAGTTCAAGAAGGCGGCTCACCACCACCTTCTCGAGGGCAACTAGGGATGGGTAATAAATACTGGCCTTGCCAGCGATGCCCACATCCCGACAAAAAAGGAAGTTGCACAGTGCTGGCGTTCGATGAAGCTTCTCCATCAGATACACTGAGCTACCTTTTCTCCAGTCGGTACTGGTGGTATTTCTGGATTTTATATATCGTTTTGCTTTTATTTGCGAGCTATTCTGGGAATTGCTCGTCTTTGCAGAGCTCATCAAACACTCGCTGCTCACTGCCATATTACCAGCTGCTGAATGGAAACTACTTGCAATCCTCAAGGACTTTCACCTCTCAGCTTAATGAGCAGTGAAAAATATCCTTAATAAAGCCTTGTGGCAGTGAGTGTAGCTGTCTTGCACCGAGCGGCATTTACAATCAGACACCTGATCTCAGCAGACTCTTTAACAGCTGCTCCACAGTCATCTGATATCCAGGCTCCCGCATCCGGGCACGGAGCCAGCAACTCATTCAATATCCAAGAAATTCCTGACATGGCACAGGGAGACATGCAACATTGAGAAAGTAAGAGAAAGAGAGAGGATTCCCCTTTTAACCCCTGTCCACGGCCCATATGGGTGGGAAAAGCAAAGCAGCAAGAGCTTCTCTTTGGCAGAGAAGCAGAGATCACTGTTTATAAAGCTGACCAAGGGAGTGGTACCAAGGTCGGCACCAGTATGTGCAACATCGAGGGTCTCACACAGATACCCACTGGAGAGTGAAGTAGTTGACTCAGAGACTAGGGTCCTGAATTTAAATAAAGGAAACTACAATGGTATGAGGCGCGAGTTGGCTAGGATGGATTGGGGAATGTTACTTAAAGGGTTGACGGTGGATAGGCAATGGCAAACATTTAAAGATCGCATGGATGAACTACAGAATTTGTTCATCCCTGTCTGGCATAAAAATTAAACAAAAATGGTGGCTCAACCGTGGCTAACAAGGGAAATTAAGTATAGCATAAGATCCAAGGAGAGGACATATAAATTGGCCAGAAAAAGCAGTAAACCTGAGGATTGGGAGCAGTTTAGGATTCAGCAAAGGAGGACAAAGGGATTAATTAAGAGGGGGAACATAGAGTATGAGAGTTAGCTTGCAGGGAACATAAAAACTGACTGTGAAAGCTTCTATAGATATGTGAAGAGAAAAAGATTGGTGAAGTTAAGCGTAGGTCCCTTGCAGTCAGAATCAGGGGAACTTATAATGGGGAACAAAGAAATGGCAGACCAATTAAATACATACAGGAAACTTTGTGCTATCCGGCACCGACGGGACCGAGCTGTTGCCGTTCCCTCAAAACTGCCGGACAAACCAGCGTTAATGTTGAAGCATACGGAGCTTTTCAGCTCCGTATCTGGCAACAAACACTGTTGCTTAGCAACAGCTTCTAAACAGTTGGCCGTACCTTGGAAGCATCTCTGTTGCTTAGCAACAGCTTCAGAGAGACTTTGCAGAGCCTGACTGTTGAAAAAAAAGCCACGAGAAGAAAAAAATCCTAAAAAAACGGCTCCTGATTTTTGCCGGTGGCTCGAGTTTGCCGGACATTTAGCCTCCGGATAACACAAAGTACCTCCTGTACTTTGGTTCTGTCTTCACAAAGGAGGACACAAATAACCTCCCAGAGATGTCGGGGAACATAGGGTCTAATGAGAGGGAGGAACTGAATGAAATCTGTAGTGTATGTGCCTTTAAGAGCCCCATGTGTACTGTAATGCCGGTAATGGCCACTCGGGCTATATAAGCCTGTATATTGTGTTGTATCCGTTAGTTCCCCTCCAGACTTTGTTTAGTAAACACCTATGAAACCAACTCCTGTCTTCAGTGTCTCTATCAACACACAGACACAACAGTGGCGACGAAGTGGAAACGGACTTACCTGCAATTCGGCAGCACCTCAAGGACATCGATTCCTCTGGCGTCCAGAAGAATCAAGAAAGTGAAAGAAGCTGTGGTTTCACCAGCTGGCCAAGCTGGTGGCAGGTACTGCGGTAATCCTTCCTGGGCATCAGGCTGGGGCTCCAGCGGCTGGCTCTACAGCTGGGCCAAGCAGCGAAAGCGGAGGCAAGCAGTAACAGACGGGGAGGGAGCACTCGGGAGACGGCCGGCGCTGCAAGCAGGTCGGCGTTCAGACCTAGAGAGAAAGTCCGGCGAGAACTAGTCTCCAACTGTAAATAAATAAAAAAAGAACGGAAACCGCGGGAAACAGCGTTGTCATCGGCAGCAGCGGCGGGAAAGCGCGGGAAGCGCCATATCCTTTCTGCAGAAAAGAAAGAAAAGCGCCATATCTTTTCTAAGATGCCTAAGTCTGGCAATATTGATGCTTTTGATAATGAGATAGAGGATTGGACCTCATGTGGAAAGAGTGGAGGTATATTGCACCGCAAATGGAATAGAAGATGAAAAAAAAGCTTCAGTACTGATAAATCTAATGGGCGCAAAGACATACGGGCTGTTACGAAATTTAATCACTCCAGCCAAACCAAAGGACAAGAATTAAAAAAAAATTGTTGATACCCTACAGGAGCACTTAAACCCAACACCGCTGCTGATAGCGGAGTGATTCAAATTCTTCAAGAGAAATCAACACAAGAATGAAAGTAACGCTGATTACCTCACCGAATTAAGAAAGCTATCAAAACACTGCCAATTCGGGGCAGGACTAGCAGATTATCTTCGAGACAAATTCGTCTGCGGTCTCTTAAGTGAAGGAACACAGAAAAGGCTGCTTTCTGAAAAAGATTTAACACTGGACAAGGCTTTCAGTGTGGCTGTATCATACGAAGCAGCCGCAAGAGCAGCTGCAGAGATACAACAAAAGACACAGGACTTCGGCACACATGAAATGACACAGGGTTTCGAGAGATGTTATCGCTGCGGCAGATCCACCCATGACCAGAGGGACTGCTGGTTCAAGGACAAAACATGCAGGCAATGCGGAAAGATTGGACACATTGCACGGGTATGCCAATCTGGACAAAATAAATCCACAGACAGGAAAAAAAAAATCAATAAAGAAAAGTACAGAAAGGTACAAATGATGACGGACAGTAGCTCCGAAGACCAGAAGAGCGATAGCGACTCCGAAAACAAGAGACTAAGCTGTCTCAAATTACATAATGTAATTGCCAAAGATGATTACCAGACCATTTGGGTTACCCTCACGATAGCAGGGTCCCCAGTTAAAATGGAGCTAGATACAGGATCAGCGCTGACCGTCATAAATCGACGGGATGACGAGCGGCTATTTCCGCATATACCTTTAAAAGACACATCCATTATCTTGAAAACATATACGGGGCAGAAAGTATACCCCAAAGGAAAAATAAGGGTGCCCGTTGTATACAACGGCAAGGAAATACAAAAGATGTATTTATACATTCTACAAGATGGTGGCCCACCGCTGTTGGGACGTGAATGGATCAGGAAAATACGTTTAGACTGGCACTCCATTCAGGCACTGACGGTGACCAGTAAGGAAAAAAACGATGATGACGTCATACCTGAACGATTAAAAGACATCTTGGCCAACGCCAAAGAAGTGTTTCAAGAGAAACTAGGAACCTTGAAAGGCATCACCGCCTCAATAAAAGTGGAAGATGCAGCAATTCCCAAATTTTTTAAAGCAAGACCGGTGCCATACGCAATTCGTCCAGCAGTCGAGGCAGAGCTGGAGAATTTGGAATATGCAGGCGTATTATCCAAAATAGATTGGAGCGAGTGGGCAACACCCATCGTTCCAGTCATGAAGAAAGCATTGAATAATGATAAATCTGAAGAACAGAGAAAAATTCGCATCTGTGGAGACTTCAAGGTGACGGTAAACCCGGTCCTTCACACGGTACAGTATCCTCTTCCGAGGATAGAAGATATTTTCGCCTCACTATCCGGAGGGAAATGTTTCACCAAAATTGACTTGGCACAGGCATATCTACAGATGGAGGTTGAAGAGGCCTCTAAAAAATATCTCACGATAAATACACACAAAGGACTGTACCAGTACAATCGACTGGTTTTCGGAGTAGCATCCGCTCCAGCTATCTGGCAAAGAGCTATGGCGCAAGTCCTCCAAGGGATTCCGGGGACTCAATGCTACCTAGACGACATCCTTGTAACAGGAGAAAACGACAACGAGCACCTTGCCAATTTGGAGCAGGTGCTCACTAGGCTGAGAGAATGGGGCCTACGAGCAAATCGCCCCAAGTGCGAATTTTTCCAAAATCAAATATCATATTGTGGCCACATAATTAATAAGGAAGGGTTGCATAAGTCACCTGAAAAAATTGAAGCGGTCATAAAAGCCCCAGCACCTGAAAATGTTTCACAATTAAAGTCGTTCCTGGGATTAATAAATTACTATCATAAATTTTTACCGAACTTATCAACTCTTCTACACCCTCTTAATGAACTGCTACAAACAGGAGTAATTTGGAAATGGAGCGAAGACTGTAAACGTGCCTTCCATAAATGCAAAGACTTAATCGCGTCCAAAGAAGTTTTGGCTCATTACAACCCATCACTGCCAATCAGATTGGCATGCGATGCATCCCCTTACGGCATAGGAGCAGTATTATCGCATAAATTCCCTGATGGCTCGGAACGGCCGATAGCTTTTGCGTCACGCTCATTCAACTCAGAACATAAGAAATAGGTGAGCGTAACTATGCCCAAATCGACAGGGAGGCACTCAGCCTGGTATGGGGAGTGAAGAAATTCAACCATTACCTACACGGACAAAAATTTACCTTGTTGACTGACCATCAACCCCTCATCTCCATATTCAACCCTAAAAAGGGTGTTCCCATTATGACAGCGCAAAGGCTACAGAGGTGGTCCCTTTTTCTAGGGGCACACCAATACAACATAGAATACAAAGGATCAAAACAGCATGGGAATGCTGACGGTTTATCACGCCTACCGTTGCCAACGGTAGAAGAGGCACCTACAGTAGACCCAGTGGAGATGTTCCACTCAACCATAGTGGAATGTCTACCAGTAACAAATTCTTCCATTGAAAAGGAAACGAGAAATGACCCGACTCTCTCACGAGTCTACGACTTAACGGTGAAGGGATGGCCAGCACATGGCGAACCACTGTTGCCAGCATTCTCGCAAAGAAGAGAACAGCTGTCAGTGTGCCGAGGAACCTTGATGTGTGGATCCAGAGTGGTGATTCCACCCAAACTCCAGGATAAAGTGCTAAAGGAGCTTCACGAGGGGCATCTGGGTGGAGTGAAAATGAAGAACCTAGCCAGAGTGTTTGTATGGTGGCCAGGTATCGATGGAGACATCGAAGAAATGACCAAGAGCTGCCTAGGATGCCAGAAGGTCCAAAACGCTCCACCCCAAGCCCCTCTACATCTATGGGAGTGGCCCTCATCTCCCTGGAAAGGGTACACATCGACTTTGCTGGTCCATTTATGGACTCAATGTTCTTAATCGCGGTTGATGCACACTCCAAGTGGCCGGAGGTAATAAAGATGTCCTCCACCACCACGGGAAAAACCATCACAGTATTAAGGACCATATTTGCCAGGAATGGGCTGCTGGAACAGATCTGTTCTGATAATGGACCGCAATTTGTGTCCGAAGAATTCAGGAAGTTCTTAAAAAACAATGGGGTTAAGCACTACACGTCCGCCCCATACCATCCCGCCACCAGTGGATTGGCTGAAAGGTTTGTCCAGACCTTCAAGAAGGCCATAAAGGCCATGGGTAATGAAGACATAAAACTTCAGCACAAGGTGGATAACTTCTTATTTGCATACAGGAATGCAACACATATGGTTACAAACCAAACTCCCGCCATGATGTTCTTCAATAGAACCCTAAGATGCCGGCTGGATTTGATCAAGCCCAACATCAGAAGGGACGTGGAGAACCGGCAATTTCAAGGCATGAATGAAAGACCAACTAGAACCTTCCAGATAGGTCAACAAGTTTTGGCCCGGGACTACCGTACCGAGAAATGGCAGCCTGGAACTATCTGCACACGACTAGGACCGCTGATGTATACCGTGGACATCGGAGAAAGCATAATAAGGCGCCATGCTGACCAAATCATAGAGTCATCCGAAAAGGGACAACCTACACCACAACTCTATACGCCTAACGATGAAGTAGAGATACCCATATTTACCTCCGATCCGGTGATACTGGAACCCGATGAACCCGACACTGGCATTCAAGCCGAATCAGCCTTGCCAAAAGAACCTACTACACCACCAGAAACTACTACACCACCGAGGCGTTATCCGGACCGAGTCAGGAAGCCTCCAGAGAGACTGACTTATAATTAATTAACTGCAGCAATGTGTATATTATTTTTCTTGTAACATGTAATTAATAATTACTTAAATATTCTGTACTGGTTGACTAAAAGGGGAGGAATTGTAGTGTATGTGCCTTTAAGAGCCCCATGTGTGCTGTAATGCTGGTAATGGCCACTCGGGCGATATAAGCCTGTATATTGTGTTGTATCCGTTAGTTCCCCTCCAGACTTTGTTTAGTAAACACCTATGAAACCAACTCCTGTCTTCAGTGTCTCTATCAACACACAGACACAACAAAATCAGTATTTGTAGGGAAATGGTATTAGGGAAATTGACGAGATTGAAGGCCGATAAATCCCCAGGGCCTGATAATCTACATCCCAGGGTACTTAAGGAAGTGGCCCTAGAAATAGTTGATGCATTGCTGGTCACCTTACAAAATTGTATAGACTCTGGAATAGTTCCCATGGATTGGAGGGTAGCTAATGTAACCCCATTATTTAAAAAAGGTGGTAGAGAGAAAATGGGGAATTATAGACCGGTAAGCCTGACATCGGTAGTGGGGAAGATGCTAGAGTCCATTATTAAAGATGTAATAGCAGAGCACTTGGAAAACAGTGACAGGATTGGACAAAGTCAACATGGATTTACAAAAGGTAAATCATGCTTGACTAATCTACTGGAATTTTTTGAGGATGTAACTGGTAAAATAGACAAGGGAGAACCAGTGGATGTGGTGTATTTGGACTTTCAGAAGGCTTTCGAAAAAGTCCCACATAAGAGATTAGCGTGTAAAGTTAAAGTACATGAGATTGGGGGCAAGGTATTGACTTGGATAGAGAACTGGTTGGCAGACAGA
This sequence comes from Somniosus microcephalus, assembly GCF_052327205.1. NCBI lineage: Eukaryota > Metazoa > Chordata > Chondrichthyes > Squaliformes > Somniosidae > Somniosus > Somniosus microcephalus. The sequence goes on along the minus strand of NC_140998.1, from coordinate 6,219,594 downwards.
AAACAAAGAGTTGGAATAAATGGGTCTTTTTCCGAGTGGCAGGCAGTGACTGGTGGGGTACCGCAGGGATCGGTCCTTGGACCCCAGCTATTCACAATATATATTAATGATCTGGACGAGGGAACTAGATGTAATATCTCCAAGTTTGCAGACGACGTAAAGCTGGGTGGGCGTGTGTGCTGTGAGGAGGATGCCGAGAAACTACAGGATGATTTGGACAGGTTGGGTGATTGGGCAGATGCATGGCAGATGCAGTATAATGTGGATAAATGCGAGGTTATCCACTTTGGTGGCAAAAACAGGAAGGCAGAGTATTATCTGAATGGCAATAGATTGGGAGAAGGGGAAGTGCAATGAGACCTGGGTGTCATTGTGCACCAGTCTCTGAAGGTAAGCATGCAGGTGCAACAGGCAGTTAAGAAGGCAAATGGTATGTTGGCCTTCGTAGTGAGAGGATTCGAGTACAGTAGCAAGGATGTCTTGCTGCAGCTGTACAGGGTCTTGGTGAGACCACACCTTGAGTATTGTGTGCAGTTTTGGTTGCCTTATCTGAGGAAGGATGTTCTTGCCATGGAGGGAGTGCAGCGAAGATTCATCAGACTGATGCCTGGGATGGCAGGAATGACGTATGAGGAGAGATTGGGTCAATTAGGCTTATATTCGCTAGAGTTTAGAAGTATGAGAGGGGATCTCATTGAAACTTATAAAATTCTAACAGGACTAGACAGACTAGATGCAGGAAGGATGTTCCCGATGGTGGGGGAGTCCAGAACCGGGGGTCACAGTCTAAGGATAAGGGGTAAGCCATTTAGGACAGAGATGAGGAGGAATTTCTTCACCCAGAGAGTGGTGAACCTATGGAATTCTCTACCACAGAAGGCAGTAGAGGCCAATTCATTAAATATATTCAAGAAGGAGTTAGAAATATTTCTTAAGGCTAAAGGGATCAAGGGATATGGGGAGAAAGCAGGGACAGGGTACTGAGTTTGGATGATCAGCCATGATCTCATTGAATGGCGGAGCAGGCTCGAGGGGCCGAATGGCCTACTCCTGCTCCTATCTTCTATGTTTCTATGACCTTCTGACTCAGAGGCAAGAGTGCTACCACTGAGTCATGGCTGACACTAACTACCTCCTGCTCTGCACTTGATTGGCACCGGCAATCAATCTGCTTCAAACCGCCACAGAGGTGCCTCTGCCCCAGGACGTGGCAGCTCTGTGTGAGGGAGGTGAGGATGCCTCTCTTCCCTGTGGAGCTGCTCCTCGCCACCCGCTCCCTACCAGGATGTCGGACCTGCAAGGGAATGTAGCATCGTGGTTATGTTACTGGACTAGTAATCCAGAGGCCTACTAATGATCTGGAGACAGGAGTACAAATTTCCACCAAGGCAGCTGGGGAATTTAAACTCAATAAATCTGGAATAAAAAGCTAGTGTCAGTAATGGTGACCATGAAACTACTGGATTGTCGTAAAAACCCATCTGGTTCACTAATATCCTTTAGGGAAGGAAATCTGCCGTCCTTACCCAGTCTGGCCGATATGTGACTCCAGACACACAATGTGGTTGACTCTTAACTGTCCTCTGAAATGGCCCAACAAGTCACTCCGTTGTATCAAACCGCTACAAAGAAATATACTACTTCACCACACGGACTGCAGCGGTTCAAGAAGGTGGCTCACCGCCACCTTCTCAAGGGCAATTAGGCATGGGCAATAAATGCCGGCTTTGCCAGCGATGCCCACATCCCATTAACAAAATACAAACTCACAGAGTGCCAGGTTTCCCCATCAGAATTATGCAATTCACATTGGCAAAGGTTTTTTTTAAATTTGTTCAAGCTGATTTTCTGTTTATGTATTCGCAGCTCAGCCCAGCAGCAGCAGCAGGTTAACCCTCGCACCGAGAAACCCAGCAGGAAATGGGAGTGAATGGACCAGCTGATCCCCACAGGCCGGCCCCACTGAATCCCAACAGGCCGGACTCGCTGATCCTCACAGACCGGATTCCCTGAATTCCCACAGGCTGGACTCGCTGATCCTCACAGACCGGATTCCCTGAATTCCCACAGGCCGGACTCGCTGATCCTCACAGACCGGATTCCCTGAATTCCCACAGGCCGGACTCGCTGATCCCCGCAAACCAGACTCGCTGAATTCACTAGTACAAAGGGAACAAGGAGTCCACTGGTACAGAGGGATCGAGGAATCCACATCAGAGATCTGTCTTCAATACTGTTCCCTCCCTGAATCATTCAATCCCGCCACGCCCACCAAACTGGATTTTACCACTGGAGGTGGGCTAAGAATTGAACAACTGGCCGCTTCTGAGGAAACTGACGGGAGGGAGCAGGGAGCAGAATCTCATGGGCCCTGGACCAATAGACCATTGGCAACCGCCACCATAACTGTTCCTGAGGAATATTCCCACAGCCCCCATTCACCATGAGATAAACTGCAAGGAGCAAGTCATCGATTCCCCATCAGAGGAAGGGCAGCGCTGACAACGGACCATTCTGCTCCAAGTGGCAGAGTGACCACTGACCCGCCCCATGCCAGATGAGGAGGTCAGTCCTCGCATGGCAGATGATGTGATCATGTCGTTCACAGCATGGATTTTCATAGGGAGTGCTCCATGCACTGCGCCTTCTGCGAGGGGATCGGCCAACACGTACAGTCCTCGGTGCCAGCCCCTCAACCCTTGCAGCCAAGATGTGGGATTGTAATCTCCTGAAGGAGCGCTGCAGACAGGTGTGGGTATTAGCTCAAGCGTGAGGGCTCCTCATGAAGCAGTGTCCAACTCGAGCAGAGGTGCAACGCAGCGCGGGAGCTGTGGGTCTGTTCCTGCGAGCCCACACACACTGAGCACTCGGTTACAATCAATACATCAGCTGCCCAGTGCCGCCTAAGCTGTTTACTAGGGGACCAACACTTCTACTTAATGGTGCTTCTTGCTCAGTGTGGGGAGTCTGGGACAGACCCGTCTCACATTCCTAGTCCTTGCTTTCTGTTGTTGGAAACAAGATGAAGAGATGGGACAGCACTGAATCCCAGCGTGCTGCAGCTGAGCAGCTCGTGCTTTTTTATTATTCATTCCTGGGATGTGGGCATCGCTGGCAATGCCCAGCATTTATTGCCCATCCCTAGTTGCCCTCGAGAAGGTGGTGGTGAGCCGCCTTCTTGGATCGCTGCAGTCCGTGTGGTGAAGGTACTCTCACAGTGCTGTTAGGTCGGGTTTCCAGGATTTTGACCTAACGACGATGAAGGAACGGCCGATATACTTCCCACTCAGGATGGTGTGTGACTTGATGGGGAACTTGGAGGTGGTGGTGCTCCCATGCACCTGCTGCCCTTGTTCTGGGCGGTGGAGGTCTGTGTGTGGAGGCCCAGAGCCACACAGAGCAACGAGTCTGCTGAGGGCCACAGGTGGATGTGAGATAGAGGTGAGCGGGTCCCCAGGCAGTACGAGCACCACTGTGTTCTGGGCCTCTATATGTGTTTGATGGTCCCCAGATACAAATGACAAATTCTCACCTTCTGTCTGCCGTGTGAAATCCTTCCTGAACATTTTGCCTCTTTGCGCTGACTCTTCCACAGCTCTGCTGAGTTCAGCAAGGTTTCCGTCCATTCAATAGCCCTCCGCCCCCCTACAGCGCTCCCATGTGACGGGGAGCTCAGCTCCCCCTCCCGCACAAACTCCTTCAGAAGGGAAACAATACTAGAGGTCACCGCCAGGAATGGAAGGGGGCGTAACCCCATGGAGGGGGTTGTGTCGGGTTAGGGTTACTCTTGTGGGACTCTCAGGGTGGGTTGGACTGACGGTGATACTTACACTTTCACCCGCTGAGTCGGAGGGTGAGGGGGCGGTGCTTCAAAGGACGGACTGTTTTAAAACATGGGTAATACATGGCTGAGGGAGACACACACTGAGAAAATCCCCTTCCCCATGAGTCCAATTACTCCCTAACATTTCACAGTGGTGAGTTATCACACCACAGGCAAGTGAAACCCAGTCACTCCTGCATAATAAACCCAGCCCCAAATCTGGCAGTGGCGAGTGACTTTGATGCGGGTGTTTGTGGTTCTTTGCTAATATTATTTTTGGAATGTTTTACTCTGTGACCAATTTGTATATAATAATGGAATTGGGCGGGTTCTCGACTTTTATTTTTTATTACATGGAGAGATCTGAAAGAGGGACGGCTGTTGGCTGGACTCGCCTGTAAAACGCCACTGGGTCTGGTGCTCTGTACGCTCGAGATGTTTCAGAAAGAAACCTACAGCTGTATTAAAATGAATATTAATGTTTTCAGATGTGGGGCTTTGTGTCAAGTAATCATTGTCTCTGAGTTTCTCGGGTGCACAGGATAGCAACGGGAGACATGAGCAGATAATCTGTGGTGATGTTGGTGAAGGCAGAGTTTGCAGAACCCTGCTCTCCTGTGAATGGTACCATGGGATCTTATACATCCACCCGAGAGCTGTTTAAAACGATTCGGGGATTCGATAGGGTAGATGCAGTGAAACTATTTCCTCTTGTGCGGGAATCCAGAACAAGGGACACAATCTTAAAATTCGAGCCAGGCCGTTCAGGGGTGATGTCAGGAAGCACTTCTTCACACAAAGGGTGGCAGAAATCTGGAACTCTCGCCCCCAAAAGGCTGTGGATGCTGGGGGTCGATTGGAGCTTTCCAGACTGAGAGCGATAGATTACTGTTGGGTCAGGGTATCGAGGGATCTGGGGCAAAGACGGGTCAATGGAGTCAAGGTACAGATCAGCCCTGTGAATCTGTGTTGAGGTCACAGGCTGTCTGTTACTCATTTTCTATTTACTGATCAGAAATGCAATACGCCACATCTGCATTCCCAATTATCCACATCTGGATTCCCAATTAGCCACATCTGGATTCCCAATTAGCCACATGTGGCGAGTGGCTAACGTATTGAACCACACTGACCCCCATACAATGCAATCACTGGATTTCTCCTGTCTGAGGCACTGTGACCCTGTGAATTGACTTTACAGCGTTTGGTTTGTTAAAAGAGAGAGAAGAAAAATTGGCAAATGCTCAAAACACAGAGCAGATCAAACAGCTGTTGTAAAACGGAAGGACGAGTTAACGTTTCATGTCCAACTCTTCATCAGAACTGGAAAGTAACGGAAACGCAAGCGTTTTAGTAAGGTAGGAAAAAATAGAAAAAGGAAAAAATAGAAAAATTGATGGGGGGACAAACAACAGTTATTGCCATCACAGGGGGTGAGAGAGAGGAAGAGAGAGTGGGCGTCGCCGTTATTTATGCGCAAATGCTACAGCAACTTCAGGCCAGGTGCAGATGCACGGTTAATCACGTAAATCAAAAGTCGCTGTCCGAGTTGCACCGCTTCGCCATTAGCTTTGCAAAAACGGCATCTCACTGTCTGGCTCACCGGAGAGAGGCATCTCGCCGTCTGGCTCACCAGTGAGAGGCATCTCGCCGTCTGGCTCACCGGTGAAAGGCATCTCGCCGTCTGGCTCACCGGAGAGAGGCATCTCGCTGTCTGGCTCACCGGAGAGAGGCATCTCGCTGTCTGGCTCACCGGAGAGAGGCATCTCGCCGTCTGGCTCACCGGAGAGAGGCATCTCACCGTCTGGCTCACCGGAGAGAGGCATCTCGCCGTCTGGCTCACCGGAGAGAGGCATCTCGCCGTCTGGCTCACCGGTGAGAGGCATCTTGCTGTCTGGCTCACCGGAGAGAGGCATCTCGCCGTCTGGCTCACCGGTGAGAGGCATCTCGCTGTCTGGCTCACCGGAGAGAGGCATCTCGCCGTCTGGCTCACCGGAGAGAGGCATCTCGCCGTCTGGCTCACCGGTGAGAGGCATCTCGCCGTCTGGCTCACCGGTGAAAGGCATCTCGCCGTCTGGCTCACCGGAGAGAGGCATCTCGCTGTCTGGCTCACCGGTGAGAGGCATCAAGCATCGTGAAGTTGCTGTATTTGTGCGATAGATACAAACTAAACTAGCAACAGAAAGTTAAGTCTTGTCCATTTCAGTCTACGTGCCCTTTTAATGAGGTGATAAGTGTTAATTGCAGCCAATCAACCTCTCTGGCACTGAAAATTTACAATTACAAGTGTGGCGCCTCATTCCTTCGGGTTTTAATTGGTGGAGATTTTAAAAATGTCAAATTTAAAATGAAAACATTTTTCTTTCAGTCTTTTTTCCTCTCTCAATCCAATCTTTCTTTCCCTCTCTTTATTTCTCTTTCTCTACCTGATTTGACGTTGAGTTCAGCCACTCTAATTTACACCTCCTTCTCAGTCCTTGTGCTGTTAATTTCCCAATCTTTCAGTCTGATTGGTTAAGGAGATACCCTGCTGCTTGACCTGCTCACTCAGGTCCCAGATGCCCGGTTTCCCTCGCTGTGACGTTAGCAGCTCGCACTTCCAGCAGCATGCCACGTAAAAATATCATTGCGATTAAATAGGCAAGGGCAAGTCTGAGGACGGACTTCGTTCGTTGCCCTGCTACAGAAAATTATGGCCCATTGTATGTTTTGAGATATTTATGAGAGATGTGCTAAGACAATATATAAATACAAGTTCTATTATTTTTCCTGACACCAGCGTACAGTATTGTGATTCTTTTATACCATCCAACAGTTTGCAGCTCATTCAACCCATTGTGTTGTTTAAAAGATCGTCTTGTTTTTCAGCTGTTTTGCCAACTTGTTTGAATTGATAAAATTATCTATTTGACGGGTAACAGAATGTGTCGGTCCATCATCCATCTCCCCTCACCCTCTGAAATTGTGACTAACCGATCCTGCTTTAACCGCAATGCCCTGGTACAACCGGGAGAAGCAGACTCACTGCAGCACAGGCGAGATGGCAAACTCAGCAGATTCGCGGTTTCTACAAACACCTGTTCTGAGTCCCACCCATTCAACACATGGTCCAGTGAGGGGGACACAGTCCACGGTGTAACATGGCTCGAATTTGGGCTAAATCAGCCGTGGCTCAGTGGGGAGTCAGAAGGCCGTGGGTTCAAGTCCCACTCCAGAGACTTGAGCATAAAAACCTAGGCTGACACTCCCAGTGCAGTACTGAGGGAGCGCCGCACTGTCGGAGGGGCAGTACTGAGGGAGCGCTGCACTGTCGGAGGGGCAGTACTGAGGGAGCGCCGCACTGTCGGAGGGGCGGCACTGAGGGAGCGCTGCACTGTCGGAGGAGCGGCACTGAGGGAGCGCTGCACTGTCGGAGGAGCAGTACTGAGGGAGTGCCGCACTGTCGGAGGGGCAGTACTGAGGGAGAGCTGCACTGTCGGAGGGGCAGCACTGAGGGAGCGCCGCACTGTCGGAGGGGCAGTACTGAGGGAGCGCCGCACTGTTAGAGGGGCAGTACTGAGGGAGCGCCGCACTGTCGGAGGGGTAGTACTGAGGGAGCGCCGCACTGTCGGAGGGGCAGTACTGAGGGAGCGCCGCACTGTCAGAGGGGCAGTACTGAGGGAGCGCCGCACTGTCGGAGGGGCAGTACTGAGTGAGCGCCGCACTGTCAGAGGGGCAGTACTGAGGGAGCGCCGCACTGTCGGAGGGGCGGTACTGAGGGAGCGCCGCACTGTCGGAGGGGCAGTACTGAGGGAGCGCTGCACTGTCGGAGGGGCAGTACTGAGGGAGCGCTGCACTGTCGGAGGGGCATTACTGCGGGAGCACCGCACTGTCAGAGGGTCAGTACTGAGGGAGCGCTGCACTGTTGGAGGGGCAGTACTGAGGGAGCGCTGCACTGTCGGAGGGGCAGTACTGAGGGAGCGCTGCACTGTCGAAGGGGCAGTACTGAGGGAGCGCTGTACTGTCGGAGGGGCAGTACTGAGAGCGCTGCACTGTCGGAGGGGCAGTACTGAGGGAGCGCTGCACTGTCAGAGGGGCAGTACTGAGGGAGTGCTGCACTGTCGGAGAGGCAGTACTGAGGGAGCGCTGTACTGTTGGAGGGGCAGTACTGAGGGAGCGCTGCACTGTCGGAGCGGCAGTACTGAGGGAGCGCTGCACTGTCGGAGGGACGTACTGAGGGAGCGCTGCACTGTCGGAGGGCAGTACTGAGGGAGCGCTGCAGTGTCGGAGGGGCAGTTCTGTGGGAGTGCTGCACTGTTGGAGATGCCGTCTTTTGGAAGAGACATTAAACCGAGGCCCCGTCTGCCCTCTCGGGTGGATGTAAAAGATCCCACGGCCACTATTTTGAAGAAGAGCAGGGGAGTTCTCCCGGTGTCCTGGGCCAATATTTATCCCTCAAACAACATCACTAAAACAGATTATCTGGTCATTATCACATTGCTGTTTGTGGAATCTTGCTGTGCGCAAATTGGCTGCCGTGTTTCCTACATTATAATAGTGACTACACCTCAAAAGAAGATCATTGACTGTAAAACGTTTTGGGACGTTCTGAGGTCACGAAAGATGCTATATAAACCTAAGTTTTTTTCTTGTGAAACCTTGCTCAACACATCTAATTATCCCTTGACCCAGTACCTCCCTGTTAAATTATTCCACAGCTCAACTCTCTGGTGAAAAGTTCCCTTCTCCGACTTGCCTTCAGTCTGACTATGACGCAGTGTAAATCGTATTGTCCCTTTTAAATCAAGTGAGCCAAAGAATACAGGTTGAAAATTAATCCAAGTTACATTTTATTCACAGCTAGTTCACATACAACAAACCTGTTTTAAAAAAAAAAGTTTATTCATTAATGGAAAAAAATACTAAAAATAAATTATCAGGTAGGATGTGCAACCTTCCACGGAACTGCACCCACCTGAGAGTGACAGGCTGTAGGCCAATCAGGAGCCCTGACCTACATTGTCACACAAATAGTCAGATTCAAAGGAGGCGAGCTTTCTCAATTCACTGCGAAGCAGTCGTCAATTCTGATAAACCGTACAGATTTGTGCTCTTTTATTCCCATTTATACACGTACATTTACCGAGTACAGTTAATCATCCACAGAAATGCACCATTGTTAAATCCCCTCTCCCATCCCCACACCCAAACCATCACCAATATCTCTCACCCACACTGCTCATTTTGCTGTTGTGCAGTGAAGCTAAGCTAAATGTGTGAGAAGTTATCAGGACATCGCAACCACCAGCGTAAACACCCCCCACCGGCGCACCGTGGCTGCAGTGTGCACCATCTACACGATGCACTGCAGCAACTCGCCAAGGCTTCCTCGGCAGCACCTCCCAAACCCGCCACCTCTTCCACCTAGAAGGACAAGGGCAGCAGGCGCATGGGAACACCACCACCTCCAAGTTCCCCTCCAAGTCACACACCATCCTGACTTAGAAATATATCGCCGATCCTTCACCGTCGCTGGGTCAAAATCCTGGAACTCCCTCCCTAACAGCACTGTGGGAGTACCTTCACCACACGGACTGCAGCGGTTCAAGAAGGCGGCTCACCCCCACCTTCTCAAGGGCAACTAGGGATGGGCAATAAATGCTGGCCTTGTCAGCGATGCCCACATCCTGAGAATGAATCATTTCAAAAAAGCTCCTTGTTCCTCGACAGGTTTACCAAATACAGGTATTTGGTTGACTTGCCATTATTTGTAATTGGGAATTAAGGCACTGTTAATTGCTAATATACCTCACCCAAACCCTTCCCAGTATTTTTAATTCTAGAATTAATTTAATGCATTTCCTTTTTAATAAAAACACGCTTGCTTGGCTCAGTTGGTAGCACTGTCCCCACGGAGTCAGGTGGTTGTGGATTCAAGCCCCACTCCAGGACTTGAGCACATAATCTAGGCCGACGTCCGGGAGAGTGCGGCATTGTTCGAGGTGATGTCTTTCAGATCAGACATTAAAATGAGGCCCTGTCTCCAGCTCAGGATCCCGCAGCGTAAGTGGAAGAGCGGGATTCTCCCGAGGAAGTGTCCCGGCCAGCATTCCTCCCTCAAGCAAAACAACTCAAGTGGTCATTCACCTTGCTGCTGTTTGTGGGATCCTGCTGTGCATGAATTGGCTGCCATGTTTGTCTACAGAACAGTGACTGCACTTCCAAAGAAATTCATTGATGTGAAACACTGGTGTCCCGAGAGTGTGATGAGGCACTAATAAATCCATCTTTTTTTGTATGAGACGACACATACCAGTATTGGGGTTTTACAGACAGGCAATTTCGTTACACTGCGCCCTGCACCTGAAACCTGGCTCTTCACTTCTTTCACAGATGCTCTACAATCTGACCCAGAGAATATAATAATATGAGGACCATTGCAATTTTAATCTACCAGCCCTTTAATATATACAGGGACGTTCGATGGGTATCTCACTCAGTGAGGCTACTGGCCTTCGAAGCTTTCCCTCATTGGGATTCTTTCATGTTTGTGAAACATTAGCCAGTCATTTACTTTTGTAAAGTGTGCTGCACTGTCGGAGGTGTCGCCTTTCAGATTAGATGCTAAACCAAGGCCCTGTCTCAGGTGGATGAAAAATATCCCATGGCAGTATTTCGAAGAAGAGCAGAGGAGTTCTCCCTGGTGCCCTGGGCCCATATTTATCCCTCAACCAACATCACTAAACCAGATTATCTCATCATTTATTTCATTTCTGTTTGTAGGATCTTGCTGTGCGCAAATTGGCTGCTGCGTTTCCTACATTACAAGAGTGACTATGCTTCAAAGATACTTCATTGGCTGTTTTGGGGTCATGAAAGGCGCTATTTAAATGCAAGTCTTCTCGTTCTAAGACGGTAACTGTGGTAGACCACGAGCAGTCTCTGTGTTATCCTGCAACCCTTACCCTCCCAAATCAGAGTGAATTCTGGCTAATATCAGGAATCCTGTTGGAAGCTTCTGCCATCACACGTCATTCATTTGTTTTGTGCAATAGGTCAGTGCAGTACAGGACATTTAAACTGGCTGCTGCTCTGGACTGGGTTCAGTACGCTACGCAGAAACCCTGGCGCACAACCAGTACTGTAAAGGAGCCGGGCGATGATTTCTGGGAGGTGTACACACCTGATACAAGCCACGTGCTGCCACAATTACACTGTTCCTCGGGGCCCTCCCAATCAGACATTGTATCTTCGGCACAAGATTGGCAGAAAACCTGGTTTACATGTTTATCCAGGGTTTACCTGTCTATCTGAGAACCCACAAGGAAATTCCTGGCAAACTTTGCTTGCCCTGTTTGTACATGACAGCTGGCTCAGACTCAGGTACAACATTAGACACACACGGGCCGTACAGTACCAGACGGGAGTGAATCGTTCCCTTTTACCCGCTGTGGGCTGCACATGTACAGGAGCCGACACTGAGATACACACGGGCCATACAGTACTAGACAGGAGTGAATCGCTCCCTTTTACCCGCTGTGGGCTGCACATGTACAGGAGCCGACACTGAGACACACACCAGCACCAGTCCAGATTGATGGGAGCAGTAACTTGGTGTGGGGAGTGGAGGCCAGGGTTGGAGGTAGGGAGCGGAGGAGAGACCTGGGGAGGGGAGCAGAAAGGAAAGCAGAGACCCAGTGAGCAGAGACCTTGAGAGGGGACGCAGCTACCTCAGGAGCAGATTAGGGAGCTGGGAAGTGAATGGAGAGCAGGTATCTCAGGAGATTAGGGAGCTGGGAAGTGAAGTGGAGAGCAGCTATCTCGGGAGGAGATTAGGGAGCTGGGAAGTGAAGTGGAGAGCAGCTATCTCGGGAGGAGATTAGGGAGCTGGGAAGTGAAGTGGAGAGCAGCTATCTCGGGAGGAGATTAGGGAGCTAGGAAGTGAAGTGGAGAGCAGCTATCTCGGGAGGAGATTAGGGAGCTTGGAAGTGAAGTGGAGAGCAGCTATCTCGGGAGGAGATTAGGGAGCTAGGAAGTGAAGTGGAGAGCAGCTATCTCAGGAGGAGATTAGGGCGCTGGGAAGTGAATGGAGAGCAGCTATCTCGGGAGGACAGTGGGGAGCATTGAGCAGGTATCTCAGGAGATTAGGGAGCGGAGAGTTGATCTTGGGGCTTGGGATATGCAGCGAGAGCTAAAAAGTCCAGTCTATAAATTAAAAAATGGGAATTATAACTTAAATATACCTGGGATATTGCTTTAATGAAGACTTAACGCAGTGCAAACATCAGTGTAAGACTGAGAGAAGCAGTAGTCCTTTCTATCTGAGCAATATTACAGCAGGTCATCAAGGAGAAGGTGACTCCAGACCAGTCACAGTCCGACCCGTCAGTAAAAGCCTTTTCTGCCAAGTTTAATATGGGAAATTCAGGCCAGCGCTGCACAGACATTATTTTAAATGCTCAGAAAACCGAACTTCTGCCACTTCCACTTCTGACATGTGCTTGCAGTGGGCAAGGCTCCGTTTTGGTAACATAAATATTACCAAACCATCACCGATAGACACCAACCCATTGATACCGTCACCAACAGATACCAACCCATAGACACCGTCACCAACGGACACCAACCCATTGATACCGTCACCAACGGATACCAACCCATAGACACCGTCACCAACGGATACCAACCCATAGACACCGTCACCAACGGATACCAACCCACAGACACCGTCACCAACAGATACCAACCCATAGACACCGTCACCAACGGATACCAACCCATAGACACTGTCACCAACGGATACCAACCCATAGACACTGTCGCCAACAGATACTAACCTATTGACACCATCACCAACGGATACCAACCCACAGACACCATCACCAACGGATACCAACCCATAGACACTGTCGCCAACAGATACTAACCTATTGACACCATCACCAACGGATACCAACCCACAGACACCATCACCAACGGATACCAACCCATAGACACCGTCACCAACGGATACCAACCCATAGACACCGTCACCAACGGATACCAACCTATAGACACCGTCACCAATGGATACCAACCCATAGACACCGTCACCAACAGATATCAACCCATAGACACTGTCACCAATGGATACCAACCCATAGACACCGTCACCAACGGATATCAACCCAAAGATACTGTCACCAATGGATACCAACCCATAGTCATCGTCACCAACGGATACCAACCCATAGACACTGTCACCAATGGATACCAACCCATTGACACTGTCACCAATGGATACCAACCCATAGACACTGAGACCAATGGATACCAACCCATTGACACCATTACTGAGAGATACTGACCCATAGACACCATCACTGAGAGATACTGACCCATAGACACCATCGCTGGGAGATACTGACCTATAGACACCATCGCTGGGAGATACTGACCCATAGACACCATCGCTGGGAGATACTGACCCATAGACACCATCGCTGGGAGATACTGACCCATAGACACCATCACTGAGAGATACTGACCCATAGACACCATCACTGAGAGATACTGACCCATAGACACCATCGCTGAGAGATACTGACCCATAGTCACCATCACTGAGAGATACTGACCCATAGACACCATCGCTGAGAGATACTGACCCATAGACACCATTGCTAGGAGATACTGACCTATAGACACCATTGCTGGGAGATACTGACCCATAGACACCATCACTGGGAGATACTGACCCATAGACACCATCACTGAGAGATACTGACCCATAGACACCATCGCTGGGAGATACTGACCTATAGACACCATCGCTGAGAGATACTGACCCATAGACACCATTGCTGGGAGATACTGACCTATAGACACCATCACTGGGAGATACTGACCCATAGACACCATCACTGGGAGATACTGACCCATAGACACCATCAAGTCCATTAATACAGTCCCACAGAGTCTAACACTGACAGTTTTAACCAATAGAAACTATCACAGATACATAAGTGTCTATCAGCGATGGAGGGACTCTACGGGTAAATGTCTCTGATTCTTTACTCACCTTCTCATTGATGTGTTTATTGTGGGTCTTTCGACTCCAGTATGTACCCTTTGTATATCTAGCAATTACAGACATTTTTTACCAACTCTATAAATCACAAGTTGTATAAGAAACCCAAAATTATATTACCGAGGTGTTGCACCAAATGCTTGACGGGGAGTGAAGGTGCTTGAAGTTGTGATTCAAAGATGACACTGTTAGGGGAAGCTCAACGTCGACTTTTTCCTGCAAGTAATGTTAATTTTAAAACAGAATGTTCCAGCAAGGTCGGGAATAATCTCACGGTAATGTTCTACCATTGGCGAGCAGCTCCTTCAACTTGTGTGTCACCCTCTCTCTTGTACATTTTGAGTCCTTGGTGATGGAGCCTGGAGTAGACTGGAATTCTTGGAAACCCAGAGACAGCATGGCGTTGTGGCAGTTTTTGTCAGTATAACTTCCATCTCGCTCAGTGCCAAAGCCTCACTGGCCGCTCATGAAACCACTAGCATTCCTACAGCTGGGTGCAGTGATACATTCAAAATCTACCAGCGGGGAAATTAGCTTTCACTGGCTGTTTGCTAACCAGGATTCTGTTCAGAAGATTTAAAATATGACTCCCCCACCCCCTCCCGTTCCCGACACTGCGCACAGCGCAAAAAGATATTACAAATTAAAGTCATTTGAATTCGCTTAGAATTCTGCATATCCACTGGCCTTGTCTCTCGTGACGTGAATTGTCTTCATCCTCACCGCTCGGGCTCTGTGTTTACAGTCAATAGGTCCTCAAGGAGGACAGTTAGCCCCCAGAACCATCAACATAGTCTCTGGTAGGACCAACATTTAAATCCGCTCCACTCTGCACTTTAGAAGTTCTTTGATTTTTTTTTGTATTTTGTTTGATATTTTGGAGTTTTTTGTAATTTTTTCTTCCTTTTTTTTGTAAATCTTTGTAACTCTTCTCTTGCCAGTCTGTTCTGTGAGGCTAGGGATTATCGACCACGCACTGAGTTCCAACAGTAGGTCGTGCTCAGTCTGCTGATTGAGTCTCAAGGCCTGTTCTTCACACATATGCACACTCATGTTCCTCACACACACACCCGCACCTCGCACACAAACACAGGTACCTCGCACATACACGTACCTCACACCTGTACCTTGCACACTCACGCACACACCTCGCACACGTAAACACACATACCTCGCACACAAACACAGATATGCACCTCACATGTACTTCACACACACACACGCACAAACGTACCTTGCACATACACACGCATGCCTCATACACATACACACATTTATTTCGCGCACACATACACATGTACGATGGGAGGAATCTCAACTACATTTACAGGACTTGACAATCATGTTGGACAGCTGTTCCACCTTGGGTGTTCGGCCGACATAGTACAGGATAGTCAGAGGCTCGAGGTCCTGAGGAGCACAACACGGGGTTGCTGAGGCCTCTGGATTTAACGTGTTATACAGTCCCAGCACCTGCAATGGAAAAGAAACAATAAGAAATAGAGCAAGGAAAGGCTATATGGCCCATTCAGCTGTCCGTCCAACTCAACCAGCCCGATATCCATCTCTCCCAGCCCAACATCCCACTCACCCAACACAAATACACCTTGCTTCGTTCAACATCCAACTCACCTCCCAGAGGACATCAATGAATGGAAGAATTACCAATGAATGGAGGAATCAACAATGGTGAAAAGAAATTAAAGAAAGGGTGGGTGTGAAGGACTGAGTTCGACAGATATACAACATCGCTCACGGCCCTGATCGCAATGTCTTACCGTGCTGTGCTGGGTATCAGAGCCGCGTAGAAATGGGCAGGGACCAGTGCAGAAATTTGCGTAGTATCCTTTGGGCTCGTGGATCCATTTCCATCCGAGATCCTGTCGGAAGTCGATGTAGAGCGGACGCACACAACAATTATCTTCATAATTCCTGACAAAAATGAAAAAACAATGAGGGAAGCAAGTTTGTAGGATGTTGTGTCCATGTTAATTGGTGGGTAGAAGTTTGTGTCTTTTGTAGAGTTTCTCACAGGCTGACTGGTTATGTTTGGGATGCCCTGGGTAAACCGCGCACCCATTTAACCCTCATTTTTAAAATTCTCATCCTTGTGTTCAAATCCCTCCAAATTTTGTTTGATAATGCTCCTGTTAAAAGAGCTACATAAATGCAAGTTATGATATAGAAACATAGAAGATAGGAGCAGGAGTAGGCCATTCGGCCCCTCGAGCCTGCTCCGCCATTCAATGAGATCATGGCTGATCATCCAAACTCAGTACCCTGTCCCTGCCTTCTCCCCATATCCCTTGATCCCTTTAGCCTTAAGAAATATATCTAACTCCTTCTTGAATATATTTAATGAATTGGCCTCAACTGCCTTCTGTGGTAGAGAATTCCACAGGTTCACCACTCTCTGGGTGAAGAAATTCCTCCTCATCTCTGTCCTAAATGGCTTACCCCTTATCTTTAGACTGTGACCCCTGGTTCTGGACTCCCCCGCCATCGGGAACATCCTTCCTGCATCTAGTCTGTCTAGTCTTGTTAGAATTTGATAAGTTTCAATAGTGGAAACAGGGCGGTCAGGCGGGCAATTAAAATCGCCCATGGACTCACCCGCTGATGCCCTGCACCAATCCCACAGGTCCTGATTTTAACCCGAGGGGCACCTGCCGGAAACCAATGGCCACCTCTTTAAACAGCTTGAGCTGTGATGATGCCATCGAGGCCCGGCGGCTATTTTAACCCAAGGCCTGTGCGGGGAAGCCGCTGAGGATATCCTACCTGAGCAGCCAACGGGAAGAGGAGCCGCAGCCAGGCCATTTCAAGGGAAATGGTTTTACCATTTTTTGACTTTATGGGGCCCGGAGGAGCAGAAATGCCCCACAAGGAAGGTTTAGGCCTCCCCAACCCCGGGCTTCTCCACCCCCCCCCCCAACTCTCCTGATCACACGGCCTGTCCGAACCTCCTCCCTCAGTGTCAGGGACCCTGCCTTCATTCCACCTCCGCCTCCCGCTGGATTCGGGTGTGAAACCGACTGAGGCTATAGAATCAGACAGTACAGAAGGAGGCCATTCAGCCCATCACGCCAGTGCCGGCTCTTTGAAAGAGCTCTCCAATTAGTGACCCTACTGCTCCAATGTGATATTTCTCCATTTCCCGCACCAGCCCTTGTGCCTCGCGTGGGATCAGTCCTTTACAGAAGGTCTCTTCAGAATTCTGGCCAGTGTTGTGAGGTGGGCTCGCTGGTGAGTGGGTTCGACCCTGCCCCACACTCGCTCCTTCAACTGCCCTCCAGTGAGGCCTAGAGGTGATGCTGATCCTACCCACTCTCTCCCCCAAGCTCTGTGTATTGACGTGAACCCGTTTTACTGAGAGCCCCACTGTGCAGCAGTCGAGCTGCAGCAACTTCTTGGCCTTCGGAAGAGATCACGTTGGCTCTTTTACGCTGGCTGGTTCTTGCCGGTTACAGCCCTGTTACCCACCCCTGACACTGCCCTTCTGTATCCTAAACCCCCTGACGCTTTTTATTGGCCCCATAAACCATGAGTGCCTCCTCGCGCATATGGCCAATTATTAAAAGAAAGAATTTTCTGTTTTTATTTCAGATTTCCAGCATCTGCAGCATTTCTTTTTGTATTAAAAGAACGAACTCGCATTTCTATAGCGCCTTTCACACCCTTACAACATCCCAAAGCATTTTTACAGCCAATGAAGTACTTTTGAAGTGTAGTCACTGTTGTAATGTAGGGAACGCGGCAGCCAATTGCACACAGCAAGCTCCCGCAGACAGCAATGTGATAATGACCAGATAATCTGTTTTAATTATGTTAATTGAGGGATAAATATTGGCCAGGACACCGGGGAGAACTCCTGTGCTCTTACAAATGTGCCGTCTGATCTTTCACATCCACCTGTGAGGGCAGACAAGGCCTCGCTTTAACGTCTCATCCAAAAGATGACACCTCCGACAGTGCGGCACTCCCTCAGTACTGCCCCTCCGACAGTGCAGCGCTCCCTCAGTACTGCCCCTACGACAGTGCAGCGCTCCCTCAGTACTGCCCCTACGACAGTGCAACACTCCCTCAGTACTGCCCCTCCGACAGTGCAGCGCTCCCTCAGTACTGCCCCTCCGACAGTGCAGCACTCCCTCAGTACTGACCCTCCGACAGTGCAGCACTCCCTCAGTACTGCTCCTACAACAGTGCAGCACTCCCTCAGTACTGCTCCTACAACAGTGCAGCACTCCCTCAGTACTGCCCCTCCGACAGTGCGGCGCTCCCTCAGTACTGCCCCCCCGACAGTGCGGCGCTCCCTCAGTACTGCCCCCCCGACAGTGCGGCGCTCCCTCAGTACTGCCCCCCCGACAGTGCAGCACTCCCTCAGTACTGCCCCCCCGACAGTGCAGCGCTCACTCAGTACTGCCCCTCCGACAGTGCAGCACTCCCTCAGTACTGCCCCTCCGACAGTGCAGCGCTCCCTCAGTACTGCCTCTCCGACAGTGCAGCGCTCCCTCAGTACTGACCCTCTGACAGTGCAGCACTCCCTCAGTACTGCCCCTCCAACAGTGCAGCTCCCCCTCAGTACTGCCCCTCCGACAGAGCAGCGCTCCCTCAGTACTGCCCCTCCGACAGTGCAGCGCTCCCTCAGTACTGCACTGCACTGGGAGTGTCGGCCTGGATTATGGGCTCAAGTCCCTGGAGTGGGGCTCGGACCAATCAATATAAATGTTGGCAGGTGCTTGTGGCAGTGAGTGAAGATGTGAGCTTGTCCTACCTGAAGCAATAAGCAGTGTCCAGTGCGCGCTTCTTTCTGTGGCTCTGCTCTTCGTCGTCTAGCCGGTGTGGGGGTAACACCATGAGAATGAGGTGGGGGTTAGTCGGGCCCAGGTGCACCAGCTTCTGCTCCTTGTGTTTCTGGAGTTTCCCCAGATCTCCCCTCTCCGAGAATTCATAGTCATCGATTCCTTCAAGGAAGAATAAGTCACAGGTTAATCACAGAATCTGACAGCACAGAAGGAGGCCACTCGGCTCGTCGTGCCCGTGCTGGGCTCTCCAGTTAGTCCCATTCCGCAGCTTTTTCCCCACAGTTCTGTAAATGAGTCCTCAATACATGTCCAATTGCCTTTTGAAAGCTCCTGTGGAATCTGATTCCACCGCCCTTCAAGGCAGTGCCTTCCAGATCATAGCAGCCCTCTGTGTGAAGAAACGTCTCCTCATTTCCCCGCTACTTCTTTTGCCAATTATTTTAAATCTGTGACCTCTGGGCACCAACCTACTTGCCAGTGGAAACAGTTTCTCTCTATTCGCTCCATCAAAACCCCTCATAATTTTGAACACCTCTATTAAATCTCCCCTTAACCTTCCCTGCTCTAAGGAGAACAATCCCAGCTTCTCCAATCTCTCCACACAACTGAAGTCCCTCATCCCTGGTACCAGCCTGCTAAACCTCCTTTGCCCCCTCTCCAAGGCCTTGACATGTGTGATATGTGTAAGTGTGGTGCCCAGAATTGTACACAACACTTCAGCTGAGGCTGAATCCGTGATTTGTAAAGGTTTAGCATGACTTCCTTGTTATTGTATTCAGTGCCCCTATTTACAAAGCCAAGTATCCCATACACTTCCTTAACCACCTTCTCAACTTGCCCTGCCACCTTCAAAGATTTGGGAATCTGCACCCCCAGGTCCCTCTGCTCTTGCACCCCCTCAAAATAGTCCCATTGAGATTATACTGCCTCTCCATGTTGTTCCTCCCAAAGTGCATCGCCTCACACTAATCATTAAATTGCATCTGCCATGTGCCTGCCCATTTCACCAGTCTGTCTGTGTCGTCCTGATGTCTGTTACTATCCTCCTCACTATTTATTACGTTGCCAAGTTTTGTATCATCCACAAACTTCGAAATTGTACTCCCTATACTCACGTCCAAGTTATTTATATATTACATAGGATATACAGCACAGAAACAGGCCATTCGGCCCAACCAGTCCATGCCGGTGTTTATGCTCCACTCGAGCCTGCTCCCATCTTTCCTCATCTAAATCTATCATTATAACCCTCTATTCCCTCCTCCCTCATATACTTGTCTAGCCTCTCCTTAAATGCATCTATACTATTCACCTCAACCACTCCCTGTGGGAGCGAGTTCCACATTCTTACCACTCTCTGGGTAAAGAAGTTTCTCCTGAATTCCCTATTGGATTTCTTGATGACTATCTTATATTGATGGCCTCTAGTTATGCTCTTTCCCAAGAAACCAATGGTCCTAATACTGACCCCTGGGGGACACCACTGCATACTTCTCTCCAGTCAGAAACATTTCTGTTCACCACTACTCTCTGCTACCAATCCCTTAGCCAATTACATACCCGAGTTACCATTGTCCCTTCAATACCATGTGCTTCTATTTCCCGAATTAGTCCGTTATCAAATGCCTTTTGAAAGTTCATATATCCAACACCTACTAAAGTACTTTCATCAACCCTCTCTGTTAATTCATCAAAGAACTCAATCAGGTTAGTCAGACACGATTTCCCTTTAAACAATCTGTGCTAGCTGTCCCTTATTAACCCAGACTGCTCCTAGTGAGAATTAATTTGATCCTTGACAATGGTCTCTAGTAGTTTTCCCACTACTGACATTAGACTGATTGACCTGTAGTTGCCGGGTTTATCTCTCTCCCCTTTTTGAACAGGGGTGTAACATTTGCAATTCTCCAGTTCTCTGCCATCACTCCCATATCCAAGGAGGCTTGAAAGATTGTGGCCAGAGCTTCTGCTATCTCCACCCTAGCTTCCCTCAGCAACCTAAGATGCATCCCATCTGGACCGGGTGACTAGCTAACTTTGAGTGATGCCAACCTATTTAGCACCTACTTTCTATCTATTTTTATCCTATCCGATAATCTCTGCTCCCCCCTCCTCTACTGCAACATTAACGTCATCCTCTTCTGCAGTGAACAGAGATGCAAAGACCTCATTTAGTGCCTCAGCCATGCCCTCTGTCTCCACAAGAAGGTCACTTTTTTGTCCCTAATTGGCCCCACCCTTCCTTTAACTATCTTTTTACTTTTTATATGTTTTAAAAGATTTTTGGGTTCCCTTTTCTGTTACCCGTCAATCTTTTCTCAAACTCTCTCTTGCCCTTTTCTCCTTTTTCAATTTCCCCCCAGCTCTCTGTATTTCACCTGGTTTTGGACTGTATTCTGCACCTGACATTTGTATTAACCTCCTTTTTCTGTTTTATTTTAACCTCTATTTCCTTTGTCATCCAGGGAGCTCAAACTTTGGATGCCCCGTCTCTCCTCCTAATGGGAATATGCTTGGTCTGTGCCCGAACTATCTCTACCTAGAAGGCCTGCCATTTCTCATTGACTGTTTTCCCGGCCAATGTTTGTTTCCAGTCCACCTGTGCTAGATCCCTTCTCAAATCACTGATATTGGCTCTCTGCCAGTTGGATATTTTCACCTTTGATTTTTCTTTGTCCTTTCCATAACTTCTTAAACCTAATTATATTATGATCACTGTTACCCAGATGTTCTCCCACTGAACACACTCCCTTGCCCCACTTCATTCACCAGAACTAGGTCCAGCACTGGTTCCTTCCTCGGGCGAGAAACATTCTGATTAAGGAAGTTCTCCTGTACACATTTTAGGAATTCTTCACCCTCCTTGCCTTTTCTCTGTTTTCCCCCAGTCAATATTAGGGTAATTGAAGTCCCCAACATTATTGCTCTATTATTTTTATATTTCTCCGAAATTTGCTTCAGATTTGCTCCTCTATATCCTTCTCACTATTTGGGGATCTGTAGTAAACACCCAGCAATGTAACAGCTCCTTGGTAGCACTTCAGGAGCAACCCATCCAACGTTAACTCTGTTTCTCTCTCCATGGATGCTGCCTGGCCTGCTGAGTATTTCCAGCATTTTCTGTTGTTATTTCATCTTGAACAGGTCTCTTCTGCCCCAGAGCTGGTCCCAAAGCCACAGGAATCTGAAGCCCTCTCTCCTGCAACACTTCTCCAGCCAAGCATTCACCTGCTCTATCTTTCTGTTTCTATACCCACTAGCACGTGGCACCGGGAGTAATCCAGAGATTACCACCTTTGAGGTCCTGCTCGTTAATCTTTTTCCTACCTCCTGGAACTCTAACTGCAGGACCTCAACCATTTTCCTACCCATGTCATTGGCTCCAACATGGACCACAACTTCTGGCTGTTCCCCTTCCCCTCGCAGAATGCCCTGCACCCATTCAGTTAATATATCGCTTTAGTTGGTGGGGTGGGACAGGAAAAGGATCAGGAGGGCCAACAAAGCAGTCGCTTTCAACCCCGCCTACCCACCTTCACACCATATCCCTCAACCCCACCTACCCACCTTCACACCATATCCCTCAACCCCACCTACCCACCTTCACACCATATCCCTCAACCCCACCTACCCACCTTCTCCCCATATCCCCAACCCCACCTACTCACCTTCTCCCCATATCCCAACCCCACCTACCCACCTTCTCCCCATATCCCCCAACCCCACCTACCCACCTTCCCCCCATATCCCCAACCCCACCTACCCACCTTCTCCACATATCCCCCAACCCCACCTACCCACCATCTCCACATATCCCCCAACCCCACCTACTCACCTTCTCCACATATCCCCCAACCCCACCTACCCACCTTCTCCCCATGTCCCCCAACCCCACCTACCCACCTTCTCCCCATATCCCCAACCCCACCTACCCACCTTCTCCCCATATCCCCAACCCCACCTACCCACCTTCTCCCCATATCCTCAACCCCACCTACCCACCTTCTCCACATATCCCCCAACCCCACCTACCCACCTTCTCCCCATATCCCCAACCCCACCTACCCACCTTCTCCCCATATCCCCAACCCCACCTACCCACCTTCTCCCCATATCCCCAACCCCACCTACCCACCTTCTCCCCATATCCTCAACCCCACCTACCCACCTTCTCCACATATCCCCCAACCCCACCTACCCACCTTCTCCCCATATCCCCAACCCCACCTACCCACCTTCTCCCCATATCCCCAACCCCACCTACCCACCTTCTCCCCATATCCCCAACCCCACCTACCCACCTTCTCCCCATATCCCCAACCCCACCTACCCACCCTCTCTCGATGTCTCAGCCCTTTCTCTCTTCAGAAAGGCCTCTAATTGTTAGTTTATACCGTCCACTTCAATATCCTTCCCTGGTAACTTCTTACAGCTATAAACATTTACAGCGCAGAAGGCCATTCAGCCCATCATGCCTGTACTGGCTCTAACTGTCTGCCGTGGCACAGTGGGCAGCACTCCCACTTTTGCATCAGAAGGTCGTGGGTTAAAGTTCCACTCCAGAGACTTGAGCACATAATCTAGGCTGACACTCCAGTGCAGTACTGCGGGAGGGCTGCACTGTCGGAGGTGCTGTCTTTCAGATGAACCATTAAACCGAGGCCCCGTCTGCTCTCTCAGGTGGACATAAAAGATTCCACGGCCACTATTCAAGGAAGAGCAGGGAGTTCTCCCCAGTGTCCTGGGGCCAATATTTATCCCTCAATCAACATCACTAAATGTCACAAAACATATTTGAAAGTTCTCTATCTGAATGCACGTAGCATTCGTAACAAAATAGACGAGTTAATGGCACAAATAACTACATATGGGTATGATCTTGTGGCCATTACAGAAACATGGCTGCAGGGTGACAATGCCTGGGAATTAAACATACCAGGTTATTTAACGATCAGGAAGGACAGGCAGGAAGGAAGGGGAGGTGGGGTGGCTATGTTAATAAAGGAAGGAATCACTGTAATACAGAGAAAGGATATTGGGTCAAAAGATCAGGATAATGAAACAGTTTGGGTGGAGGTAAGGAATAATAAGGGGAAAAAAACACTAGTGGGCGTAGTCTATAGGCCTCCGAACAGTTGCAACTCTGTTGGACGGAGTATCAATCAGGAAATAGTTGAGGCTTGCAATAAGGGAGCATCTATAATTATGGGGGATTTTAACTATCATATTAATTGGACAAATCAAATTGGGCAGGGCTGCCTTGAGGATGAGTTCATTGAGTGTATTAGGGATGGGTTTCTTGAGCAGTATGTAACTGAACCGACCAGGGGGCAAGCAACCTTAGATCTGGTCCTGTGTAACGAGACAGGATTAATTAAAAATGTCCTAGTAAAGGATCCCCTTGGAATGAGTGACCATAACATGGTTGAATTCCATATTCAATTAGAGGGTGAGAAGGTTGGATCTCAAACAAGCGTGCTAAGCTTGAATAAAGGAGACTATGAAGGTATGAGAGCGGAATTGAGTAGAGTGGATTGGGAAAATAGATTAAAGGGTAAGACGATACATGATCAGTGGTGTACATTTAAGCAGTTATTTTACAACTTCCAAAAAATATATATTCCACTAAGAAGAAAAGGGTGTAAAAGAAAAGACAGCCATCCGTGGCTAAGTAAAGAAATTAAGGATAGCATTCGACTAAAAACAAGGGCATATAAGGTAGCCAAATCTAGTGGGAGGATAGAGGATTGGGAAAACTTTAAAAGACAGCAAAAAATAACAAAAAGATTGATTAAGAAAGGGAAGATAGATTATGAAAGTAAATGAGCAAAAAATATAAAAACAGATAGTAAGAGTTTTTATAGTTATATAAAAAGAAAAAGGGTGGCTAAAGTAAATGTTGGTCCCTTAGAGGATGAGACCGGGAAATTAATGGTGGGAAATATGGAGATGGCAAAAACACAATGAATATTTTGTATCAGTCTTTACATTAGAAGACACTAAGAATATCCCAACACTGGACAAACAGGGGGCTAAAGGGGGGGAGGAGCTAAACACGATCAAAATCACTAAGGAAGTGGTACTCGGTAAAATAATGGGACTCAAGGCGGATAAATCACCTGGACCTGATGGCTTACATCCTAGGGTCTTGAGGGCAGTGGCGTTAGGGATTGTGGATGCATTGGTAATCATTTTCCAAAACTCCCTGGACTCAGCAAAGGTCCCGGCAAACTGGAAAACTGCTAATGTAACGCCCTTATTTAAAAAGGGCAGTAGACAGAAGGCTGGAAACAATAGACCGGTTAGCCTAACATCTGTGGTAGGTAAAATATTAGAGTCCATTATTAAGGAGACAGTAACAGGACATTTGGATAATCATAATTTAATAGGACAAAGTCAGCATGGTTTTATGAAGGGGAAGTCATGTTTGACAAATTTGCTGGAGTTCTTTGAGGAAGTAACATATAGGGTGGATAAAGGGGAACCAGTGGACGTAGTGTATTTAGACTTCCAAAAGGCATTTGACAAGGTGCCACACAAAAGATTATTGCTTAAGATAAAAAATCACAGGATTGGGGGTAATATTCTGGCATGGATAGAGGATTGGCTATCTAACAGAAGGCAGAGAGTTGGGATAAATGGTTCATTCTCAGACTGGCAATTAGTAACTAGTGGTGTTCCGCAGGGGTCAGTGCTGGGTCCCCAACTCTTTACAATCTATATTAACGATTTGGAGGAGGGGACCGAGTGTAACATATCAAAGTTTGCAGATGATACTAAGATGGGAGGGAAAGTAGTGAGTGAGGAGGACATAAAAAACCTGCAAGGGGACATAGACAGGCTAAGTAAGTGGGCAGAGATTTGGCAGATGGAATACAATACTGGAAAGTGTGAGGTTATGCACTTTGGCAGGAAAAATCGTAGAGCAAGTTATTATCTTAATGGCAAGAAACTGGAAAGTACTGAAGTACAAAGGGATCTGGGGGTCCTGGTGCACGAAACTCAAAAGGTTAGTATGCAGGTGCAGCAAGTGATTAAGAAGGCCAATGGAATGTTGGCTTTCATTGCTAGGGGGATAGAATATAAAAATAGGGAGGTATTGCTTCAGTTGTACAAGGTATTGGTGAGACCGCACCTGGAATACTGCATACAGTTTTGGTGTCCATACTTAAGAAAGGACATACTTGCTCTCGAGTCAGTACAAAGAAGGTTCACTCGGTTAATCCCGGGGATGAGGGGATGGACATATGAGGAGAGGTTGAGTAGATTGGGACTCTACTCATTGGAGTTCAGAAGAATGAGAGGCGATCTTATTGAAACATATAAGATTGTGAAGGGGTTGGATCGGGTGGATGCGGGGAGGATGTTCCCGATGATGGGTGAAACTAGAACTAGGGGGCATAGTCTTAGAATAAGGGGCTGCTCTTTCAAAACTGAGATGAGGAGGAACTACTTCACTCAGAGGGTGGTAGGTCCATGGAATATGCTGCCCCAAAAAGCTGTAGAAGCTACATCATTACATAAATTTAAAACAGAAATAGACAGTTTCCTAGAAGTAAAGGGAATAAAGGGTTACGGGGAGCGGGCAGGAATTTGGATGAGTCTAGGTTTGGATCGGTCATGGCCCTGTGGGTAGCGGAGCGGGCCCAGGGGCCGTGTAGCCTGATCCTGCTCCTGCTCCTATTTCGTGTGTCTAATTCTGTTAGATTCAGGAGATGGTTTTGTGATAGTAGATTGGTGGTTAGGATCAGATCAGCCATGATCTTATTGAATGGTGGAGCAGGCTCGAGGGGCCGATTGGCCTACTCCTGCTCCTATTTCTTATGTTCTTATGTTCTTATTATCTGCTCATTATCACATTGCTGTTTGTGGGACCTTGCTGTGCACAAATTGGCTGCTGCATTTCCTACATTACAATATATAGCAACAGAGGAGCATTAGGAACAGGAGGAGACCACTCAGCCCCTCGAACCTGCTCTGCTGGTCAATTAGATCATGGCTGATCTGGACCTCGACTCCATTTGCCTGCCTTTGCTCCACAACCCTCGATACCCCGAGCCAACAAAAATCTATCGATCTCGGTCCTGAAAGCTCCAACTGACCCCCAGCATTCAGAGCTTGAGTTCCAGATTTACGCCGCCCTTTGTGTGAAGAAGTGCTTCTCGTCATCACCCCTGAACAGCCTGGCTCTAATTTTAAGATTATTTCCCCTTGTTCTGGATTCCCACACCAGACGAAATAGTTTTTCCATGACCACCCTATCAAATCTTTTTAACATATTAAACATCTTGATCAGATCACCGCTCTAACATCTAAACACAAGGGAATACAAGCCAAGTTTATGCAACCTGTCCTCATAATTTAACCCTCTTATTTCCCCCAATAACGTTCCCTCATGTCCCTCGATAAATACCATCTGAACTTTGTGATTCTTCAGTCAAAACATCACACGATTGTTAGAGGGAGAGGGGATTGGAGGAATGAAAGGGAGTGATGGAGAAGGAGTGAGAGAGGGAGGAAAGAGAAAGAAAGAAGAGAGAGCACAGTTGAGTGATAAGAACGCGACAGGAGATGAAAGGAAGGAGAGGAGACGTGAGGAAGGAAGCGAGGGAGAAAGAGGGAATAGGGAGAGACAGAGGGTGCAACTAAAATCTCTCAGTTCCTACCCTTAAACTTCACGTCCAGAACCTCGTGTTCATTGGAGATGACACCATTGGCGTGGAAGGTGTGACAGGGACAGTGCACGCTAATCTCCAGACCGAGATTCGTGTCTGCAACAAACAGGCTGGTTAGAGGCCAATGCAGACCTGACAAAATCCAACACGATGCAACACAGTCCGAACACAATCCAACACAGACCGTCAAACAATGAGAAAGGTAAAGGTTTTCCTCTGGGTCTGTGAGACGGTGATGTCTGTGTGACTGTGTCCAGAAGCTGATGCAAAACTCACCTCTGTTAATTAACCATTCCTTCACGCTCTCAGTGACATCGAACGAGACCCACTCGCTGACACCCTTGGTAAGGACCACTTTCCCCGCGATGTATCGCTGCTTGGCGATGTGATCGTCAGGCTTTAGAATCTGAAACAGGAAGAGTGAAAACTGGCCGAGAGTTCTCTTGTCAGCATCCCCCCTCCCCCAGTTTCCGACCCCTCCCCCAGTTTCCGACCCCTCCCCCAGTTACCAGACCCCTCCCCCAGTTTCCGACCCCTCCCCCAGTTTCCGGGCCCCTCCCCCAGTTTCCGGGCCCTCCCCCAGTTTCCGGACCTCTCCCCCAGTTTCCGGGCCCCTCCCCCAGTTTCCGAACCCCTCCCCCAGTTTCCGAACCCCTCCCCCAGTTTCCGGGCCCCTCCCCCAGTTTCCGGGCCCCTCCCCCAGTTACCTGGCCCTGCCCCCAGTTTCCGGGCCCCTCCCCCAGTTTCCGGGCCCCTCCCCCAGTTTCCGACCCCTCCCCCAGTTTCCGGACCCCTCCCCCAGTTTCCGACCCCTCCCCCAGTTTCCGGACCCCTCCCCCAGTTTCCGACCCCTCCCCCAGTTTCCGGACCTCTCCCCCAGTTTCCGGGCCCTCCCCCAGTTTCCGACCCCTCCCCCAGTTTCCGGACCTCTCCCCCAGTTTCCGGGCCCTCCCCCAGTTTCCGACCCCTCCCCCAGTTTCCGACCCCTCCCCCAGTTTCCGGGCCCTCCCCCAGTTTCCGACCCCTCCCCCAGTTTCCGGACCCCTCCCCCAGTTTCCGGGCCCTCCCCCAGTTTCCGACCCCTCCCCCAGTTTCCGACCCCTCCCCCAGTTACCGGACCCCTCCCCCAGTTACCGGACCCCTCCCCCAGTTACCAGACCCCTCCCCCAGTTTCCGACCCCTCCCCCAGTTTCTGGACCCTGCCGCCAGCTTCCTGGCCCCTCCCCCAGTTTCCTGGCCCCTCCCCCAGTTTCCGGACCCCTCCCCTAGTTTCGGACCCCCTCCCCCAGTTTCTGAACCCCTCCCCCAGTTTCCGACCCCTCCCCCAGTTACCGGACCCCTCCCCCAGTTACCAGACCCCTCACCCCGTTTCCGGAAACCTCTCCCAGTTTCCTGGCCCCACCCCCAGTTTCTTGGCCCCTCCTCCAGTTTCTGGACCCCTCCCCCAGTTTCCGAACCCCTCCCCCAGTTTCCGGACCCTGCCCCCAGTTACCTGGCCCTGCCCCCAGTTACCGGACCCCTCCCCCAGTTTCCTGGCCCCACCCCCAGTTTCCTGACCCCTCCCCCAGTTTTGGACCCCTCCCCCAGTTTCCTGACCCCTCCCCCAGTTTCCTGGCCCCACCCCCAGTTTCTTGGCCCCTCCTCCAGTTTCTGGACCCCTCCCCCAGTTTCCGAACCCCTCCCCCAGTTTCCTGACCCCTCCCCCAGTTTCCTGACCCCTCCCCCAGTTTCCTGACCGCTCCCCCAGTTTCCTGGCCCCACCCCCAGTTTCTTGGCCCCTCCTCCAGTTTCTGGACCCCTCCCCCAGTTTCCGAACCCCTCCCCCAGTTTCCGGACCCTGCCCCCAGTTACCTGGCCCTGCCCCCAGTTACCGGACCCCTCCCCCCAGTTTCCTGGCCCCACCCCCAGTTTCCTGACCCCTCCCCCAGTTTTGGACCCCTCCCCCAGTTTCCTGACCCCTCCCCCAGTTTCCTGGCCCCACCCCCAGTTTCTTGGCCCCTCCTCCAGTTTCTGGACCCCTCCCCCAGTTTCCGAACCCCTCCCCCAGTTTCCTGACCCCTCCCCCAGTTTCCTGACCCCTCCCCCAGTTTCCTGACCGCTGCCCCAGTTTCCTGACCCCTCCCCCAGTTTACTGGCCCCACCCCCAGTTTCCGGACCTCTCCCCCAGTTTCCTGACCCTTCCCCCAGTTTCCTGACCCCTCCCCCAGTTTACTGGCCCCACCCCCAGTTTCTGGACCCCTCCCCCAGTTTCTGAATCCCTCCCCCAGTTTCCTGACCCCTCCCCCAGTTACCGGACCCCTCCCCCAGTTTCCTGACCCCTCCCCCAGTTTCTGGACCCCACCCCCAGTTTCCGGAAACCTCTCCCAGTTTACTGGCCCCGCTCCCAGTTTCCTGACCCCTGTCAGCCGGGGCTCAGCACCCTCGCCTCCGAGTCAGAAGGTTGCGGGTTTAAGTCCCACTCCAGATACTTGAGCACAAAAATCCAGGGTGACACTCCAAAGCAGTCCTGAGGGAGCACCTCACTGTTGGAGGTGCTGTCTTTCAGATGAGACGTTAAACTAAAGCCCCGTCTGCTCTCTCGGGCGGACGTTAACGATCCCACGGCACTATTTCAAAGAAGAGCAGGGGAGTTCTCCCAGTGTCCTGGGGCCAATATTTATCCCTCAATCAACATCACTGAAACAGATTATATGAGCCACACGCCAATTGGCATAGGGACAAACAGATTAGAAGGTTAAATGCGTGGCTCAAAGAGTGGTGTGGGAGGCAGGGGTTTCAGTTCATGGGGCACTGGCACCAGTACTGGGGAAAGAGGGAGCTGTTCTGTTGGGATGGGCTCCACTTAAACCAGGCTGGAACCAGTGTCCTGGCGAATCGAATAACTAGGGCAGTAGACAGGGTTTTAAACTGATGAAGGGGGTGGGAGGATTCAGGAAAGAGTAAATTTAAAAGCAGCAAGAAAAATGTCAAGGCTCGAGAGCAGAGTTTGGGGTAAAAATAAGCAGAGTGGGTCAGGAAGGGACAGAGAGAGTAACAAAGGTCATAGGGCATCAGTAACTAAGGTGACATCAGGGAAAAATAGAAATAAGTCAAAGCTAAGGGCATTATATCTGAATGTACGAAGCATTCGCAACAAAATACGTAGATGAATTAATAGCGCAGATAGAAATGAACAGGTTTGATCTAATAGCCATAACGGAGACATGGTTGCAAAGTGACCAAGGTTGGGAACGAAATATTCCAGGATACTTAACGTTTAGAAGAGATAGGCAAAGTGGAAAAGGAGGAGGGGTAGCCCTGATAATAAAAGATGGGATAACGACAGTAGAGAGAAAGGATCTCAGCTCTGAAAATCAAAGAAGTAGAATCAGTTTGGGTGGAGCTAAGAAACAGCAAGGGGCAGAAAACATTGTTGGGAGATGTTTATAGGCCCCCAAACAGTAGTTGTAATGTAGGGCAGTGTATAAATCAGGAAATTAGAGGTGCATGTAACAAGGGTAATACAGTGATCATGGGGGACTTTAATCTACATATAGACTGGGCAAACCAAATTTGCAGTAATAGTGTGGAGGATGAGTTCATGGAATGTATGTAAGATAGCTTTCTAGATCAGTGTGTTGAGGAACAGACTATTTTAGATCTAGTATTGCGCAATGAGAAAAGGTTCATTAATAACCTTGTAGTAACGGGGCCTTTAGGGAAGAGTGACCATAATATGATAGAATTTTATACTGAGTGAAAGTGACTTAGTTAAATCCGAAACTAGAGTCATAAAGTC